>NC_136869.1:141646-586646 GCF_951799975.1 Gobius niger
TTTTTTTGTCCTTTTATTTGTCGCATTTTTGTCTTTTTTTTCGCATTTTCTTGTGACATTTTTGCCACTTTTTCATCAATTTTTTGTCACTTTTAATGTTTTCTCGACAAAATTATATCAAAATTATATCAAATTTTATCAAATTTTTGTCACATTTTTGTCATTGATTGACTGCTGAATTCTTCCGCAGTCAATGATTGGTTTTCATGTTCTTTATTATTATTCCTCTTCCATCTTTTTCCCGATTTTCTAGAGCTTTCAGCACCTTCATGCTTTGTGCAATTTATGCAAGTTATGCATCAAAATGTTCCGCATGTTGAGGAGAAGGTGCTGTTACTTTTGGGACTTCTGCAACTTACGGTTTTTCCGCAATCGGCCAAAATGTCGGAGATTTTTCCCATTGACTTATAATGGGGCTGCCGCAAATCCATGCTTTTCTGCACTTTTTTCTGCATTTTCTGCAATTTCTGCACTTTGTGCATGTTCAGCTTCTGCAACTTGTGGGTTTTGAGAAAAAATGGTCCTTCTGCAGATTTCCAGTTTTTTTATACGAGAGTTTGACATTTTTGCATTGGTGTGTATGTGCGAATCCAGCCAATGGGGAAACTCCAGGCCTTTCAGCCATTTGTGCTTCAGCCAATCAAGCACTGAGGCCATTTCAACAGTTTGACCAGTTTATGGAATATAAAAGTTTATGCAATATTAATAATTTATGCAAATTAACCACTTTATGCATTTTAAACCGTTTATGCAACTTAAGAGTTTATGCCATTTAGGATTTATGAATTTTAAAGAGTTTATGCCATTTACATAATTTATGCAAATTAACCCATTCATGCATTTTACCACTTTATGCAGTTTATACAGTTTATGCAACATGACATTTTATGCATTTTACCAGTTTATGCAAATGTGATTATGCAATTTGAAGAGTTTATGCAATTTCTGCATTCGCTTCCCGCATTTCCGCAGTCAATCGCAATGGCGCAGCCATTGCATTTCTAGTTTTTTTTGTCATTTTTTTGTCAATTTTTGATCAATTTTTTGTCACATTTTTGCCACTTTTTCATAAATTTTTCGTCACTTTTTTGTCACATTTCCATCCTTGTTTCCGTCTCAGTTTTGTTTCTTTTTCTCACCTTTTTTCCAGAAGCTTTTGGATTGGGGTAAAGCCAAACTGGAGAAACTGTGCTCGGTTCAGGCGGGAGTTAAGGGGTTAACGTCCCTGTCTCTCCCATGGTCTGACCCGGGTGGGGGTCACGATCCTAATGAACTGTTCTAATGGGGGTCGCGGCTCTAACAGGTTGAGAACCCCTGATCTAAAGGATCTGTATGAGATCTATGTGAGGTGAACGCTCCTCATGGGCCGACTTCCCCACCGCCTCCTCTGCACCTGCGCCTCTGAAGTGCATCAAAGCCTCGCACCTGTGGGCGGGGTCACCGGGGGTCACCGGGGGGTCACCGGGGGGCGGGACATGAAAGACACGCCAAACATCTTTAAAATAACTCGGGTTCGATTCCCACCTGGACGGGGCCTTTCTGTTCTCCGTCTGTGTAGGTTTCCCCACTAAAACATGTACAATAGGATGAGTGATGTGTCTGTCTGAAGCTACACGTTCTAATTCTCACGGCTTACTTTACTTTACTTTACTTTACTTTACTTTACTGTAAATACTGTTTAAGCGGTGCTAGCTCGCAGTTAGCTTCGCCCGTTAGCTTCTTCTTTGTGATTCCATTAGTGTGTATTGGAGACTCTGACCCGGCGGCAGGAAAGTTGTAATCGTGGTTTTCTGTCCAGAGACACCAGGGGGCGATGAAAGACCCCCCAATCATCCCATGAACACACGTGTGACCCCCACGGGGACGACAGGGAGGGTTTATTAAAGTTAATTACTCTGGTTCTGGAGATATCGGCATGATAATATCGGCCCGATATATCGGCCTAGTTTAAATGTTTGCTTTTACTTAGTGACTTTTCAGATCCACAGATTTGCTTTTTTGAATCGGGTTTAGTTTTGGTTTATAGTTATTAGTGGAAAAGAAAATGAACTCATTTATCCTACATTTTCTCCAGTTTGGCTTTACCCCAATCCAAAAGCTTCTGGAAAAAAGGTGAGAAAATAGCAACAAAACTGAGACGAAAACAATGATGGAAATGTGACAAAAAAAGTGTGTATGAAAAAGTGGCAAAAATGTCACAATTGACAAAAATATGACAAAAATACGAGAAAATGTGACAAAATGCTAAAAAAAAAAGATAAAAATTTGACAAAAAAAACAACGAAAACTTTACAAAAAATGACAAAAATGTGAGAAAATGTAAAAAAAAAATGACCAAAATTCATTTAAAAAATGACAAAAAAAGTCAAAAATTTGATAAAAAATTAACAAAAAAATAACGAAAATTTTACAAAAAATGACAAAAATGTGATAAAAAAATGACGAAAAAATGGCATTACAGATTACAGAAATTAGTTGAATACCAAACAAAAAAATGATGAAAAAAGTTCCTCTCAGTTCAGGCGGGAGTTAAGAGGTTAAAATGCCTGGAATTAACAATATGTTTGCCTAATATGAGTCATTTCCAACTTTAAAGAGGGGGTGTTCTGCTTTAAAGAGGGGGTGTTCTGCTTTAAAGAGGGGGTGTTCTGCTTTAAAGAGGGGGTGTTCTGCTTTAAAGAGGGGGTGTTCTGCTTTAAAGAGGGGGTGTTCTGCTTTAAAGAGGGGGTGTTCTGCTTTAAAGAGGGGGTGTTCTGCTTTAAAGAGGGGGTGTTCTGCTTTAAAGAGGGGGTGTTCTGCTTTTGTCAGCCCCACAGCACCAGTCTATATCCCACTACAATGATGACAAACCTTCTGTTGGTCTGTAAATGCAGTAAATTAGAAAAACTGCCTTGTATAAAATGTCTCTCTCAAAATGGCTGCAGCGAGGACTCAGGCAAACCTATCCCTAAAATGGCCGCCATCAGAGTTTTTACAGATTACTCAGAAATACGTGAATGTGCCAAGGCAACACTTCAGCCATGTTTTTAATGAGGGAGTGACAGAATAACATGAGGGAAAGCTTGAAAAAGTCCATTTTGCTGAATACCCCCCCTTTGAAACCTTTTTATTTGCAATTTTTGTTCATTTTTTTGAATTTTTCCCCCTAATTTAAACGACTGGAACTAGGAATGTCTGACGGTGATATGAGTAAATGTGACTTGTGTAAAAGAACTATCTGCCAATGGAAAGAGTAGTTTTGTTTTGTTTATTTTAAAGACTTTTTAGACTTTTTAGAAAATTAATCTAATTTTAACCTCTTAACTCCCGCCTGAACCGAGAGGATCTTTTTCCTCACGTCACTAGATTTTTTTTCCATCATTTTTTTGTTGGGTATTCAACTCTTTTTTTTTTTTACTTTTATGTCATTTTTTGTATTTTTTGTGTCAATTTTTTATCACATATTTTTCTTTTTTTTCATCCATTTTTTAATCAAATTTTTGTCATTTTTGGTCACGTTTTTGTCATTTTTTC
The DNA here is from genome assembly GCF_951799975.1 of Gobius niger. Taxonomy (NCBI): domain Eukaryota; kingdom Metazoa; phylum Chordata; class Actinopteri; order Gobiiformes; family Gobiidae; genus Gobius; species Gobius niger. The sequence goes on from NC_136869.1 coordinate 145,160, forward strand.
ATAATTTTTTCATCATATTTTTGCCAATTTCTTGTGACATTTTTGCCACTTTTTCATCAATGTTTTCTCACTTTTTTCTCACATTTCCATCATTGTTTGCGTCTCAGTTTTGTTGATATTTTCTCACCTTTTTTCCAGAAGCTTTTGGATTGGGGTAAAGCCAAACTGGAGAAACTGTGCTCGGTTCAGGTGGGGGTTAAGGGGTTAAACACAATAAGATCTTGTTTTTCTCGTGTTTTTTGTGTAAAATGACTTGTCCCATTGGCAGAGCTGAACCTGCTTAAATCAAAGGTAAAAGTGTTTCGTCTCTCGGGTTTTTTCGCTTGTTTATTTCTGTTCCATCTGAACCTTTAGCGTTTGGTAAAGTCCGAACCGAGCGGCGCCTTCGCGAAGAACAAGAGGAAGTGACAGAGTCCGTGGGGCGTGAGGATGATGTTCCCGGACGTCTCTCCAGCCTCTGACACTATTCAAGCTGACACTGGGCGAGCGCGGTGTGGGGACGCGCGTGTGTGTGTGTGTGTGTGTGTGTGTGTGTGTGTGTGTGTGTGTGTGTGTGTGTGTGTGTGTGTGTGTTTCACCTGTAAACAAACACTGGTCTGATCTTCTGAGTCACTGTTTCCCGCACATTTATTTGGAGAATTGTTACTTCGACGGCCATTTTTCATGATCTCAGCCTGATTTCCTGATTCCCTGATTCCCTGATTTCTGATTCCTGCCCCTTTTTATTTCTGTTGTTTTTCTTTGTCTTGTCTCTTTGGCAGTTTTTACTTTATTCATTCGAGTGAGATTTACCTGAGAAACGTCTAAGTCGTCAAAACAAGTGAAGTAAAAAAGTGTAAATAAGAGAAAATCATCATTTGTATCGTGTGATTCTATGATAAATGGGCTAATCGCAACACATTCGCTAATGCTAAGGTGGCTAATGCTAAATTGTCTGATGGTAACGCGGCTGATGCTAACGTGGCTAATGCTAACGTGGCTGATACTAATGTGGCTGATGCTAACGTGGCTAATGCTAACGCGGCAGATGCTAACGTGGCTAATGCTAATGTGGCTAATGCTAGCGTGGCCAATATTAACGCTGCTGATGCTAACCCGGCTGATGCTAATGTGGCTGATGCTAATGTGGCTAATGCTAATGATGCTGGTGCTAATGCAGCTGATGCTAACGTGGCTGATGCTAGCGGAATCCTGCCCATTCATTTGTATGGGGAATTGTGCCTATTCATTTGTATGGGGAATTGTGCCCATTCATTTGTATGGGGAATTGTGCCTATTCATTTGTATGGGGAATTGTGCCCATTCATTTGTATGGGGAATTGTGCCCATTCATTTGTATGGGGAATTGTGCCCATTCATTTGTATGGGGAATTGTGCCCATTCATTTGTATGGGGAATTGTGCCTATTCATTTGTATGGGGAATTGTGCCTATTCATTTGTATGGGGAATTGTGCCCATTCATTTGTATGGGGAATTGTGCCCATTCATTTGTATGGGGAATTGTGCCTATTCATTTGTATGGGGAATTGTGCCCATTCATGTGTATGGGGAATTGTGCCCATTCATTTGTATGGGGAATTGTGCCTATTCATTTGTATGGGGAATTGTGCCTATTCATTTGTATTGGGAATTCTGCCCATTCATTTGTATGTGGATTTCAGCCCAGAAACATATGTACATGTTGTGTGCTCGCAGACACAGGCGTGATGGATGAAGGTTCTGGTTCTTCCGTGTTCTCTTCATAATGAGCCGTGATTTATGTTTCCTCTGTTTCCGCGACGGAGCAGAATCCACAGTGACCCAAAAACAGGAGGTGACTCTGCAGCTCCAGCCTCCAGAGGGCCAGATGTGTATCTTTAATAACTCTGGAGCGGAACGAGATATCGGCCCCAGATCATATCGAGATATCGGCCCCAGATCATATCGAGATATCGGCCCCAGATCATATCGAGATATCGGCTCCAGATCATATCGAGATATCGGCCCAGATCATATCGAGATATCGGCCCCAGATCATATCGAGATATCGGCTTCAGGTCATATCGAGATATCGGCCCCAGATCATATCGAGATATCGGCCCCAGATCATATCGAGATATCGGCCCCAGATCACATCGAGATATCGGCCCAGATCATATCGAGATATCGGCTTCAGATCATATCGAGATATCGGCCCCAGATCATATCGAGATATCGGCTCCAGATCATATCGAGATATCGGCCCCAGATCATATCGAGATATCGGCTCCAAATCATATCGAGAAATCGGCTTCAGATCATATCGAGATATCGGCTCCAGATCACATCGAGATATCGGCTCCAGATCATATCGAGATATCGGCCCCTGATCATATCGAGATATCGGCCACAGATGATATCGAGATATCGGCCACAGATCATAGCGAGATATCGGCCCAGATCATATCGAGATATCGGCCCCAGATCATATCGAGATATCGGCTCCAGATCATATCTAGATATCGGCCCCAGATCATATCGAGATATCGGCCCCAGATCATATCGAGATATCGGCCCCAGATCATATCGAGATATCGGCCCCAGATCACATCGAGATATCGGCCCAGATCATATCGAGATATCGGCCCCAGATCATATCGAGATATCGGCCCAGATCATATCGAGATATCGGCTCCAGATCATATCGAAATATCGGCTTCAGATCATATCGAGATATCGGCTCCAGATCACATCGAGATATCGGCTCCAGATCATATCGAGATATCGGCCCCTGATCATATCGAGATATCGGCCACAGATGATATCGAGATATCGGCCACAGATCATAGCGAGATATCGGCCCAGATCATATCGAGATATCGGCCCCAGATCATATCGAGATATCGGCCCAGATCATATCGAGATATCGGCCCAGATCATATCGAGATATCGGCCCCAGATCACATCGAGATATCGGCCCAGATCATATCGAGATATCGGCCCCAGATCATATCGAGATATCGGCCCCAGATCATATCGAGATATTGGCCCAGATCACATCGAGATATCGGCCCAGATCATATCGAGATATCGGCCCCGGATCATATCGAGATATCGGCCACAGATCATATCGAGATATCGGCCCAGATCATATCGAGATATCGGCCCCAGATCATATCGAGATATCGGCCCCAGATCATATCGAGATATCGGCCCCGGATCATATCGAGATATCGGCCACAGATCATATCGAGATATCGGCCCCAGATCATATCGAGATATCGGCCACAGATCATATCGAGATATCGGCCCCAGATCATAGCGAGAAATCGGCCCAGAACATATCGAGATATCGGCTCCAGATCATATCGAGATATCGGCCACAGATCATATCGAGATATCGGCCCCAGATTATATTGAGATATCGGCCCAGATCATATCGGGATATCGGCTTCAGATCAAATCGAGATATCGGCTCCAGATCATATCGGGATATCGGCCCCAGATCATATCGAGATATCGGCCCAGATCATATCGAGATATCGGCCCCGGATCATATCGAGATATCGGCTTCAGATCATATCGAGATATCGGCTTCAGATCATATCGAGATATCGGCCCCAGATCATATCGAGATATCGGCTTCAGATCATATCGAGATATCGGCTTCAGATCATATCGAGATATCGGCCCCAGATCATATCGAAATATCGGCCCCAGATCATATCGAGATATCGGCTTCAGCTCATATCGAGATATCGGCTCCAGATCATATCGAGATATCGGCCCCAGATCACATCGAGATATCGGCTCCAGATCATATAGAGATATCGGCCCCAGATCATATCGAGATATCGGCTTCAGATCATATCGAGATATCGGCCACAGATGATATCGAGATATCGGCCCTGGATCATATCGAGATATCGGCTCCAGATCATATCGAGATATCGGCTCCAGATCATATCGAGATATCGGCCCAGGATCATATCGAGATATCAGCTCCAGATCATATCGAGATATCGGCCCCAGATCATATCGAGATATCGGCCCAAGATCATAGCGAGATATCGGCTCCAGATCATATCGAGATATCGGCCCCAGATCATATCGAGATATCGGCCCAAGATCATAGCGAGATATCGGCTCCAGATCATATCGAGATATCGGCTCCAGATCACATCGAGATATCGGCTTCAGATCATATCGAGATATCGGCTCCAGATCATATCGAGATATCGGCCCTGGATCATATCGAGATATCGGCTCCAGATCATATCGAGATATCGGCCCCAGATCATATCGAGATATCGGCTCCAGATCATATCGAGATATCGGCCCCAGATCATATCGAGATATCGGCCCTGGATCATATCGAGATATCGGCTCCAGATCATATCGAGATATCGGCCCCGGATCATATCGAGATATCGGCTCCAGATCAAATCGAGATATCGGCCCTGGATCATATCGAGATATCGGCCCCAGATCATATCGAGATATCGGCCCTGGATCATATCGAGATATCGGCTCCAGATCATATCGAGATATCGGCTCCAGATCATATCGAGATATCGGCCCAGGATCATATCGAGATATCGGCCACAGATCATATCGAGATATCAGCTCCAGATCATATCGAGATATCGGCCCCAGATCATATCGAGATATCGGCCCAAGATCATAGCGAGATATCGGCTCCAGATCATATCGAGATATCGGCCCCAGATCATATCGAGATATCGGCCCTGGATCATATCGAGATATCGGCTCCAGATCATATCGAGATATCGGCTCCAGATCATATCGAGATATCGGCCCAGGATCATATCGAGATATCGGCCCTGGATCATATCGAGATATCGGCCACAGATCATATCGAGATATCAGCTCCAGATCATATCGAGATATCGGCCCCAGATCATATCGAGATATCGGCCCAAGATCATAGCGAGATATCGGCTCCAGATCATATCGAGATATCGGCCCCAGATCATATCGAGATATCGGCCCAAGATCATAGCGAGATATCGGCTCCAGATCATATCGAGATATCGGCTCCAGATCACATCGAGATATCGGCCCCAGATCATATCGAGATATCGGCCCCAGATCATATCGAGATATCGGCTCCAGATCATATCGAGATATCGGCCCCAGATCATATCGAGATATCGGCCCCAGATCATATCGAGATATCGGCCCCAGATCATATCGAGATATCGGCTCCAGATCATATCGAGATATCGGCCCCAGATCATATCGAGATATCGGCCCCAGATCATATCGAGATATCGGCTCCAGATCATATCAAGATATCGGCTCCAGATCATATCGAGATATCGGCCCCAGATCATATCGAGATATTGGCCCCAGATCATATCGAGATATCGGCCCCAGATCACATCAAGATATCGGCCCCCAGATCACATCGCGATATCGGCCCCAGATCATATCGAGATATCGGCCCCGGATCATATCGAGATATCGGCCCCAGATCATAGAGATATCGGCCCCAGATCATAGAGATATCGGCCCCAGATCATATCGAGATATCGGCTCCGGATCATATCGAAATTTCGGCTCCAGATCATATCGAGATATCGGCCCCAGATCATATCGAGATATCGGCTTCAGATCATATCGAGATATCGGCCCCAGATCATATCGAGATATCGGCTACAGATCATATCGAGATATCGGCCCCAGATCATATCGAGATATCGGCTCCAGATCAAATCGAGATATCGGCCCCAGATCACATCGAGATATCGGCTCCAGATCATATCGAGATATCGGCCCCAGATCATATCGAGATATCGGCTCCAGATCATATCGAGATATCGGCCCCAGATCATATCGAGATATCGGCCCCGAATCATATCGAGATATCGGTCCCGGATCATATCGAGATATCGGCTTCAGATCATATCGAGATATCGGCTTCAGATCATATCGAGATATCGGCTTCAGATCATATCGAGATATCGGCCCCAGATCATATCGAGATATCGGTCCCAGATCATATCGAGATATCGGCCCCGGATCATATCGAGATATCGGCCCCAGATCATATCGAGATATCGGCCCCAGATCATATCGAGATATCGGCCACAGATCATATCGAGATATCGGCCCCAGATCATATCGAGATATCGGCCCCGGATCATATCGAGATATCGGCCCCAGATCATATCGAGATATCGGCCCCGGATCATATCGAGATATCGGCCCCAGATCATATCGAGATATCGGCCCCAGATCATATTGGGGGAAGATATGTTAACAAATTTGGGAACAGATTGTAAAGAATTGGGGCATTAAAAAAAAACAAAATGAAACACTGGGGGGGAAATCTGAGGAAAACAGGGAAACTACTCGGGGGAAAGGGATGGAATAATTTAGAAAAATACTGTGGGGGGGTTGGGGAGAATAATCGTAAGAACATGGGGGTAAAATGGGGGGGTGTCGTGTGAGAACATGGGGGTAACATGGGGGGTGTCGTGTGAGAACATGGGGGTAAAATGGGGGGGTAAAATGGGGGGGTGTCGTGTGAGAACATGGGGGGGTAACATGGGGGGTGTCGTGTGAGAACATGGGGGTAACATGGGGGGGTCACATGGGGGGGTAGGGCCTCTGACTCGCGGTTGTTTTGCTGACGCCGTGAGAAGTGGCTGAAGCGACTGTTCTTGACACGATTCTGTCGGCTCAGGTTAAGCTCAGGTTCAACTCGGCTGAAGCCGCGGAGACGACGCCCACACAGGCATTAGCCCCCCCCACTGGGGAGGGGGGGGGGGGGGGGCTTTAACGGACGCCATGTTTCTGTGATGTTTCAGTGAAGCTTCGGTCGTGATTTTGAGCCATTTCATTGATTTATTGGTGAAGTTTCTGGAATATTTCGGTCATGTTTGGATCAGGTACTACGGTAACACTTCGGTCATGTACTACATGTACTACATGTACTACATGTACTATAGTAATACTTCCTCACCAGGTCGTCGTCGTTGTCGTCGTCGCTCGGCTCCTCCTCCTCCTCCTCTGGAAACTCGATGTCAGATTCTCCGGGGGCGATGGGGACGCTCAGGGTCAGCGACGCGTTGGTCATGTAGCTGTCGTCCGACGCCACGTACTTCTCCACATGACGACCTGCGGGAGTACTGCAGTTACTGCGGTATTTACAGGGAGTACTGCAGTTACTGCGGTATTTACAGGGAGTACTGCAGTTACTGCGGTATTTACAGGGAGTACTGCAGTTACTGCGGTATCTACAGGGAGTACTGCAGTTACTGCGGTATTTACAGGGAGTACTGCAGAGTTACTGTGGTATCTACAGGGAGTACTGCACCGTTACTGCTTCAACAAAGATGTGACAAAAATGAAAAAAAAAGAAAGAAAAAAAAACATACAAAAGGTGACACAACACAACAATAACACGAGGAAAAAGATCAGTTTTGTGGGTCTTAGCTTTCAAATGAACTGCTACACAGGCCTATAGCCCAAGAGGACAGAGGCATGTGGTTCAGGCGGGGGGTCAGAGGTCAATGCCTGACCAGGACGTTTACATCAGAGGCCGGTCTGGACCCAAAAGTCCTGGGACAGATTTTTACTAGTCCAGCCCTGAACCCGTCGACCCGGCTCTGGTGTAGAAGTACTAGTATTTGTAGTATTTGCAGTATTTGCAGTACTTGCAGTACCTATGGCCCCGTTGACCTCCGTCTGGTGTAGAAGTACTAGTATTTGCAGTATTTGCAGTACTTGCAGTACCTATGGCCCCGTTGACCTCCGTCTGGTGGATGCTGCTGAGTCGCTTCAGTTTCAGAGCCTGGATCTGAGCCTCGCGCCGTTTCTCTCTCCGTCGTTTCAGATTCCCGTTAAACAGGTCCAGCATCTGCAACAAAGCACAGGTAACTAGGCCTTAACTAACGCTTAACTAAAAAATAACTAACCCATAACTAACGCTTAACTAACGCTTAACTAACGCTTAACTAACGCTTAACCAACCCATAACTAACGCTTAACTAACGCTTAACTAACGCTTAACTAACGCTTAACTAACCCATAACTAACCCATAACTAACCCATAACTAACCCATAACTAACACATAACTAACCCATAACTAACCCATAACTAACGCTTAACTAACACATAACTAACCCACAACTAACCCACAACTAACCCATAACTAACGCATAACTAACGCATAACTAACCCATAACTAACCCACAACTAACCCATAACTAACCCATAACTAACCCACAACTAACCCATAACTAACCCATCACTAACGCTTAACTAACCCATAACTAACGCTTAACTAACCCACAACTAACCCATAGCTAACCCATAACTAACCCATAACTAACCCATAACTAACCCATAACTAACTCATAACTAACCCATAACTAACCCATAACTAACCCATAACTAACCCATAACTAACACATAACTAACACATAACTAACACATAACTAACCCACAACTAACCCACAACTAACCCATAACTAACCCATAACTAACACATAACTAACACATAACTAACCCATAACTAACTCATAACTAACCCACAACTAACCCATAACTAACGCATAACTAACCCATAACTAACGCTTAACTAACCCACAACTAACCCACAACTAACGCTTAACTAACCCACAACTAACCCATAACTAACCCACAACTAACCCATAACTAACCCATAACTAACCCACAACTAACCCATAACTAACGCTTAACTAACCCACAACTAACCCATAACTAACCCACAACTAACCCATAACTAACCCACAACTAACCCATAACTAACCCATAACTAACCCACAACTAACCCATAACTAACGCTTAACTAACCCACAACTAACCCACAACTAACCCATAACTAACCCACAACTAACCCATAACTAACCCACAACTAACCCACAACTAACCCATAACTAACGCTTAACTAACCCACAACTAACCCATAACTAACCCTTAACTAACCCATAACTAACCCTTAACTAGCCCATAACTAACCCATAACTAGCCCATAACTAACACATAACTAACCCATAACTAACCCACAACTAACGCTTAACTAACCCACAACTAACCCATAACTAACCCACAACTAACCCATAACTAACCCACAACTAACCCACAACTAACCCATAACTAACCCATAACTAACCCACAACTAACCCATAACTAACCCACAACTAACCCACAACTAACCCATAACTAACCCACAACTAACCCATAACTAACCCACAACTAACGCTTAACTAACCCACAACTAACCCATAACTAACCCACAACTAACCCACAACTAACCCATAACTAACCCATAACTAACCCACAACTAACCCATAACTAACCCACAACTAACCCACAACTAACCCATAACTAACCCACAACTAACCCACAACTAACCCATAACTAACCCATAACTAACCCACAACTAACCCATAACTAACCCACAACTAACCCACAACTAACCCATAACTAACCCACAACTAACCCATAACTAACCCACAACTAACGCTTAACTAACCCACAACTAACCCATAACTAACCCACAACTAACCCACAACTAACCCATAACTAACCCATAACTAACCCACAACTAACCCATAACTAACCCACAACTAACCCATAACTAACCCACAACTAACCCACAACTAACCCATAACTAACCCACAACTAACGCTTAACTAACCCACAACTAACCCATAACTAACCCATCACTAACGCTTAACTAACGCTTAACTAACGCTTAACTAACCCATAACTAACCCATAACTAACTCCTGATCTGAATCTGAACTAAACTAGAGGAAAACTGTGACGCGTCAAAGGGGAAGAAGAACAAAGTGAAATATTCCAACACAAAAACAACACTCTCTCTGGGAGGGGGAGGAGTCTCTGCAGGAGTACCTGGGGGGGGAGTACCTGGGGGAGTACCCGGGTGAGCACCCCTCCCTCCCCCCCTCCCTCAGTACCTGGTCTTTGCAGTGCCCGGCTCCGATGGCGATGCGTTTGATGGCGATCTGCAGGTTGTTCATTTCTCCGTCGTCGTCCGGAGACGAGAGGTTGTCAGAGCTGAAGGAGGAGAGGAGCAAGGCCAGGAAGAGGTTCAACACCTGAGGAGAGAGAGGAGAGAGGTCAGAGGTCAGAGGGAGGGGGGGAGGGAGGAGAGGAGCAAGGCCAGGAAGAGGTTCAACACCTGAGGAGAGAGAGGAGAGAGGTCAGAGGTCAGAGGTCAGGGGGGAGGGGTCAGGGGGGAGGGGGGAGGGAGGAGAGGAGCAAGGCCAGGAAGAGGTTCAACACCTGAGGAGAGAGAGGTCAGAGGTCAGAGGTCAGGGGTCAGGGGGGAGGGGTCAGGGGTCAGGGGGGAGGGAGGAGAGGAGCAAGGCCAGGAAGAGGTTCAACACCTGAGGAGAGAGGTCAGAGGTCAGGGGGAGGGGGTCAGAGGTCAGAGGGAGGGGGTCAGAGGTCAGAGGTCAGAGGGAGGGGGTCAGAGGTCAGAGGTCAGGGGGGAGGGGTCAGGGGTCAGGGGAGAGGGGACCTTTAGGTGTTTTGTCTTCAGTGACTCCATCATGTCTGTGTCGCCCCCTGGTGTTTCCCGCTCATTCACACACACTGACATGTTTGGTATCCACGTGTAGCAGGAAAGACTGATCCAAATATGGTCATTTGGTCAGACACGGCGGCTAAAGACGGGAGGAACATAGATACAGACGCATCTCGTCACAGAAGGGGGCGTGGCTTCACCGAGGGGGAAAATAGAATCTTTAGAGAAACACAATTTTCCCTCTTTTTAACCATTTTCTGGTGGAATATGAACTTATTTATCGCATAAATAAAGTCAAGTGTAAATCAGGCCCATATGGATATTTTCTCACAGCAGATTGTTCAGTAGAAGTGAAAAAACGAGGAGTAAAACGAGGAGCAAAACGTCCGCGCAGTAACTCCTAAAGACTCCCCCGCTCACTTCCGTCAATAACCTTTAGGAGTTACTGCTCCTGTATCATTACGCCTCACAATATAGTTCCCCTTTTTATCTGCTTATAAAATCCACATGTTACATTTCTGTGTAAATATACTTGGCATGAAAACACTTCACGTAACTTTATTTAAATAGGGAACACGTGGAAGAGCTTGGTAGCTTCTATCGTGAGCTTTTTTGGAGCTATGTGACATGTGGGAGAGGCTGCGTATGTGTGAGCGCACGGACAAAGACCAGACGGGGATATATTAACTCCACTAAGGTTAGGTAAGAACATATCTCAGTATGTAAAAACGGTGGCCTATTCCTTTAAAGTAGTTTTTGAATAATTAGAGAAAGTTTAGATTTTCTTCAAAATTGTTTTCCCCCTTAACTGTTTTCAAACATGACCATATATGGGCGATTCCAGAGATGCCGTTTATATCTACACACAGGGGCTAAACTCTGCTCTCCCTCTGACACATGGACCTGTAATGTCCTCATGAGGCCTGGTGGTGGCGCTGCTCTCACTGTGACACATGGACCTGTAATGTCCTCATGAGGCCTGGTGGTGGCGCTGCTCTCCCTGTGAGTGAATGTGAGCAGTGCTTAAGGATCGGTTACACTTTACATTATTCACCAGTGACCCACAGTCACAGGCAGCAGCGGAGCCCAGGACCAGGACCAGGACCGGGACCAGGACCAGGACCAGGACCAGGACCAGGACCAGGACCAGGACCAGGACCAGGACCAGGACCAGGACCGGGACCAGGACCAGGACCAGGACCAGGGCCAGGGCCAGACCCAGGACAAGACCAGACCCAGACACAGGACAAGACCAGACCCAGACCCAGGACAAGACCCAGGGCAAGACCCAGACCCAGGGCAAGACCCAGACCCAGGACAAGACCCAGGACAAGACCCAGACCCAGGACAAGACCCAAGACAAGACCAGACCAGACCCAGACCCAGGACAAGACCCAGACCCAGGACAAGACCCAAGACAAGACCAGACCAGACCCAGACCCAGGACAAGACCAGACCCAGGACAAGACCCAGACCCAGGACAAGACCCAGACCCAGGACAAGACCCAGGACAAGACCCAGGACAAGACCCAGACCCAGGACAAGACCCAGACCCAGACCCAGACCAGACCCAGGACAAGACCCAGGACAAGACCCAGGACAAGACCCAGGACAAGACCCAGACCAGACCCAGACCATTACACTGAGCAGATCAAATCAAGCCGTGGACTCTTGTTATAAAATGGAATAAATGACGAACATTAAAAGTAAAGAGCGCAGAGTAAGGACTAAACTTTAGGGCCGTTTTTACACCTTTACCATCTGCACTTCAGCCGCTCCGTTAGACTCCGCACTTTAACAGCCAGAACACATTCGGAAGCTTCTTTTTCACACACGGATCTGATTCCTGACGGATTCATTGACCATTTTACACAATTGTTTCCAAATAACAAGTTTATTCAAAAGCTAAACTCGATCCAAAATCCCTCTGAGCTTCTTCTAAGTCAGAGAACACTGATCCAGAAGCTCCAACATCCACTTCCTCTGGAGCAGAAACACCTGCACAAATATGAGTTTAATTTTATTGGAGAGAATGTGAGGCGTCTCTGCTGTAATGTTCCTGGTGTCCCACTGAGCAGGTGTGTGTGTGTGTGTGTGTGTGTGTGTGTGTGTGTGTGTGTGGGTGTGAGCGTGCACGTGTGTGTGAGCGCGCACGTGTGTGTGAGCGCGCACGTGTGCTAACTCAGGGAAACTCCGCGCGACGATCGTTTGTCACAAAAACTCGCCATCTGGATTCGGGCGCCATAAATCTGCAGACGCTCCACACGGAGACAGTCACCTTCAGCAGCCGTACTGTATAAGACTGTTAAAACTGAGAGATATTATTAAAACCACTATTAAAACTGAGAGATGTTATTAAAACCACTATTAAAACTGAGAGATGTTATTAAAACCACTATTAAAACTGAGAGATGTTATTAAAACCACTATTAAAACTGAGAAATATTATTAAAACCACTATTAAAACTGAGAGATGTTATTAAAACTGAAAAATATTATTAAAACTGGCCTTACTGTATAAGACTGTTAGAACTGAGAAATATTATTAAAACTGGCCTTACTGTATAAGACTGTTAAAACTGAGAAATATTATTAAAACACACTATTAAAACTGAGAGATGTTATTAAAACTGAGAGATATTATTAAAACTGAGAGATGTTATTAAAACTGAGAGATATTATTAAAACAGGCTTTACTGTAAGACTGTTAAAACTGAGAAATGTTATTAAAACACACTATTAAAACTGAGAGATGTTATTAAAACACACTATTAAAACTGAGAGATGTTATTAAAACTGAGAGATGTTATTAAAACTGAGAGATGTTATTAAAACCACTATTAAAACTGAGAGATATTATTAAAACTGAGAGATGTTATTAAAACCACTATTAAAACTGAGAGATGTTATTAAAACTGAGAGATGTTATTAAAACCACTGTTAGAACTGAGAGATGTTATTAAAACACACTATTAAAACTGAGAGATGTTATTAAAACACACTATTAAAACTGAGAGATGTTATTAAAACCACTATTAAAACTGAGAGATGTTATTAAAACCACTATTAAAACTGAGAGATGTTATTAAAACCACTATTAAAACTGAGAGATGTTATTAAAACCACTATTAAAACTGAGAGATGTTATTAAAACCACTATTAAAACTGAGAGACGTTATTAAAACACACTATTAAAACTGAGAGATGTTATTAAAACCACTATTAAAACTGAGAGATGTTATTAAAACCACTATTAAAACTGAGAGACGTTATTAAAACCACTATTAAAACTGAGAGATGTTATTAAAACCACTATTAAAACTGAGAGATGTTATTAAAACCACTATTAAAACTGAGAGATGTTATTAAAACCACTATTAAAACTGAGAGATGTTATTAAAACTGAGAGATGTTATTAAAACCACTATTAAAACTGAGAGATGTTATTAAAACTGAGAGATGTTATTAAAACCACTGTTAGAACTGAGAGATGTTATTAAAACACACTATTAAAACTGAGAGATGTTATTAAAACACACTATTAAAACTGAGAGATGTTATTAAAACCACTATTAAAACTGAGAGATGTTATTAAAACCACTATTAAAACTGAGAGATGTTATTAAAACCACTATTAAAACTGAGAGACGTTATTAAAACACACTATTAAAACTGAGAGATGTTATTAAAACCACTATTAAAACTGAGAGATGTTATTAAAACCACTATTAAAACTGAGAGACGTTATTAAAACACACTATTAAAACTGAGAGACGTTATTAAAACACACTATTAAAACTGAGAGATGTTATTAAAACACACTGTTAAAACTGAGAGATGTTATTAAAACACACTATTAAAACTGAGAGATGTTATTAAAACTGAGAGATATTATTAAAACTGAGAGATATTATTGAAACTGGATTTTATTCTGAAAAATATTATTAAAAATGGCTTTTATTCTGAAAAATATTATTAAAAATGGCTTTTATTCTGAAAAATATTATTAAAACAGGCTTTTATTCTGAAAAATATTGTTAAAACTGGCTTTTATTATGAGAGACATTATTAAAACTGGCTTTTATTCTGCAAAATATTAAAACAGGCTTTTATTCTGAAAAATATTATTAAAACTGGCTTTTATTCTGAAAAATATTATTAAAACAGGCTTTTATTCTGAAAAATATTATTAAAACTGGCTTTTATTCTGAAAAATATTATTAAAACAGGCTTTTATTCTGAAAAATATTATTAAAACTGGCTTTTATTATGAGAGATATTATTAAAACAGGCTTTTATTCTGATAAATATTATTAAAACTGGCTTTTATTCTGAAAAATATTATTAAAACTGGCTTTTATTATGAGAGATATTATTAAAACTGGCTTTTATTATGAGAGATATTATTAAAACTGGCTTTTATTCTGATAAATATTATTAAAACTGGCTTTTATTATGAGAAATATTATTAAAACTGGCTTTTATTATGAGAAATATTATTAAAACTGGCTTTTATTATGAGAGATATTATTAAAACTGGCTTTTATTCTGAGAAATATTATTAAAACAGGCTTTTTTTATGAGAGATATTATTAAAACTGGCTTTTATTATGAGAGATATTATTAAAACTGGCTTTTATTATGAAAAATATTATTAAAACTGGCTTTTATTATGAGAAATATTATTAAAACAGGCTTTTATTATGAGAAATATTATTAAAACTGGCTTTTATTATGAGAGATATTATTAAAACTGGCTTTTATTATGAGAAATATTATTAAAACTGTCTTTTATTCTGAAAGATATTATTAAAACTGGCTTTTATTATGAGAAATATTATTAAAACAGGCTTTTATTCTGAAAAATATTATTAAAACTGGCTTTTATTCTGAAAGATATTATTAAAACTGGCTTTTATTATGAAAAATATTATTAAAACTGGCTTTTATTCTGAAAGATATTATTAAAACTGGCTTTTATTATGAGAAATATTATTAAAACAGGCTTTTATTATGAGAAATATTATTAAAACTGGCTTTTATTATGAGAAATATCATTAAAACTGGCTTTTATTATGAGAGATATTATTAAAACTGGCTTTTATTCTGAGAGATATTATTAAAACAGGCTTTTGTTCTGAAAAATATTATCAAAACAGGCTTTTATTCTGAGAGATATTATTAAAACTGGCTTTTATTCTGAAAAATATTATTAAAACTGGCTTTTATTCTGATAAATATTATTTTCATAAAGGAATGAGGCATTTTCTGCATAAAAACATATTTTTAGCGACGGAATCTAAATAATGTTCCGGCCCAGGTTTAATTGTTTGGTTTTATTTTGTGACACAAAAGGAACAAAGTTTTGCTCAGAGAGATTTTTAATCTGGTTTTGAATAAACTGTTTTTTAATAATGAAAAATAAATAACTACGAATTAGATCAGTAGAAATGTTTTGCCCCTGATTTTTATTCTGATGAAGCGGAACCAAAGAGACGAGACACGCGAGACTCAAACTGTTACTAAACAAAAAATGTTTTAAAAAAATCACAAAATTTTAAATAAAAACAAAATAATTCAATTTTCCAAAGTTTTCAAAACTGTTTTCCAAACTCTTCCAAATTGTTCGAGACAGAAAAAAAAAAATCCCACAGAAGTAAAAATGTTCCAAACTGTAAATCTTTTAATAATAAAGAATAAACCCTGTTTTAGTTTTTTTACTCTGACAGAGTTAAAAGACTAGTTTCTGTTTCCATGAATTCTCGCTTCACAGCTAGAAGGTCCCGGGTTCGATTCCCACCAGGACGGGGCCTTTCTGTGTGGAGTTTGCATGTTCTCCCTGTGCCTGCGTAGGTTTCCTCCGGGTACTCCGGTTTCCCCTACCACTAAAAACATGTACAATAGGTGAATCCTCCAGCCAGGTGATTCTGACCATCAGCCTGGCTCCACATCATGGAGATGGGTTCCCGGGCTCCTGACGGGTCGCCCCAGTGGCATCGAAGCATGGGTTAAATGCAGAGGACACATTTCCCTACGGGGACAATAAAGTAAACAAACAAACAAACAAAAACAAAGTCCACACGTAGCAGGGAATCTCACAAACCGAAGACATTTTCCTACGATCCGGCCTCAACCACACAAAACCGGAGTTTTCTGTCTGTAAAAACAAAGGTTTCTAAAAACTCTGACCAAAGTGAAGATGTGTGAATCCTGCGGTTACGTTTGAGTGTGGACATACTGTAATAACCGGAGTGTTGGACCTCGTCACTGCGGCGAGCTGGGGGGCGTGGCCTGTGTTCACATCAGAAACATCTGACGTTCCAAAGCTCCAGCTCTGCTTCCTCACAGCGCAGGTGAAGGAGCACTTTACACTTTACACTTTACACTTTACACTTTACACTTTACACTTTACAGGCAGTTACTTTACGACAAATAACCGTCCCACGTCCCACATGAAGAACACACAACAGCGCGGGGGCGTTTCTGAGCAGGCTGCAGTTTGAGGCGTAACACCGGGACGCGCCTCAGCAGGAGAACTTAGAGATAAAGTCGTTCTCGTGGAGGAAACGGAGAGACCAACGCCACAGTCCTGCTGCTGCCGAGTCACAACATGCCAGGTCAGAGGTCAGTCAGTCAGAGGTCAGTCTGAGGTCAGTCAGTCTGAGGTCAGTCTGTCAGAGGTCAGTCTGGTTAAGAAAGTTACTCGCTGAACTCGCCTATTTATCTGACGAAAGATTACATAAAATGCCAAATGCCTTTGTATGTGTGGTCTCACAGTCGTCTGTGAAGCTGTGACGGTGAGTTTGGGACTACAGTGAAAACAGCTGCATAAAAAATACTGTATCTGCTGCAGAAACTTGTGGAGCAATTTGAACAATTTATGATGAAAAAACCCATACGTGGTCAGTGTTCATTTCGTCGACTAAAATATTTAGTCAAAGTGATATTTTTGTGACTAAAATTGGACTAAAACTAAATTAAAAGTTTCTCATGAGACTAAAACTGTGACTAAAATGTCCAGATATTTGAGTCGACTAAAATCAGACTAAATAAAGATGAAAAGGAGAGACTAAAATCATCCAAACTTGTATTGAGCGTCTGAAAGAGCCTCAGATCATGTTTAAAGGATCAGCTCTGAGCTTTGTTCATGTGGAGCAGAAACATGAAGCAGAGGAACAACATTAAATATGATTAGAATCAATATTATCAATGCAAAGTCCAATAAATTAGTCTTAAATTTAGTCGACTAAAACTAGACTAAAATTAAATTACATTTTAGTCAAAAGTAAATGACTAAATTAAAATATGTTGTCAAAATTAACACTGTACGCGGTTAAGTGTGGATGCATTTAAAAAAAAAAACGAGGCTGACTCAATTCAAAAATGCCCTGCTCCGTGTGGACCAGGCCTTGTGTGAGTTCCTGTCATGTTCATGTCGTTCCTTTGTTTGCAGCAGTGTTAATTTTGACAACATGTTTTATTTTAGTTTGAGTCTTTTGAGTAAAATGTAATTTTATTTTAGTCGAGATTTAGTCAAAAAAATCGTCTCAATTTTAGTCTGTTTTTAGTCGACTCAAATATCTGGACATTTTAGTCACAGTTTTAGTCTCATGAGAAACTTTTAATTAAGTTTTAGTCCAATTTTAGTCACAAAAATATCACTTTGACTAAAATTAAGACTAAATATTTTAGTCGACGAAATTAACTCTGGTTTGCAGTGAAACTAATCCTTTCTTTCAGTGAAGCACTACGAGCCTTTCTGTGTTCTGTGTCGGGATGGGGTTCTTTAAACTCAGGCCTGGTGATGTTCTGCCTGCAGCTGTTTGACACGAGCCTGACGTTCCTGCAGTTGGTTCAGTAGATCTTCTAAAAGCAACGTTCAGATGAAGCTTTAGGTAAATGGACTCTGGAGCTTTTCTTTTCTCAGGCCCAAAGTGTTTCCAGTAAAGAACCAGTCACATTCACTCAGTCAGACACCGCAGACGCTGGAGGCAGGAGGGGGCGTGTCTTGCCCAAGGACACGCCCACAGTCTGCATTGTCAGTGAAAGGTCTCTGATCATTGACTGAGATGTTTCCTCAGAAGCGGCGGCTCGAGGCCTGACCTTTGTGGAGACGCCTCCGACCAAAGTGTTTCTATAGGAGCGTTTATGTGAACAGCTCCGCGGGGGTCGGGCTCTCTGCGGGGGGGTCGGGCTCTCTGCGGGGGGGTCGGGCTCTCCTCTCACCTGAGGAGGAGGCGGGCTCTTGACTCTTTGTGTGTGTGTGTGTGTGTGTGTGCGCGTGTAAAGTGATCCGTGTAAAGTGAGCACTAAATAAAACAACTCGCTCTTGGCTGGAAACCGGAGCTTCTCCCTCACGGCGTTTCCTCCGGGCTCAGTTTGACGCTCACACATGAACGCGGCGCTCGGTGACACGAACTACAAACCCCAAAACCTCCATACCCCCAAACCCCTAACCTCCATACCTCCAAACCCCTAACCTCCATACCTCCATACCTCCAAACCCCTAACCTCCATACCACCAAACCTCCAAACCTCCAAACCCCCAAACCCCTAACCTCCATACCTCCATACCACCAAACCTCCAAACCTCCAAACCCCCAAACCCCTAACCTCCATACCTCCAAACCTCCATACCTCCAAACCCCTAACCTCCATACCTCCATACCTCCATACCTCCAAACCCCTAGCCTCCATACCTCCAAACCTCCAAACCCCCAAACCCCTAACCTCCATACCTCCATACCTCCAAACCTCCAAACCCCTAACCTCCATACCTCCATACCTCCAAACCCCTAGCCTCCATACCTCCAAACCCCTAGCCTCCATATCTCCATACCTCCAAACCTCCAAACCCCCAAACCCCTAACCTCCATACCTCCAAACCCCTAACCTCCATACCACCAAACCTCCAAACCTCCAAACCCCCAAACCCCTAACCTCCATACCTCCATACCACCAAACCTCCAAACCTCCAAACCCCCAAACCCCTAACCTCCATACCTCCAAACCTCCATACCTCCAAACCCCTAACCTCCATACCTCCATACCTCCATACCTCCAAACCCCTAGCCTCCATACCTCCAAACCTCCAAACCCCCAAACCCCTAACCTCCATACCTCCATACCTCCAAACCTCCAAACCCCTAACCTCCATACCTCCAAACCCCTAGCCTCCATATCTCCATACCTCCAAACCTCCAAACCCCCAAACCCCTAGCCTCCATACCTCCATACCTCCATACCTCCAAACCCCTAGCCTCCATACCTCCAAACCCCTAGCCTCCATATCTCCATACCTCCAAACCTCCAAACCCCCAAACCCCTAGCCTCCATACCTCCATACCTCCAAACCTCCAAACCCCTAGCCTCCATACCTCCATACCTCCATACCTCCAAACCCCCAAACCCCTAGCCTCCATACCTCCATACCTCCAAACCTCCAAACCCCTAGCCTCCATACCTCCATACCTCCATACCTCCATACCTCCAAACCCCCAAACCCCTAGCCTCCATACCTCCATACCTCCAAACCTCCAAACCCCTAGCCTCCATACCTCCATACCTCCATACCCCTAACCTCCATACCTCCAAACCTCCAAACCCCCAAACCCCTAGCCTCCATACCCCCAAACCCCTAGCCTCCATACCTCCATACCTCCAAACCTCCAAACCCCTAGCCTCCATACCTCCATACCTCCATACCCCTAACCTCCATACCTCCAAACCTCCAAACCCCCAAACCCCAAACCTCCATACCTCCAAACCCCTAGCCTCCATATCTCCATACCTCCATACCCCCAAACCCCTAACCTCCATACCTCCATACCTCCAAACCCCTAACCTCCATACCTCCAAACCCCCAAACCCCTAACCTCCATACCTCCAAACCCCCAAACCCCTAACCTCCATACCTCCAAACCCCCAAACCCCTAACCTCCATACCTCCAAACCCCCAAACCCCTAACCTCCATACCTCCATACCTCCAAACCCCATAACCTCCATACCTCCATACCTCCATACCCCCAAACCCCTAACCTCCATACCTCCATACCTCCATACCTCCAAACCCCTAGCCTCCATACCTCCAAACCTCCAAACCCCTAACCTCCATACCTCCATACCTCCATACCTCCAAACCCCTAACCTCCATACCTCCATACCTCCAAACCTCCAAACCCCTAACCTCCATACCTCCATACCTCCAAACCCCTAGCCTCCATACCTCCAAACCCCTAGCCTCCATATCTCCATACCTCCAAACCTCCAAACCCCTAGCCTCCATACCTCCATACCTCCAAACCTCCAAACCCCCAAACCCCTAGCCTCCATACCTCCATACCTCCAAACCTCCAAACCCCTAGCCTCCATACCTCCATACCTCCATACCTCCAAACCCCCAAACCCCTAGCCTCCATACCTCCATACCTCCATACCTCCATACCTCCAAACCCCCAAACCCCTAGCCTCCATACCTCCATACCTCCAAACCTCCAAACCCCTAGCCTCCATACCTCCATACCTCCATACCTCCAAACCCCCAAACCCCTAGCCTCCATACCTCCATACCTCCAAACCTCCAAACCCCTAGCCTCCATACCTCCATACCTCCATACCCCTAACCTCCATACCTCCAAACCTCCAAACCCCCAAACCCCTAGCCTCCATACCTCCAAACCTCCAAACCCCCAAACCCCAAACCTCCATACCTCCAAACCCCTAGCCTCCATATCTCCATACCTCCAAACCCCCAAACCCCTAACCTCCATACCTCCAAACCCCCAAACCCCCAAACCCCTAACCTCCATACCTCCATACCCCCAAACCCCTAACCTCCATACCTCCATACCTCCAAACCCCCAAACCCCTAACCTCCATACCTCCAAACCCCCAAACCCCTAACCTCCATACCCCCAAACCCCCAAACCCCTAACCTCCATACCTCCATACCTCCAAACCCCCAAACCCCTAACCTCCATACCTCCATACCTCCATACCCCCAAACCCCATAACCTCCATACCTCCATACCTCCAAACCCCCAAACCCCTAACCTCCATACCTCCAAACCCCCAAACCCCTAACCTCCATACCTCCATACCCCCAAACCCCTAACCTCCATACCTCCATACCCCCAAACCCCCAAACCCCTAACCTCCATACCTCCATACCCCCAAACCCCTAACCTCCATACCTCCATACCCCCAAACCCCCAAACCCCTAACCTCCATACCTCCATACCCCCAAACCCCCAAACCCCCTAACCTCCAAACCCCCAAACCCCCAAACCCCTAACCTCCATACCTCCATACCCCCAAACCCCTAACCTCCATACCTCCATACCCCCAAACCCCTAATCTCCATACCTCCATACCTCCATACCCCCAAACCCCATAACCTCCATACCTCCATACCCCCAAACCCCCAAACCCCTAACCTCCATACCTCCATACCCCCAAACCCCTAACCTCCATACCTCCATACCCCCAAACCCCCAAACCCCCAAACCTCCATACCTCCATACCCCCAAACCCCCAAACCCCCTAACCTCCATACCTCCATACCCCCAAACCCCCAAACCCCCAAACCTCCATACCTCCATACCCCCAAACCCCCAAACCCCTAACCTCCATACCTCCATACCCCCAAACCCCCAAACCCCCAAACCTCCATACCTCCATACCTCCATACCCCCAAACCCCTAACCTCCATACCCCCAAACCCCCAAACCCCTAACCTCCATACCTCCATACCCCCAAACCCCCAAACCCCCTAACCTCCAAACCCCCAAACCCCCAAACCCCTAACCTCCATACCTCCATACCCCCAAACCCCTAACCTCCATACCTCCATACCCCCAAACCCCCAAACCCCCAAACCCCTAACCTCCATACCTCCATACCCCCAAACCCCCAAACCCCCTAACCTCCAAACCCCCAAACCCCCAAACCCCTAACCTCCATACCTCCATACCCCCAAACCCCTAACCTCCATACCTCCATACCCCCAAACCCCCAAACCCCTAACCTCCATACCCCCAAACCCCCAAACCCCTAACCTCCATACCTCCATACCTCCAAACCCCCAAACCCCCAAACCCCTAACCTCCATACCTCCATACCCCCAAACCCCTAACCTCCATACCTCCATACCCCCAAACCCCCAAACCCCTAACCTCCATACCTCCATACCCCCAAACCCCCAAACCCCCTAACCTCCAAACCCCCAAACCCCCAAACCCCTAACCTCCATACCTCCATACCCCCAAACCCCTAACCTCCATACCTCCATACCCCCAAACCCCTAATCTCCATACCTCCATACCTCCATACCCCCAAACCCCATAACCTCCATACCTCCATACCCCCAAACCCCTAACCTCCATACCTCCATACCCCCAAACCCCTAACCTCCATACCTCCATACCCCCAAACCCCCAAACCCCTAACCTCCATACCCCCAAACCCCCAAACCCCCTAACCTCCAAACCCCCAAACCCCCAAACCCCTAACCTCCATACCTCCATACCCCCAAACCCCTAACCTCCATACCTCCATACCCCCAAACCCCCAAACCCCCAAACCCCCAAACCCCTAACCTCCATACCCCCAAACCCCCAAACCCCCTAACCTCCAAACCCCCAAACCCCCAAACCCCTAACCTCCATACCTCCATACCCCCAAACCCCTAACCTCCATACCTCCATACCTCCATACCCCCAAACCCCCAAACCCCCTAACCTCCAAACCCCCAAACCCCCAAACCCCTAACCTCCATACCTCCATACCCCCAAACCCCTAACCTCCATACCTCCATACCCCCAAACCCCCAAACCCCCAAACCCCCAAACCCCTAACCTCCATACCTCCATACCCCCAAACCCCCAAACCCCCTAACCTCCAAACCCCCAAACCCCCAAACCCCTAACCTCCATACCTCCATACCCCCAAACCCCTAACCTCCATACCTCCATACCCCCAAACCCACAAACCCCCAAACCCCCATAACCCCAAACAGAGCCGTGAATGTCGTGTCCAAAAAGCTTTGTGTGAACGGTACCTGAGGGCTGATCCTGGAGACTCGAGTCACAGAGACGTCACCGAATTGTGCTTTAGTTTCTGAACCCCCTGAACATGTGAGTGTTTCTGACCCGGCGTCGTCACAGTTTCTACATTTACTGTAGTTTATTTATATCAGGACGATGTGAAGCTACATTAGCACCGCGGCTGCTCCACATTTAGCCTAATGCTAATGATGCTAATGATGCTAATGATGCTAATTTCCATCTGTGTCCAAAACAAAACAGAGAAGATCCTGTTGTTCCTGAACTGGATCATCAGAAAACAAGGACTAATGACAAACATCTGCAAACATCTGCCACACACACACACACACACACACACAGACACAGACACACACACACACACACACACACACACACACACACACACACACACACACACACACACACACACACGTCGATAACCGTCTAATGTGTTTGTGAAATGAACAAACCTAATGTTACAAATGGACCTGTATTGATCCGCCATTTTCTACTTATGACTTTACAACATGAGAGACGGGGGGGGGGGAGAGACGGGGGGGGGGGGGGGGGGGGGGGGGGGGGAGAGAGACGGGGGAGAGACGGGGGGGGGGGGAGAGAGTGGACTCATGTCTGTCCGGAACAAAAGGTTCTTCTGCTGTGGAGACTTTTATGTTTTGTTTAAGCATCAAAATGTCCGATATTTTCAGCGACGAAACGTAAATAAAGTTCAGTTTAAACGTGTTGACTTTGGGACGTGTTAGTGACAAAGATCTGCTGTAGGTAAAGTCGCCGACCTGGTAAAAAAAAGTGTGGAGTTTACATTTAAACACAAGGAGTCCCGAGTTCTGCCGGCCCTCAGATGTAAACAAGTCCCGGAGGTTTAGCTTCATTGTGAACCGGAGCTGCTTTTACAAACACACATCAGTGTTTCTTTATCTAAACACCAGGATCAAAGAAAACTTATCTCAGAGGCTGAATCTGGGAGTGTGTTTGGGCCTCGAGGACGCCTGTTGTAGCATTAGCACAGGAGAAAGCTAATGCTAAGCTAAACCACCGACAAACAAAGTCAATAAAAGCACATCTACATTAAGAACCTTTAACAACGATCACACGCTGGGGCTGAGTTTGTAGTTCGCTCACATCATCTACAATCAGCTCTGGGAGAAAACCATAGCTTGTTAGCTCAGTTAGCTCAGTTAGCTCAGTTAGCTCAGTTAGCTCAGTTAGCATCGAGCTCCGGTTTTCTCCTGTGAACACAAGCATTATCCACTAATAACATGAATAAAGCCGTAACTACAGAACAGCCTTTATGACGATCACACACTGAGCTTCACACGTGAGCTTTATTACAGACTTTTATTACACGGCTCTTCACAGCGTCAGCAGAAGCTCCGTTGATGTGATGGGATTTCATTATTTTCTGATAAAGGACGTCTGAGTTTGTGTTTTCATATCACTCCGCTCGTACGTAGCAGCGACACTATCTGTCCCGTCACTGAGAGAGAAGTCGGGGAATCGTGAGTCTGACTTTCAACTTACCCAGAGATTCACCACCATTCCTCCAACTGCACCTTCAGCTAAGTAGCTAGGCTAGCTGCTAGCCTGGCTGCTACTAGCCTAGCCAAACGCTGCCGAGCAACGCGCAAACTTTTGGGAACTATTTGTCGCGGAAGTCATTAAATAAACCTTTCGACCTCATAAAAGTGTATGAAGTTTATGTTGTGTGTGTTCAGTTGCAAATGGCCGAATAATAAGTGGATCATGTCAGGGTCCAGTTCGCCCTGAAGGTAATAGGCGGCGTTCACGTGACATCACAACATTCTAAAGAGCCATAGTTTAACACTGAGGTGGATCAACTGACGGTTACTATGGTAACGGAGGTAACTGACAAAATGCATATTTTTATGTCTTTGTTTTTTGGCTCATATCTCAGTCATTACTGGAGGAATCCACATGAAACAAAAACTGTCACAAAGTTCATCGTCTCCTCTGTCGGCACATATGAGCTAATGTACAATTATTATCTCTAAAGAATGTCAAAAAGTGGTGACAATATGCGAAAACATGAGCGTGATGTTGTCCAATAGAAAAGACTTACAAACATAAAAATAATATCACAGGTTTGTGAATCCAATCACGATCAAACACTGATGAGGAAAAACATTTGTCAATTATCGTTTTGGAGATTTCTTCCAAAAACTGCATTTCTCCCATAGAGTTGTACTGGCCCCGCCCTCCATCTGACATTATGACATCATCACATTCTAAATCGTGAACGCCGCCTATAATAATAATTTAACCCGCGTTCTATACATTATCCCTTACTTAATCAACAATGAGCTGTAGGCGATTGTAACAAGCTAACAGGGCTAACGAGGCTAATGGTGCTAACAGGGCTAACCAGGCTCACGGGGCTCACGGGGCTAACGGGGCCGATAGCCACTTACTACCGACACAACACACGTCCCGTAGTCACTGGTATGGGCTGGACATGGGCGTAAACACTGGGGAGACTTCACCACGAGGACATAGTTACAGATCAGAGCAAAGAGAGAGACGGGTTTGTTGTTTATCAGGTAAGAGCTGCTTCCAAGATGGCGACGAACACGCTCTGACGCGGCAATGACCATATTTGGATTACAGAGACTTTCGTGCTACACGTGGATACCAAACATGCCAGTGTGTGTGAATGAATGAGCGTGAGAGAGACCAGGACACACAGACATGTCAGAGTCACTTCCTGTAAATCAGGGGGGGCAGGTTTTCTTAATGGAGGCCGAGTTTCTGTCTTCTCTTCTCTGAACTCCCGCCTGAACCGAGAGGATCTTTTTCCTCACGTCATCAGATGTTTTTTCCATTATTTTTATGTTGGGGATTCAGCTCATTTTTGTAACTTTTTTTGTCATTTTTTTGTTGTTTTTCCATCACTTTTTTTGTTTCATTTCCACGTCAATTTTTTATAAATTTTTTGGGGGGGTTTTGTCACATTTTTGTCATTTTTTGTCATCATTTTTTCGTCACATTTTCTGTCTTTTTTTCCATCAATTCAACTCATTTTTGCCTCTTTTTTTTTCAAATTTTTTAACATTTTCTTTTTTTCGTCAATTTTTTAATCCATTTTTTTGTCAAATTTTGTCAATTTTTTTTTGTAATTTTTTAGTCAAATTTTTTACCTTTTTTTTTTTTTTTCCATTTTTTCGTCTTTTTTTTATCCAATTTTTGTCATTTTCTTGTGACATTTTTGCCACTTTTTCATAATTTTTTTGTCACTTTTTTGTCACATTTCCATCATTGTTTTGTCTCAGTTTTGTTGCTTTTTTCCAGAAGCTTTTGGATTGGGGTAAAGCCAAACTGGAGAAAATGTGCTGGGTTCAGGCGGGAGTTAAGGGGTTAAATGAGATAAATGACTTAAAATTGCTTGAATTCAATTTCTTCTATGTTGGTTTGAACAAATCCAAGATACAAATGCTAAAGCGCCGACGGAACAAGAATAAAACCCTCTTGGAATCAGACAAATCATTGTTTTTCACTTGAAATGACACAAAATGATCTGAATTAAGAGAATTACGACGACTAAAGTTTGATCTCGTCTAAAACCAGAACAAATCCACTCAAACCTTAGATTTAACCTCTTAATTTTATGTCATTTCTTCCTTAACCTCTTCCCTCCCACCTGAACCGAGCATAGTTTCTCCAGTTTGGCTTTACCCCAATCCAAAAGCTTCTGGGAAAACCAACAAAACTGAATGATGGAAATATAACAAAAAAGTGACAAAAAAATGATGAAAAAGTGGCAAAAATTTCACAAAAATGTCACAAGAAATTGACAAAAAATGACAAAAGTTACAAAAATGTGACAAAAAAAGACAAAAAAAGACAAAAAAAATGACAAAAAATGACAAAAAAATGACAAAAGTTAAAAAATGTGACAAAAACGCGACAAAAATTCAAAAAAATGTGACAAAAATGTGACAAAAATGTGACAAAAATGTGACAAAAATTCAACAAAAATGAAAAAAAATGTGACAAAAAATGACAAAAAAATGACAAAAATGTGACAAAAATTCAACAAAAATTCAACAAAAAAATGACAAAAATTCAACAAAAATTAAAAAAAATGTGACAAAAAAATGACAAAAAAATGACAAAAATGTGACAAAAATGTGACAAAAACCTATCCCTAAAATGGCCGCCATCAGAGTTTTTACAGATTACTCAGAAATACGTGAATGTGCCAAGGCAACACTTCAGCCATGTTTTTAATGAGTAAAACCCCCCCTTTAAAGGAGGAGTGTTTCTAAAGCTAGGCTGCGGCGGTGGCTCAGGGGTCGGAGCCGCCGCACGTGCACACTCACCACCAGGTTCCCGATGACCATGACGAGCATGAAGACCAGGATGCAGAGCGGCTGCCCCGCCACCTCCATGCAGTCCCACATGGTCTCGATCCACTCGCCGCACAGGACGCGGAACACGATGAGGAACGAGTGGAAGAAGTCCTTCATGTGCCAGCGCGGCAGCGAGCAGTCCCGGGAGATCTTACACACGCAGTCCTGCAGGGGGCGCACAGAGACACACATGAACTACACTGTGTTCCAAATCAATGTGCAAATTGTATTTCAGTGTCAAAAAGGTAAAAAAAAACCTCATGGATGGTTTTGTGTCTCAGAGCTCTATGAATCACTGACATTAATCTCAGAGGCCTGGGATGTTTTCAGGTTAAGCCCAGTTAACCTCTGACCACCCGCCTAAACCAAATGCATTCTGTCCTCTCTGTTATACAGGCCTGTGTAACGCCTCATTTGAAAGCTAAGACCCACAAAACTGATCTTTTTCTTCGCGTTGTTGCTGTGTTGTGTCACCTTTTGTTTGTTTTTTTTTAATGTTTTTTTGTCACATTTTTTGTTGATTTTTTGTTGATTTTTTGTGATTTTTGTTGATTTGTCATTTTTTGTTGATTTTTTGACATTTTTTGTTGATTTTTTGTAATTTTTTTGTTGACTGTTTGTAATTTTTTGTTGATTTTTTGTCATTTTTTGTTGATTTTTTGTCATTTTTTTGTTGATTTTTTGTCATTTTTTGTTGATTTTTTGTCATTTTTTGTTGATTTTTTGTCATTTTTTTGTTGATTTTTTGACATTTTTTGTTGATTTTTTGTAATTTTTTTGTTGATTTTTTGTAATTTTTTGTTGATTTTTTGACATTTTTTGTTGATTTTTTGACATTTTTTGTTGATTTTTTGTAATTTTTTTGTTGTTTTTTAGTCATTTTTTGTTGATTTTTTTGTTGTTTTTTAGTCATTTTTTGTTGATTTTTTGTCATCTTTTGTAGATTTTTTGTCATTTTTTGTTGATTTTTTGTCATTTTTTGTTGATTTGTCATTTTTTGTTGAGTTTTTGTCATTTTTTGTAGATTTTTTGTCATTTTTTGTAGATTTTTTGTCATTTTTTGTTGATTTTTTGTAATTTTTTTGTTGATTTTTTGTCATTTTTTGTTGATTTTTTGTCATTTTTTGTTGATTTTTTGTCATTTTTTTGTTGATTTTTTGTCATTTTTTGTTGATTTTTTGTCATTTTTTGTAGATTTTTTGTCATTTTTTGTAGATTTTTTGACATTTTTTGTTGATTTTTTGTAATTTTTTTGTTGATTTTTTGTCATTTTTTGTAGATTTTTAGTCATTTTTTGTTGATTTTTTGTCATTTTTTGTAGATTTTTTGTCATTTTTTGTTGATTTTTTGTCATTTTTTGTTGATTTGTCATTTTTTGTTGAGTTTTTGTCATTTTTTGTAGATTTTTTGTCATTTTTTGTTGATTTTTTGACATTTTTTGTTGATTTTTTGTAATTTTTTTGTTGATTTTTTGTCATTTTTTGTTGATTTTTTGTCATTTTTTGTTGATTTTTTGTCATTTTTTGTAGATTTTTTGACATTTTTTGTTGATTTTTTGTA
The DNA here is from genome assembly GCF_951799975.1 of Gobius niger. NCBI lineage: Eukaryota > Metazoa > Chordata > Actinopteri > Gobiiformes > Gobiidae > Gobius > Gobius niger. The sequence goes on from NC_136869.1 coordinate 174,657, forward strand.
ATTTTTTAGTTGATTTTTTGACATTTTTTGTTGATTTTTTGTCATTTTTTGTTGATTTTTTGTCATTTTTTGTAGATTTTTTGTCATTTTTTGTTGATTTTTTGTAATTTTTTTGTTGTTTTTTTGTCATTTTTTGTTGATTTTTTGACCTTTTTTGTTGATTTTTTGTAATTTTTTTGTTGATTTTTTGTCATTTTTTGTAGATTTTTTGTCATTTTTTGTTGATTTTTTGTCATTTTTTGTAGATTTTTTGTCATTTTTTGTTGATTTTTTGTCATTTTTTGTTGATTTGTCATTTTTTGTTGAGTTTTTGTCATTTTTTGTAGATTTTTTGTCATTTTTTGTTGATTTTTTGACATTTTTTGTTGATTTTTTGTAATTTTTTTGTTGATTTTTTGTCATTTTTTGTTGATTTTTTGTCATTTTTTGTTGATTTTTTGTCATTTTTTGTAGATTTTTTGACATTTTTTGTTGATTTTTTGTAATTTTTTTGTTGATTTTTTGACATTTTTTGTTGATTTTTTGTCATTTTTTGTTGATTTTTTGTCACATTTTTGTTTAATTTTTGCTGTGTTTACATCCTTGTTTTCTTCTCACTTTTTGTGGCTGTTTTGGTGTTTTTCCCCAAGAAGCTTTTTGATTCGGGTAAAGCCAAACTGGAGAAAATGGGTCCTTCCACATTATTAAGCAGACTTGCCAGACAAACACATCAGATTAAGAGAACAGCAGCTACAAAGCCGCCCCTCCAGAGGCTGCAGTTGTGCATAAACCTTCTCTCCGGCCTCCGGCTGCAGTGGCTCAGAAATACATGAGACTCATTTTCAGTCTTCTTGTTCTGACCTCAGCCCTATTGAGAAGCTTTGGAGCCTCAACAAGAGAAACATCTCTGAGGGTAGAGGCAGTTTTCATCCAAACTTTAGCTCTGGGGTTATTCTAACATCCTGCAAACAAATCCAAGCAGAAACTGTCCAAAAACTCACAAGTTTAACCTCTTAACTCCCGCCTGAACAGAGAGCATTTTCTCCAGTTCAGCTTTACCCACTCACATTTTTGTCATTTTTTGTCACATTTTTTGTGATTTTTTGTCACATTTTTTGTCACATTTTTTGTCACATTTTTTGTCACATTTTTGGTCATTTTTGTCACATTTTTCTGTCATTTTTTGTCATTTTTTTGTCACATTTTTGTCATTTTTTTGTCATTTTTTTGTCACATTTTTGTCATTTTTTTGTCATTTTTGTCACATTTTTCTGTCATTTTTCGTCATTTTTTGTCACATTTTTCGTCATTTTTTTGTCATTTTTTGTCACATTTTTCTGTCATTTTTTGTCATTTTTTTGTCACATTTTTGTCATTTTTTTGTCATTTTTGTCACATTTTTCTGTCATTTTTCGTCATTTTTTGTCACATTTTTCGTCATTTTTTTGTCATTTTTTCGTCATTTTTCCGTCACTTTTTTGTCACATTTCCATCATTGTTTTCGTCTCAGTTTTGTTGCTATTTTCACAGCTTTTTTCCAGAAGCTTTTGGATTGGGGTAAAGCCAAACTGGAGAACATGTGCTCGGTTCAGGTGGGAGTTAAGGGGTTAATGAATTGTGAAGCTGCTCAAAGAAGCTCCTATGGTAAAATATAACTTGACCTGTTCAGATGTTTTTGATTTCAGTAAATATGACCTAATGCTGCAAATTCAACACACGACCATTTTCAGTTAAAGTTACCAGCTTTAAAATGTATTGAAACGATGAGTTGCAGAATAATTTGGAACAGTGGATTTTGAGTTTTTCAGTTCCTGTAGTTTTAGTTCCTGTAGTTCTTGTTTTGTTGTAGTTTAGTTTTAGTTCCTGTAGTTTTAGTTCCTGTAGTTTTAGTTCCTGTAGTTTTGTTCCTGTAGTTTTGTTTCGTACCTGGTAGTTCTTCCCGAACAGCTGCATCCCGACCACGGCGAAGATGAAGACGATGATGGCGAGCACCAGCGTGAGGTTCCCGAGCGCCCCCATGGAGTTCCCGATGATCTTGATGAGCGTGTTCAGGGTGGGCCACGAGCGAGCCAGCTTAAAGACTCGCAGCTGAGGAGACAGGAACGAGACAGGAACCAACGTGAGGAGACAAGAACGAGACAGGAACGAGCGTGAGGAGACAGGAACATGAACATGAACACTCGAGCAGCTTAAAGACCCGCAGCTGAGGAGACAGGAACCAAAGTGAGGAGACAGGAACCAACGTGAGGAGACAGGAACCAACGTGAGGAGACAGGAACCAACGTGAGGAGACAGGAACCAACGTGAGGAGACAGGAACCAAAGGGAGGAGACAGGAACCAACGTGAGGAGACAGGAACCAACGTGAGGAGACAGGAACCAACGTGAGGAGACAGGAACCAAAGGGAGGAGACAGGAACCAAAGGGAGGAGACAGGAACCAACGTGAGGAGACAGGAACCAACGTGAGGAGACAGGAACCAAAGGGAGGAGACAGGAACCAAAGGGAGGAGACAGGAACCAAAGTGAGGAGACAGGAACCAACGTGAGGAGACAGGAACCAACGTGAGGAGACAGGAACCAACGTGAGGAGACAGGAACCAAAGGGAGGAGACAGGAACCAACGTGAGGAGACAGGAACCAACGTGAGGAGACAGGAACCAAAGGGAGGAGACAGGAACCAAAGGGAGGAGACAGGAACCAACGTGAGGAGACAGGAACCAACGTGAGGAGACAGGAACCAACGTGAGGAGACAGGAACAGGAACATGAGCATGAACATGAACATGAACACTCGAGCCAGCTTAAAGACGCGAAGCTGAGGAGACAAGAACAGGAACATGAGGAGACAGGAACCAACGTGAGGAGACAGGAACCAACGTGAGGAGACAGGAACCAACGTGAGGAGACAGGAACCAACGTGAGGAGACAGGAACCAAAGGGAGGAGACAGGAACCAAAGGGAGGAGACAGGAACCAACGTGAGGAGACAGGAACCAACGTGAGGAGACAGGAACCAAAGGGAGGAGACAGGAACCAAAGGGAGGAGACAGGAACCAAAGTGAGGAGACAGGAACCAACGTGAGGAGACAGGAACCAACGTGAGGAGACAGGAACCAACGTGAGGAGACAGGAACCAAAGGGAGGAGACAGGAACCAACGTGAGGAGACAGGAACCAACGTGAGGAGACAGGAACCAAAGGGAGGAGACAGGAACCAAAGGGAGGAGACAGGAACCAAAGGGAGGAGACAGGAACCAAAGGGAGGAGACAGGAACCAACGTGAGGAGACAGGAACCAACGTGAGGAGACAGGAACCAACGTGAGGAGACAGGAACAGGAACATGAGCATGAACATGAACATGAACACTCGAGCCAGCTTAAAGACGCGAAGCTGAGGAGACAAGAACAGGAACATGAGGAGACAGGAACCAACGTGAGGAGACAGGAACCAAAGTGAGGAGACAGGAACCAACGTGAGGAGACAGGAACCAACGTGAGGAGACAGGAACCAAAGTGAGGAGACAGGAACGAGCGTGAGGAGACAGGAACAGGAACACTCGAGCAGCTTAAAGACGCGAAGCTGAGGAGACATGAACATGACCGTGAGCACTCGAGGAACTGCCCGGTTCAGTGGTTTGGGCCTCACCAGTCTGAAGGATCTCAGCCCCTCCACGTCGCTCAGACCCAGATATCACTTTTCACTATTCAACTCATTTTTGTCATTTTTTCGTCCATTTTTTGTTAATTTTTTGTGTTTTTTTGGTCAATTTTTTGTCACATTTTGTCACATTTTTGTAAAAATTTGTGTCAATATTTTATTAAATTTTTCACTTTTTTGTCTTTTTTTTATATTTTTTGTCAAATTTTTGTCCTTTTTTCGTCACTTTTTTATCAATTTTTTGTCACATTTTTGTATTTTTTTTGTCAATTTTTTATCAAATTCTTGTCATTTTTTCTCACATTTTTGTCTTTTTTTTTCATTTTTTGTCAAATTTTTGTCACATTTTGTCAATTTCTTGTGACATTTTTGTGACATTTTTGCCACTTTTTCATCCATTTTTCGTCACTTTTTTGTCCATGAGCGCTCGAGGAACCGCCCGGTCCAGTCGTAACGGTCCAGTGGTAACGGTCCAGTCGTAACGGTCCGGTGGTAACGGTCCGGTGGTAACTGCCCGGTGGTCTGGGCCTCACCAGTCTGAAGGACCTCAGCACGCTCAGCCCCTCCACGTCGCTCAGGCCCAGCTCCATGAGGCTCAGGCAGACGATGATGCTGTCGAAGATGTTCCAGCCCGTCTGGAAGTAGAAGTACGGATCCAGAGCGATGATCTTCAGGAGCATCTCCATCGTGAAGATCCCGGAGAACACCTGAGGGTAAAGGAGATGTTTGAAACTAATGTGGGGCAGAAGATCCCGGAGAAAACCTGAGGGAACACAAGAGTTCAGAATGAATGAGACCCTCCTCTAGTTTAGTTTCCTGACTTGGTTTGAAAAGAGTGGGACATGTCCCGCCGCGAGCGCTCACGTCCCCCGCTGTCCCGGCGGGAAAAGAACAGTATGTCGGGGTCGTGCGGAGGTCGGGGGTCACGTGGAGGTCGGGGGTCAGAAGTCGGCTCTCGTTAGCTGCGAGTTTGAGTCCGGCGCCCGCGTGCCCCGTGGCTGTGTGCAGTGCATGATGGGAGAAAGACTCGGGGACAGGCCGGAGTCGCTTCATTAAAACTTCACTGTGACTGAACTGAGTGGATCAGTTCAAAACACAAAACATGAACAACGATGTTTCAGACGCCGGCGAGAAAAGGCACTGGTTTAACGTCTGAACTCCAGTCTGAACCCAGAGGATCTGTTTCCTCACGGCATCAGATTGTTTTACAGCATTTTTGGTTGGGTATTCTCACATTTTTGTCTTTTTTTGTTTTTGTTTTTTTTACATTTTTGTACTTTTTTTAGTCATATTTTGTCACATTTGTCATTTTTTTCGTACATTTTTAATCAAATTTTTTTCATTTTTTTTTTCATTTTTTTTTCAAATTTTAATCACATTTTTGTCACATTGTTGTCTTTTTTTATTATTATTTTTTGTCAAATTTTTGTCATTTTTTTGTATTTTTTTGTCAATTTCTTGTGACATTTTTACCACTTTTTCATCTATTTTTCGTCACTTTTTTGTCAATGTTTTCTCACTTTTTTTCTTATTTTTTTTTTTTTTTTTCAATTTTTTTTACTATTTTTTTTTATCACATTTTGTCAAAATTTCATCACATTGTTGTCTTTAAAAAAAAAAGAAAAAGTCAAATTTTTGTCCTTTTTTTGTCACATTTTTTGTCATTCCTTGTGACATTTTTGACATTTTTTCATCCATTTTTCGTCGCTTTTTTGCCACTTTTCCATCATTGTTTTCGACTCAGTTCTGTTAATATTTTCTCACCTTTTTTCCAGAAGCTTTTGGATTGGGGTAAAGCCAAACTGGAGAAACTGTGCTCGGTTCAGGCGGGAGTTAAGGGGTTAAATCCTCAAAATTGAGATCCAGGACGAACCGATACAAATACAGTTCAGTCGGAGCTGCTGAGGTGGAGCTGATGTTACAGACGGGAATGAGGAGGATTAATGTGCCATGTTTCATGATAAAAGCCTTAATTTTATGATGATTTCAAAATAAAAGCCTTAAATTTATCATGTTTTCAAAATAAAAGCCTTAAATTTGTGATGTTTTCAAAATAAAAGCCTTAAATCTGTGACGATTTCAAAATAAAAGCCTTAAATTTATCATGTTTTCAAAATAAAAGCTTTAAATTTATCATGTTTTCAAAATAAAAGGCTTAATTTTATGATGATTTCAAAATAAAAGCCTTAAATTTATCATGTTTTCAAAAATAAAAGCCTTAAATTTATCATGTTTTCAAAATAAAAGGCTTAATTTTATGATGATTTCAAAATAAAAGCCTTAAATTTATCATGTTTTCAAAAATAAAAGCCTTAAATTTATCATGTTTTCAAAATAAAAGCCTTAAATCTGTGACGATTTCAAAATAAAAGCCTTAAATTTATCATGTTTTCAAAATAAAAGCTTTAAATTTATCATGTTTTCAAATTAAAAGCCTTAAATCTGTGACGATTTCAAAATAAAAGCCTTAAATTTATCATGTTTTCAAAATAAAAGCCTTAAATCTGTGATGTTTTCATAATAAAAGCCTTAAATCTGTGATGATTTCAAAATAAAAGCCTTAAATCTGTGATGTTTTCATAATAAAAGCCTTAAATCTGTGATGATTTCAAAATAAAAGCTTTCCCGTCATCATGTTTTCAAAATAGAAGCCTTAAATGTATGATTTTTTTTCCAAATAAAAGCCTTAAATTTGTACCGTTTCAAAATAAAAGCCTTAAATAAAGTTGCACTGTTGATTCCAGCTAAAACATGTGAAAAGTATCTGAGAGTAAATCTGTGACTCGACTCTTTCAAACTAAATGCAAAGTAAAAGCTGAAGTTTACTTTGAAAGAGCCTGGTGAGGTTTTACTTTGAAAGGGCCTGGTGAGGTTTACTTTGAAAGGGCCTGGTGAGGTTTACTTTGAAAGGGCCTGGTGAGGGTTTACTTTGAAAGAGCCTGGTGAGGTTTACTTTGAAAGAGCCTGGTGAGGTTTACTTTGAAAGAGCCTGGTGAAGGTTCACTTTGAAAAGAGCCTGGTGAGGGTTTACTTTGAAAGAGCCTGGTGAGGGTTTACTTTAAAAGAGCCTGGTGAGGTTTTACTTTGAAAGAGCCTGGTGAGGGTTTACTTTGAAAGGGCCTGGTGAGGTTTACTTTGAAAGAGCCTGGTGAGGGTTTACTTTGAAAGAGCCTGGTGAGGTTTACTTTGAAAGGGCCTGGTGAGGGTTTACTTTGAAAGGGCCTGGTGAGGTTTTACTTTGAAAGAGCCTGGTGAGGGTTTACTTTGAAAGGGCCTGGTGAGGTTTTACTTTGAAAGGGCCTGCTGAGGGTTATTTCAGAGCCCTGTCTCCTCTGATCTCCACGTGTCACTTCCTGTTTGTCGCGTTTCCTCCCGAGGCTCCGCATTATACGGAGTTTCCTTTTCTGTCCGTTAGCTCTGAGGCTAATGCTAATGCTAACGTGCTAAAGGCTACGCTGCGGAGAAGGGCAGGTGTCTCTGCGCGTCGGGGTCACTGTGGTCCAGGTGGAGACGGTTGTTAGTTTCGAATCCCTGACCTGGTTTATTTAGTTTGGAATAAAAAAAAACAGGCGAAATTTACCTTTAGTTTTATTTTATCAGTGATGTTTTCTCTACGTGTGAAAGTTTCCCTGATGCAGCGTTTCAAAAACACTGAGTTTTGTGTGAAAGTTTCCTCTTCCCGCCCGCCTAAACCCAATGCATTCTGTCCTCTGTTATATAGGCCTGTGTAGCACCTCATTTGAAAGCTAAGACCCACAAAACTGATCTTTTCCTCGCGTTGTTGCTGTGTTGTGTCACCTTTTGTATGTTTTTCCCTTCTTTCTTTTTTTCCATTTTTTGTCACATTTTTGTTGAGTTTTTGTTGATTTTTTGTTGAGTTTTTGTTGCATTTTTGTTGAGTTTTTGTTGCATTTTTGTCGCATTTTTGTTGATTTTTTGTTGATTTTTTGTTGATTTTTTGTTGATTTTTTGTTGCATTTTTGTTGAGTTTTTGTTGATTTTTTGTTGATTTTTTGTCACATTTTTGTTGATTTTTTGTTGATTTTTTGTTGATTTTTTGTTGATTTTTTGTTGCATTTTTGTCGCATTTTTGTTGATTTTTTGTCGATTTTTTGTCGAGTTTTTGTCACATTTTTGTTGCGTTTACATCCTTGTTTCTTCTCATTTTTTGTGGCTGTTTTGGTGCTTTTTTCCCCAGAAGCTTTTTGATTTGGGTAAAGCCAAACTGGAGGAAATGGGATCCGTTCAGGTGGGAGTTAAGAGGTTAAAAAGTTTCTTGATAATGTTTGGGGAATTTATGAAGAATTTTCCACCTCTTTGTTGAACTCCTCACGGTTTAAACATTTGTGGAGTTTCTTAGAGTCACAAATTTGAATTGTGAGTTATGGTGAGTTTGTCAGATTAAATAACACAATAGAAGAAACAGCTGGAACACATTATGACAAATACACATTATTCCCTTTTATCTGGAGATTTTATCAAGATTTCTGCAGTAAAATGACACTAAACTGGACATGAGGAGGAAAAATAATGGAATAAAAAAAATATTTTATTCTTGTTCAATTTTTATCCAATGTTTTCCCATTTTTTTCCCCATTTTTTTTTTCATTTTTTGTCAATTTTTTGTAATTTTTTTTGTCAAATTTTAATCAAATTTTTGTCATTTTTTTGGTCATATTTTGTCACATTTTTCCACTTTTTCATCCATTTTTCGTCTCTTTTTTGTCAATGTTTTTTCATTGACAAATTGAGGAATAATAATGGAATAAAAAAAATATTTTATTCTTTTTCAATTTTTTATCCAATGTTTTCCCTTTTTTTCTACACTTTTTTTACTTGTTTCCCCATTTTTTATGACTAATATTCTCCAAACGTGTCCACATTTCTTAATGGAGATGAACCTGATGTAAATCTGCAGATCTTCCACGTCCTTGTTCTGTTTCTGGTTCTAGATGACGAACATTCCAGTATCGGTATCGGAAAAGTATCGGTTCAGGGATCGGTGTTGAAAACAAACACAGCCCTGTGACCATGAGGGACTTCCCTGATCTCAGGAAGTTTAGAAGGATCCTGAAGGTGGAATCTGAGGGCCAGAGGTTCTGCATCATGTCAAAGGTATCAAGAACTTCCTGCAATCCTGTTCCTACCAAGTTCCTGATGAAGATGTACAACTCCTCCCTCATGGTTTAGATGTTTGAGGAGGTTCTTAAAAGGTTCCCGATGGAGAGCATGCTGTTGAACTCCTCCCTCATGGTTTAGATGTTTGAGGAGGTTCTTAAAAGGTTCCCGATGGAGAGCATGCTGTTGAGCTCCTCCCTCATGGTTTAAACATTTATGGAGTTTCTTAGAGTCACAAATTCCGGGAATTTTCCGGGAATTAAGGGGAATTATGGAGAGTGTGTGAGATTAAATAACACAATAGAAGAAACAGCTGGAACACATTATGACAAATACACATTATTACCTTTTATCTGGAGATTTTATAAAGATTTACGCAACTGGACATGAGGAGGAATAATAATGGAATAAAACAATTATTTCTTTTGTCACATTTTTATCACATTTTTGTATTTTTTGTCATATTTTGTGACATTTTTGTCATTGTTTCGTCCATTTTTTGTCAATTTCTTGTCAATGTTTTCTCATTGACAAATTGAGGAATAATAATGGAATAAAAAAAAATATTTTATTCTTTTTCAATTTTTTATCCAATATTTTGTCATTTTTCCCCATTTTTTTTCATTTTATTTGTCAAATTTTAATATTTTTTGCCATTTTCTTGGTAATTTTTTTTCAATCAAATTTTTGTATTTTTTATCACATTTTTCGTCACTTTTTCGTCAATGTTTTCTCATTGACAAACTGAGGAATAATAATGGAATAAAACATTTTTTTATTCTTTTTCAATTTTTCATCCAATGTTTTCCTATTTTTTTTCCCTTTTCTTCATTTTTATTGTCAATTTTTTGTATTTTTTTTGTCAAATTTTAATCACATTTTTTTCGTCAATTTTTTTTTATCACATTTTTTTTTTATTTTTTGTCATATTTTGTCACATTTTTGCCACTTTTTCGTCAATGTTTTCTCATTGACAAATTGAGGAATAATGGAATAAAAAAAATATTTTATTCTTTTTCAATTTTTTATCCAATGTTTTGTCATTTTTTCGTCCATTTTTTGTCAATTTCTTGTGACATTTTTGTGACATTTTTGAGGGATTTCACTCTTCTCTTCTCACTTTCATCTCAGGAAGTTTAGAATGATCTTGAAGATGAAATCTGAGGGCCAGAGGTTCTGTGCTGGAGGGCCGGATTTCGCCCGCGGGCCTGACGTTGCCTCCCCCTGATCTACAACAATCACCATTCACGGCAAACTGGAATTTTCCCAGGATCTCCACAGGTTCCCGATGGAGAGCCTGCTGTTGAGCTCCTCCCTCATGTCTGTGGAGGTTCTTACCAGGTTCCCGATGGAGAGCATGCTGTTGAACTCCTCCCTCATGTTTGTGGAGGTTCTTACCAGGTTCCCGATGGAGAGCATGCTGTTGAACTCCTCCCTCATGGGGTTTGTGGAGGTTCTTACCAGGTTCCCGATGGAGAGCATGCTGTTGAACTCCTCCCTCATGTCTGTGGAGGTTCTTACCAGGTTCCCGATGGAGAGCATGCTGTTGAACTCCTCCCTCATGTCTGTGGAGGTTCTTACCAGGTTCCCGATGGAGAGCATGCTGTTGAACTCCTCCCTCATGGGGTTTGTGGAGGTTCTTACCAGGTTCCCGATGGAGAGCATGCTGTTGAACTCCTCCCTCATGGTGTTTGTGGAGGTTCTTACCAGGTTCCCGATGGAGAGCATGCTGTTGAACTCCTCCCTCATGTCTGTGGAGGTTCTTACCAGGTTCCCGATGGAGAGCATGCTGTTGAACTCCTCCCTCATGGGGTTTGTGGAGGTTCTTACCAGGTTCCCGATGGAGAGCATGCTGTTGAACTCCTCCCTCATGGTGTTTGTGGAGGTTCTTACCAGGTTCCCGATGGAGAGCATGCTGTTGAACTCCTCCCTCATGTCTGTGGAGGTTCTTACCAGGTTCCCGATGGAGAGCATGCTGTTGAACTCCTCCCTCATGTCTGTGGAGGTTCTTACCAGGTTCCCGATGGAGAGCATGCTGTTGAACTCCTCCCTCATGGGGTTTGTGGAGGTTCTTACCAGGTTCCCGATGGAGAGCATGCTGTTGAACTCCTCCGTCATGGGGTAGTGCTCCATGGCCATGAAGAGCGTGTTGAGGACGATGCAGACGGTGATGGCGAGGTCGAGGAACGGGTCCATCACCATGACGGTCACCGAGCTCTTCAGCCGCAGCCAGCTGGGCGAGCACTCCCACACCAGGAAGCGCTGCGCCAGGACGTACCAGCAGGGGGGGCAGCGGCGGCCGTGGGTCTCCTCCAGCTCTGAGGAGAAGAAGAGCCACAAGGTCACAACGTCAGGGGAGCTCTTCAGGACAAGAACAAGGAGCTGGAATTCACTACATCCAGTTTACAATAGCCAGTTTATCTGAGATGGCAAGAAATGTGTTTAAAAAATTGAGAAAAAAACTTTGAAAAAATTAAAAAAAAAGGAAAAATTTAGATTTTTAAGGAAAGAATTGGTGGAAAAAATAAACATTTGAAAAAAACAAATGAAACATTTTGAAAGAAAAAATAGAAAAAAATGTGTAAAAAAATTGAAAAAATAGGGAAAATTTGTGAAGAAAAAAAATGTGAAAAAATGTGGAAAAAAATTGAACAAATTTGAAAAAAAAAATTGAAAAATGGAGGAAAAAAATTGTGAAAGATTCCCTGTTGTAGTCTGTTCAGGACAATCATCTTTTTATGGAAGCCTGTTTCCGCCATGTTAAAAAATAAAAGCTCAACGGGAAGTCGAAATTACGAGATTTAAAGTCACAGAAGTGTTTATTTTACCTCAACACCCAGGATTAAAAGCAGTGACAAGAAAAGTTATTAAAAATGTCTGTATCCACGAGAGGAATGTGTTTAGGCCTTGGTGATGCAGGGGCATTCCCAAAGCTAATGCTATGATCGTAGCATCATGAACTTCCATGAACTTCGGATGATCATGATCATGTGAAAATGGGAAATATGCATGAATAAAGTCAATAAACCCACCGTCATTTTTGAAAAAAATAAAGAAAAAATAAACATTTGAAAAAATTAGGAAAAAAACTTGAAACATTTTGAAATGTTTCAAAACCCGCTGTATGGGTGACTCCGGTCACGTGACTGTGTCCTGTGCTGTGATTGGCCACACGTGTGTCATGTGACGTACCCTCCATGGCGTCCGTGAGGCAGCTGTTGGCGCTGATGGTTCGTGGTCGTCGTTCTAAACCGTGATTGGACGACGGTTGGGGGAGGAGCATCGTGCTCAGCTCCGTCGACGACGTGGGAACCTGAGGAGACAAACACGGAGGCCTTAGCTTTCAAATCAGGCTCAGCACAAAAACACCACGAACATGGAACAAAAACAAACATGGAACAAAAACAAACATGGAACAAAAACAAACATGGAACAAAAACAAACATGGAACAAAAACAAACATGGAACAAAAACAAACATGGAACAAAAACAGTTCTGATCAGTTTTGTCGTTTAAGAGGTCCATGTTTGGACTTTTCTTTATTTCCTTAATTACATGTTTCTCTTTTCTTCCTTCCTCATTATTTAGACTTGATTAGAAAATGACGATATTTAAAACAAGATAAAACAAAACTGTTTACATTATAAACTGGAAACAGAGGGCTGGATTCACAGAGGGAGGGGTCAGTGGGAGGGGGAGGAGTTATGTCGGTGCAGAAATAGAAACAATCGAGACATGTGGAATATGAACAGCCCCATAGCCCCATAACTCTCCCCCCTCAGTCTCACACACACACACACACAGTCACACACACACACACACACACACACACACACACACACACACACACACACACACACTCCCGTATCTCCGGCACAGGCGCCCTGGTATCCGTCCGTCACACGCCGTTATCGCGCCGACACCATTTTGGAAACGCTCCTTTAATCTGTGTTTTTGTTTTTCCTCTGAAGGAACTCGAGCGGCTTCATGACCAGCAGAGCTCCAGACCTGCACAGGAAGTGACGTCACCTGCACAGGAAGTGATGTCACCTGCACAGGAAGTGACGTCACCTCCACTGTTTTCACTGTTTTAGCTTAAGGCGAGACACGGCAGGTGAACAGGGAAAAAAAATAATGGTTTTCACAAAAAAATAAGGCATTTTGAGCATTAAAATGCCTATATTTTGGGAAGTCAAAACAATGAATTGATCCAGATTAAATGTTATGGTTTTATTTTATTGACATATTAGTAACTCAGGTTTTTTCAGAGGGAATTGTGGATATTTTGTTTAGTTTTTCAATAAACTAATCATCAGTGAAAAAATCTGTAAAAACTCAAATTCCGCCTGTTTTTTTGGTTTCAAAGCTGAATAAATCAGGCTAGGAATTAGATATTAAAAAATCCCTCTGAAAAAACCTTCAGAATGTTGTTGTGTCTCAGCCTGTAAAGTGTGGAGTCTGTGGGAGCTTCTATAAGGGCTCAGGCTCTGCCCGAGTGCGGCTTCTCTCTTTCAGAGAAAACCAGCCCTGAAGTTTTGTAGCGAGTGCGCATGCTCGGCCCGTTCTTCCACTTTTCCGCTCCAGCGTCTCGTAGGAGGAAAAACACCATATTTGGGTGAAAGCGTCATCACATCGCATTTTTTGTCAAATTTTGTAATTTTTTGTCAATTTTTTGTAATTTTTTGTCAATTTTTTTTGTCAATTTTTTTTGTCAATTTTTTGGTCATTTTTTGGTCATTTTTTGGTCATTTTTTGGTCATTTTTTGGTCATTTTTTGGTCATTTTTTGGTCATTTTTTGGTCATTTTTTGGTCATTTTTTGTATTTTTTTTTTTTTTAAAATTGTCATTTTTTGTCATTTTTTTGTCTAATTTTTGTCTAATTTTTGTCCATTTTTTGTCATTTTTTTGTCATTTTTTTGTCCTTTTTTGTCCTTTTTTTTGTCTAATTTTTGTCAATTTTTTCGTCATTTTTTCGTCATTTTTTCGTCATTTTTTGTATTTTTTGTGTTTTTTTTGTAAAATTTTTGTCAATTTTTTGTCATTTTTTTGTCAAATTTTTGTCTAATTTTTGTCATTTTTTGTCATTTTTTGTCATTTTTTTGTCATTTTTTTGTCATTTTTTTGTCATTTTTTCGTCATTTTTTCGTCATTTTTTTTGTCTAATTTTTGTCAATTTTTTCGTCATTTTTTCGTCATTTTTTGTATTTTGTGTGTGGTTTTTTTGTAAAATTTTTGTCATTTTTTGGTCATTTTTTGTCATTTTTTTGTCATTTTTTTGTCATTTTTCTGTCTAATTTTTGTCTAATTTTTGTCAATTTTTGTCATTTTTTTGTCATTTTTTTGTCATTTTTTTGTCTAATTTTTGTCAATTTTTGGAAAAACACCATATTTGGGTGAAAGCGTCATCACGGGGCCCCTTAGCAGGACACGTGGATGTCAAATCTGTCAATATTTATGAATGAAAACCCGCGGGAAAGACGGCCTTTCTACTTCCGGGTCGCCCCCACCTCGCAGACATAACATCATCAAATAAACATCATCATTTTTATATCTGACATGAAAACTAAGATGTAAAGGGAGGAAAACAGAGACAAATCTCCACTTCCACCACTGCGGGAAACATCAATACTTTCACCTGCCGGGTCTCGCCTTCAGTCCTCTGGAGACGTGGCTCCGATGGTCATGTGACTCTCCGTCGGCCGCCTTAGTGCTGGGATTCATGACTCTTTTCTGGGATCCGTTCATTCCAAAGAGCCGTTCAAAAGACTGATTCTTTTTAACGTGAATCCTCTTTAAACACCGGAGCCTCACAGGAGCCGCTGTTATGGCTGCGCGGTGACACCAGGAGGCGCCGTTCTAACCTTCTCAGTGTGAATGTGAGTCAGACTTTCTAACATGTGTGGTCTTTGTTTCCAGTAAAGCGGCTCTTCAGTCACAGAGCCACAGGTGAAGAAGGAAGTCACGGAGCTTTAAACATGTGCCTTAACTCTGAAACTAAAGTATTATAATAAACACATTTTTAAAAATCACATGACGGCAAAAAAAGTTGAATAAATATCCATGTATGATCGGCTGTGGAGTCTATATAAAACATTTGGAAAAATAAGGAAAGAAAAAATAAAAATTGGGGAAAAAAATTGGAAAAAAATTGGAAACAATGAAGTTAAAAATGGGGAATACATTTTGAAAAAAGATGAAAAAAATATGGAAAAAAATAGAGAATAAAATTTGAAAAATGTTGAATTTTTTCTGTCTGTTCAGGACAATCACCTTTTCATTGATGTATTTACAAAATAAGGAAAGAATTGGTGGAAACAATTTTAAAAAATTGGAAAACAAGGAAAAAAATTGGAGGAAAAAATATAATTTTTTGGGGGGAAAATAAGGAACAAATTGGGAGATTTTTTCTTTTTAAACAAGGAAAAAAATGTGGGGAATAAAAACAAAAAGAAAAACAACTAGTTACTAAAATATACTAAAATATGCTGGAAAAAAGTAAAAATTGGGGAAAAAACTTGAAAAAAAACTTGGAAACAATGAAGTAAAAAATGGGGAATACATTTTGAAAAAAAAGGTAAAAAAATATGGAAAAAAATTGGAGAATAAAATTAGAAAAAAAAAATTGAAAAAAATTGAAAAATGTGTAATTTTTTTCTGTCCTTTTGTCGTCTGTTCAGGACAATCATCTTTTTGATTGATGTATTTACAAAATAAGGAAAGAAGTGGTGGAAAAAATAAAAAATAAATGGAAAATAAGAAAAAAGTTGGAGGAAAAAAATTGAAAAATAAGGAACAAACAAGTAAAAAATGTGGGGGGAATAAAAACAAAAAGAAAAACGACTAGTTACTAAAATATACTAAAATATACTGGAAAAAAGTAAAAATTGGGGAAAAAACTTGAAAAAAAATTGGAAACAATGAAGTAAAAAATGGGGAATACATTTAGAAAAAATATGGAAAAAATATGGAAAAAAATAGAGAATAAAAATTTAAAATATATATATATAATTTTTTTTAATTCAATTTTTTTTGAATTTTTTCTGTCCTTTTGTCGTCTGTTCAGGACAATCACCTTTTTCATTGATGTATTTACAAAATAAGGAAAGAAGTGGTGGAAACAATTAAAACAAATTGGAAAACAAGAAAACAGTTGGAGGGGAAATAAAAACAAAAAGTTACTAAAATATACTTGAATTTCAATCTTTTATTGTCACATCCAGGAGGAGCATGAAAGATCAGTCGAGCTTCATGACTTCCTTCTTCACCTGTGACTGAAGAGCAACGACGTTTTAGCTTCTGTGACTCAGAGTAACTCAGCGTAAGCCAATCAAACCCCAGCGCCTCAGAGTGGGCGGGGCTCCGATGTGTCAGAGTGGGCGGGGCTCGGATGTGTCAGAGTGGGCGGGGCTCGGATGTGTCAGAGTGGGCGGGGCTCGGATGTGTCAGAGTGGGCGGGGCTCGGATGTGTCAGAGTGGGCGGGGCTCCGATGTGTCAGAGTGGGCGGGGCTCGGATGTGTCAGAGTGGGCGGGGCTCCGATGTGTCAGAGTGGGCGGGGCTCCGATGTGTCAGAGTGGGCGGGGATGTGTCAGAGTGGGCGGGGCTCAGATGTGTCAGAGTGGGCGGGGATGTGTCAGAGTGGGCGGGGCTCGGATGTGTCAGAGTGGGCGGGGATGTGTCAGAGTGGGCGGGGCTCCGATGTGTCAGAGTGGGCGGGGCTCGGATGTGTCAGAGTGGGCGGGGCTCAGATGTGTCAGAGTGGGCGGGGATGTGTCAGAGTGGGCGGGGCTCAGATGTGTCAGAGTGGGCGGGGCTCGGATGTGTCAGAGTGGGCGGGGATGTGTCAGAGTGGGCGGGGATGTGTTAGAGTGGGCGTGGCTCAGATGTGTCAGAGTGGGCGTGGCTCCGATGTGAGGTAAAAGCTAACACATCGTGGCTTTAACAGAGTGAAGGTCGGTAAGGTCCAGGTCCTCCAGACTCACGCTCTCCTCGTTGAGCTTCTCCATGGCACAGACCGGCACCTGCCCCCCCGGCACGGCGCCCCCCAGTGGTGGAGACGACACGCCGTTCTCCATCGCCAGGAACAGCTTCCCGTTCACGTTCAGCGTCGGGAAAAACACCTGAGGGAAGAAAACGGAGGCGGAGGAAACGTCAGCGGCTGGAAACAGGAAACAGGAAGTAAACTGGAAACAGGAAGCAGGAAGTGCACCATGTCAATATGTCCGTAACCGTGGCAACAGAAGAGCAGGGCCACGAGGACAAAAGAGGAAATCTCAATATGTGGACTTTTTCTACAACAATCATCAGAAATATGGAAACATTTGGAGCAAACATCTGCATTTACATTTGTCGCTCTAAAAGATAATGGTTTTCTCTTTTATTTATTTATTTCTAATGTTCACAAAAAATATTCTCAATGTTTCTTTTTTCTCAATTTTTTAATCATTTTTATTTATTTATTTTATTAAATTTTCCCCTCCCCAGATTATTCCATATTTCCTTCTGGAGATAGAATACTATATAGTAGAGTATTATTGTCTACCTCTACTGGGAGGGGCCTGCAGAGTGTAGTGGGAGGGGCCTGTCACCTGTGTAGATACAGACGCATCTCGTCATAGAAGGGGGCGTGGCTTCGTCGAGGGGGAAATAGAATCTTTAGAGAAACACAATTTTCCCTGTTTTCAAACCATTTTCTGGTGGAATATGAACTTATTTATCACATAAATAAAGTCAAGTGTAAATCGGGCCCATTTGGATATTTTCTCACAGCAGATTGTTCAGTAGAAGCGAAAAAAACGGCAGTTTTAGCTAGTGCTAGCTTACGGTTAGCATTAGCCCAATGCTAACATGTAGCATCAGGTTAGCATTCTCCGTTATTCATGTATTTATGGGCTGTTGAACCACTTTGCTCCTCCCCATGTCTTTGTTTCTTTATTTAGTAGAAACTATGTTCATGATTCAGCATTTGTTACAGATGTTTTTGAATAATAGGCTGTGTTCACGTGACATCACCACATTCTAAAGAGCCTATAGTTTAACACTGAGGTGGAGCAACTGACGATAACTATGGTAACTGCGGTAACTGACAAAATGCATTTTTTTATGTGTTTGTTTTTTGGCTCATATCTCAGTCATAACTGGAGGAATCCACATGAAACAAAAACTGTCACAAAGTTCATGATCTCCTCTGTCGGCACATGTGAACTAATGTACAATTATTATCTCTGAAAAATGTCAAAAAGTGGTGACAATATGTGAAAATATGAGCGTGATGTGGAAAGGACTTTCAAACATAAAAATAATATCACAGGTTTGTGAATCCGATCACGATCAGACACTGAAGAGGAAAAACATTTGTCAATTTTCGTTTTGGAGATTTCTTACAAAAACTACATTTCTCCCATAGAGCTGTATTGGCCCCGCCCTCCATCTGACATTATGACATCATCACATTCTAAATCGTGAACACCGCCTATTGAGAAAGTTTAGATTTTTATCAAAATTGTTTTTCCCCTTAACTGTTTCCAAACATGACCATATATGGGCGATTCCGGAGATGCGTCTGTATCTATTGTGGGCGTGTCCGCTCACCTGTGAGTTGTCACCTGTATAGTGGGAGGGGCCTGTCACCTGCTGAGGCGGCGTGTCCGCTCACCTGTGTAGTGGGCGTGTCCGCTCACCTGTAGGGGGCGTGTCCGCTCACCTGTAGGGGGCGTGTCCGCTCACCTGTATAAGGGGCGTGTCCGCTCACCTGTGTAGTGGGCGTGTCCGCTCACCTGTAGGGGGCGTGTCCGCTCACCTGTAGGGGGCGTGTCCGCTCACCTGTAGGGGGCGTGTCCGCTCACCTGTATAGGGGGCGTGTCCGCTCACCTGTAGGGGGCGTGTCCGCTCACCTGTAAGGGGCGTGTCCGCTCACCTGTGCAGTGGGAGGGGCCTGTCACCTGTAGGGGGCGTGTCCGCTCACCTGTAGGGGGCGTGTCCGCTCACCTGTAGGGGGCGTGTCCGCTCACCTGTAGGGGGCGTGTCCGCTCACCTGCGTAGGGGGCGTGTCCGCTCACCTGTGTAGTGGGAGGGGCCTGTCACCTGCTGAGGCGGCGTGTCCGCTCACCTGTAGGGGGCGTGTCCGCTCACCTGTAGGGGGCGTGTCCGCTCACCTGTAGTGGGCGTGTCCGCTCACCTGTAGGGGGCGTGTCCGCTCACCTGTAGGGGGCGTGTCCGCTCACCTGTAGGGGGCGTGTCCGCTCACCTGTAGGGGGCGTGTCCGCTCACCTGTGTAGTGGGAGGGGCCTGTCACCTGTAGGGGGCGTGTCCGCTCACCTGTATAGGGGGCGTGTCCGCTCACCTGTAGGGGGCGTGTCCGCTCACCTGTATAGGGGGCGTGTCCGCTCACCTGTATAGGGGGCGTGTCCGCTCACCTGTAGGGGGCGTGTCCGCTCACCTGTAGGGGGCGTGTCCGCTCACCTGTGCAGTGGGAGGGGCCTGTCACCTGTAGGGGGCGTGTCCGCTCACCTGTAGGGGGCGTGTCCGCTCACCTGTAGGGGGCGTGTCCGCTCACCTGTAGGGGGCGTGTCCGCTCACCTGTAGGGGGCGTGTCCGCTCACCTGTAGGGGGCGTGTCCGCTCACCTGTATAGGGGGCGTGTCCGCTCACCTGTAGGGGGCGTGTCCGCTCACCTGTAGTGGGCGTGTCCGCTCACCTGTAGGGGGCGTGTCCGCTCACCTGTAGGGGGCGTGTCCGCTCACCTGTAGGGGGCGTGTCCGCTCACCTGTATAGGGGGCGTGTCCGCTCACCTGTATAGGGGGCGTGTCCGCTCACCTGTAGGGGGCGTGTCCGCTCACCTGTAGGGGGCGTGTCCGCTCACCTGTGCAGTGGGAGGGGCCTGTCACCTGTAGGGGGCGTGTCCGCTCACCTGTAGGGGGCGTGTCCGCTCACCTGTAGGGGGCGTGTCCGCTCACCTGTAGGGGGCGTGTCCGCTCACCTGTAGGGGGCGTGTCCGCTCACCTGCGTAGGGGGCGTGTCCGCTCACCTGTGTAGTGGGAGGGGCCTGTCACCTGCTGAGGCGGCGTGTCCGCTCACCTGTAGGGGGCGTGTCCGCTCACCTGTAGGGGGCGTGTCCGCTCACCTGCGTAGGGGGCGTGTCCGCTCACCTGTAGGGGGCGTGTCCGCTCACCTGTAGTGGGCGTGTCCGCTCACCTGTAGTGGGCGTGTCCGCTCACCTGTATAGGGGGCGTGTCCGCTCACCTGTAGGGGGCGTGTCCGCTCACCTGTAGTGGGCGTGTCCGCTCACCTGTAGGGGGCGTGTCCGCTCACCTGTAGGGGGTGTGTCCGCTCACCTGTAGGGGGCGTGTCCGCTCACCTGTAGGGGGCGTGTCCGCTCACCTGTAGGGGGCGTGTCCGCTCACCTGTAGTGGGCGTGTCCGCTCACCTGTAGGGGGCGTGTCCGCTCACCTGTAGGGGGCGTGTCCGCTCACCTGTAGGGGGCGTGTCCGCTCACCTGTAGGGGGCGTGTCCGCTCACCTGTAGGGGGCGTGTCCGCTCACCTGTAGGGGGCGTGTCCGCTCACCTGTAGGGGGCATGTCCGCTCACCTGTAGGGGGCGTGTCCGCTCACCTGTAGGGGGCGTGTCCGCTCACCTGCTGAGGGGGCGTGTCCGCTCACCTGTAGGGGGCGTGTCCGCTCACCTGTAGGGGGCGTGTCCGCTCACCTGTAGGGGGCGTGTCCGCTCACCTGCGTAGGGGGCGTGTCCGCTCACCTGCGTAGGGGGCGTGTCCGCTCACCTGTATAAGGGGCGTGTCCGCTCACCTGTAGGGGGCGTGTCCGCTCACCTGTAGGGGGCGTGTCCGCTCACCTGTATAGGGGGCGTGTCCGCTCACCTGTATAGGGGGCGTGTCCGTTCACCTGTATAGGGGGCATGTCCGCTCACCTGTGTAGTGGGAGGGGCCTGTCACCTGTAGGGGGCGTGTCCGCTCACCTGTAGGGGGCGTGTCCGCTCACCTGTATAGTGGGCGTGTCCGCTCACCTGCGTAGTGGGCGTGTCCGCTCACCTGTAGTGGGCGTGTCCGCTCACCTGTATAGTGGGCGTGTCCGCTCACCTGCGTAGTGGGCGTGTCCGCTCACCTGTAGGGGGCGTGTCCGCTCACCTGTAGTGGGCGTGTCCGCTAACCTGTAGTGGGCGTGTCCGCTCACCTGCGTAGGGGGCGTGTCCGCTCACCTGTGAGTGGGCGTGTCCTCTCACCTGTAGGGGGCGTGTCCTCTCACCTGTGAGTGGGCGTGTCCTCTCACCTGTGTAGTGGGAGGGGCCTGTCACCTGTATAGTGGGCGTGTCCGCTCACCTGTAGGGGGCGTGTCCGCTCACCTGTGAGTTGTTGCTGAAGGAGCTCCGCCTCCGTTGCGCCCACTGCTGGATGGAGCTGAAGGCGGACGACGCGGCTCCGTACGGACTGGGACTGTACTGCCCCCCGCTGTACGGGCTGGGGCTGTGCAGGCCGGAGCACGGGCCGCGTGGCAGCGCCCCCTCCAGGACGTCCCCGGGGACGCTGCACTCGTCGTCCGCCATCTCGCACTCGGAGCCCCGCCCCTCGGAGCCGCCGCGCCCGCGCAGCACGAAGTTAAAGATGGAGGAAACCTGCGAGCAGCGGCGCGACGAGAACGAGCGCGAGAGGAGGGGGTGGAGCGGCTGTGGGGGGGGACAGGGGGAGGGGGGAGGGAGAGGGGGAGTGGAGGCAACGTGAGTGCAGACAGGCTCAGGCGCAGGTCCAAAGAACTGAATAAACCGCCTTTACCTTGGAGTCTGTGAGCAGCCTCTCCTCTGATAGGTTGACTTCCAGGTCGGCCACGCCCACCAGCGCCTGGCTCCGCCTCCGCTCCTCCGCCGTGAGGTCAGGGGTCAGCGGAGGAGCGAAGGGTGAAAGGTCGGGCGACATCACCGAGTCGGAGTCCAGGGCTTTCTGGGTCGCGGCCTGAAACAGAGGCTCAAATTTTAATGAAACTAAAAACACTTTTTATTATTATATTTTAATATCTAAAAACTGATGAACAACAGCATCAAAACTTAAGGGGAGACACTACAGGCAAAACTACAATTTTTCCAGTTTTCAGGTTTTGGGCCAAATCTGTCTCTGAACATATAAACTTTCACCCGGAAACAGAAAACACGCCTAATCTTCACAATAACATGTTTAAATATTGCGCTGATTCAATGTTCCCCCATAGACTTATATGGGAGAACACAATTTCAAGGGCCTTTTTCTCCAAACACATGTTTCTGTCATTGTGGCGACACTATGTCCACGTCAGTCGGACCTAAAGACTTCACATTTTCCAGCCTTGGACTGAACAAGATTTGGAAGATTTTTTCAGAGGGATTTTTTATTATTTGATCCCTTAAGCCCCATTTATTGAGTTTTGAATGTCACAAAATAAGGCAATTTTTTTTTTTTTTTATGTTTCCACTGCCCCTCCTGGAGCCGCCACCTTAACGTGGTGGAGGGTTTGAGCGCCCGCATGATCCTGGAGCTCTGTTGTCGGGGCTTCGTGCCCCTGTAGGGTCTCCTAGAGCAACCAGGTCCTATAGGTGACGGGTCAGAAGCCCTTTATGAGAGACAAACAGGCCCGTTTAACCATGAGGCCGTCCTCCTGTGGACCCACCACCTGCAGGGGGCGCCATAAGGGCTGGTGCAGTGTGATTTGGGCTCCAACAGCCCCCACGACCCGGGAACAGACAAGTGGAAGAAAATGGATGGGTGGATGTTTCCACTAAAAAACAGCTTATTTTAAAACTAAACAAGAAATCCAAAATCCGCTCTGGAAAAGTCTTGGCAACTCATTAATAAAATGAAACCATACATTTGAATGTAGCTCTGTCCATTATTCAGATTTCGTTGCTGAAAAGATGCGAAATTTGGGGCATTTTCAGGCATAAAACACCTTGTTCTTATATGAAAAGATAAAATGACAGAAAACTTGCCATGTATTTTTTCTCACGTTTATCCCAGTGATCGACAGTTTCAAATTGATATCTGTAAATATACATTTTTTCCCTTTTCACATGCAGCGTCTCGCCTTAAATATGAAGATGTTTTATTCCTTTTCAGGTCCTGCTTTAGATACTTTCATTTTTCTGACACCAGTAGAACCTAAACCTCTTTGATACCAGACTGGGATTGTTTAGTTAGCGCTGGTGGCTAAAGGCTAAAGGCTAAGGGCTAAAGGCTAAAGGCTAAAGGCTAAAGGCTAAAGGCTAAAGGCTAAAGGCTAAGGGCTAAAGGCTACAGGCTACAGGCTACAGGCTACAGGCTACAGGCTACAGGCTAAAGGCTAAAGGCTACAGGCTACAGGCTACAGGCTACAGGCTACAGGCTACAGGCTACAGGCTACAGGCTAAAGGCTACAGGCTACAGGCTAAAGGCTAAAGGTTAAAGGCTACAGGCTAAAGGCTAAAGGCTAAAGGCTACAGGCTAAAGGCTACAGGCTACAGGCTAAAGGCTACAGGCTACAGGCTAAAGGCTACAGGCTAAAGGCTACAGGCTACAGGCTACAGGCTACAGGCTAAAGGCTACAGGCTAAAGGCTACAGGCTACAGGCTAAAGGCTAAAGGTTAAAGGCTACAGGCTAAAGGCTAAAGGCTAAAGGCTACAGGCTAAAGGCTACAGGCTACAGGCTAAAGGCTACAGGCTAAAGGCTACAGGCTAAAGGCTAAAGGCTAAAGGCTAAAGGCTAGCACGCTACGCTCCGCTGCGCCTCAGTACCTGCTGCTCGTGCTTCAGCCGCTCCATGGCCTCCTGAAACTCGCGCTCCTTCTGGTTGGCTTCCAAAATGGTGGCCTGATTCTGCTCCTCGTACGCCATGGCGACCACAGCAAGGATCAGGTTCACCAGGTAGAACGAGCCCAGGAAGATCACCACCACAAAGAACACCATGTAGGTCTTACCAGCCGAGCGCAGAGTCTGTGACGAGAGGAGGGGGGGCGTTAGAGAGCGGGGGGGCGAGAGGGGGCGAGAGGGAACCAGGAGGGGACGAGAGGGAACCAGGAGGAGACGTGAGGGAACCAGGAGGAGACGTGAGGGGACGTGAGGGGACCAGGAACATCAGGGCATAACCAGGTCAGAGGTGAAACTACCAGTGCAGAGTCTACAAAACACATCCAGCAACTAGGGCTGATTATCACACATTTAAAAAAAAAATCATTTCCCAATTTCCCGTATTTGTCCTCAAGTGTTTACTTGTTTTTAACTAAATATATAAAAAAAAAATATTAAAAAAAAAATTGTCTTACTTTTTTTCCCCCATTTAGAAACAAAATCTACATTTTTCCCCCATTTTTTTTTTTTTTAAATATGTTTATTTTTTTTGTACATTTTTGCCCAACTTTTCTAACTTTTCCATATTTTTCTTTATTTCTTAACATTGGAGAAAAACCTGATATTGTTTTGTGTATTGCATTGTTTACATTCTGTGTGTGTGGAAGTATCTGAAGTATCTGAAGTACTGTGAGGTACTGTGAGGTACTCGTGGCACGTACTTGATGGTACAGGTTCTCCTAGTGTTCTGTGTGTGTGGGAGTATCTGAAGTATCTGAAGTACTGTGAGGTACTGTGAGGTACTCGTGGCACGTACTTGATGGTACAGGTTTTCCCAGTGTTCTGTGTGTGGAAGTATCTGAAGTATCTGAAGTACTGTGAGGTACTGTGAGGTACTCGTGGCACGTACTTGATGGTACAGGTTCTCCCAGTGTTCTGTGTGTGGAAGTATCTGAAGTATTTGAAGTACTGTGAGGTACTCATGGCACATACTTGATGGTACAGGTTCTCCCAGTGTTCTGTGTGTGTGGGAGTATCTGAAGTATCTGAAGTATCTGAAGTACTGTGAGGTACTCGTGGCACGTACTTGATGGTACAGGTTCTCCCAGTGTTCTGTGTGTGTGGGAGTATCTGAAGTATCTGAAGTACTGTGAGGTACTCGTGGCACGTACTTGATGGTACAGGTTCTCCCAGTATGTTCTGTGTGTGTGGAAGTATCTGAAGTATCTGAAGTATCTGAAGTACTGTGAAGTACTGTGAGGTACTCGTGGCACGTACTTGATGGTACAGGTTCTCCCAGTATGTTCTGTGTGTGTGGGAGTATCTGAAGTACTGTGAGGTACTGTGAGGTACTCGTGGCACGTACTTGATGGTACAGGTTCTCCCAGTGTTCTGTGTGTGGAAGTATCTGAAGTATTTGAAGTACTGTGAGGTACTCATGGCACATACTTGATGGTACAGGTTCTCCCAGTGTTCTGTGTGTGTGGGAGTATCTGAAGTATCTGAAGTATCTGAAGTACTGTGAGGTACTCGTGGCACGTACTTGATGGTACAGGTTCTCCCAGTGTTCTGTGTGTGTGGGAGTATCTGAAGTATCTGAAGTACTGTGAGGTACTCGTGGCACGTACTTGATGGTACAGGTTCTCCCAGTATGTTCTGTGTGTGTGGAAGTATCTGAAGTATCTGAAGTATCTGAAGTACTGTGAAGTACTGTGAGGTACTCGTGGCACGTACTTGATGGTACAGGTTCTCCCAGTGCTCTGTGTGTGTGGAAGTATCTGAAGTACTGTGAGGTACTCGTGGCACGTACTTGATGGTACAGGTTCTCCCAGTGTTCTGTGTGTGTGGGAGTATCTGAAGTATCTGAAGTACTGTGAGGTACTCGTGGCACGTACTTGATGGTACAGGTTCTCCCAGTAGTCTTGTGTCATGAGCCTGAAGAGGGACAGAAAGGCCCAGCCGAACGTGTCGAAGCTGGTGTAGCCGTAGTTCGGGTTCCGGCCGGCTTTGAGGCACTCGAACCCGTCCGGACATTTACTGCAAAACACGAAACATCTGCTTTATCCAGACACTGCAAAACACAAAACATCTGCTTTATCCAGACACTGCAAAACATCTGCTTTATCCAGACACTGCAAAACACAAAACATCTGCTTTAATCCAGACACTGCAAAACACAAAACATCTGCTTTATCCAGACACTGCAAAACACAAAACATCAGCTTTAATCCAGACACTGCGAAACACAAAACATCTGCTTTAATCCAGACACTGCAAAACACAAAACATCTGCTTTATCCAGACACTGCAAAACACAAAACATCTGCTTTATCCAGACACTGCGAAACACAAAACATCTGCTTTAATCCAGACACTGCAAAACACAAAACATCTGCTTTAATCCAGACACTGCGAAACACAAAACATCTGCTTTAATCCAGACACTGCAAAACACAAAACATCTGCTTTAATCCAGACACTGCAAAACACAAAACATCTGCTTTAATCCAGACACTGCAAAACACGAAACATCTGCTTTATCCAGACACTGCAAAACACAAAACATCTGCTTTATCCAGACACTGCAAAACATCTGCTTTATCCAGACACTGCAAAACACAAAACATCTGCTTTAATCCAGACACTGCAAAACACAAAACATCTGCTTTATCCAGACACTGCGAAACACAAAACATCTGCTTTAATCCAGACACTGCAAAACACAAAACATCTGCTTTAATCCAGACACTGCGAAACACAAAACATCTGCTTTAATCCAGACACTGCAAAACACAAAACATCTGCTTTAATCCAGACACTGCAAAACACAAAACATCTGCTTTAATCCAGACACTGCAAAACACAAAACATCTGCTTTAATCCAGACACTCTCTCCAGTTTAGCTCCAAAGTTTGTCAGATTTTAATTAAAATAAAAGACAAAATGTGGAAATGTTTATGTTTATCGACAAAATAAACCCATGAATGATATTGATGTTTAGATATTTTATTAGATGATAAGATTAATATTTGATCTAGATTGTTTTATGTAATTTAAATTTAATTTGATTCAATTTAAGTTACATTAATTTTAAATTTTATTTCAAGTGAATTAAAATTAAAATTAAAATTTAATTTAATTTAATGTAAGTTACAATTTCAAATTATTTTTTATTTAAATTGTATTTAAATTTAATTTAATTTGAATTGAATTTGATTAAAATTGATTTGAATTGAATTTAAATTTAATTTAATTGAAGTTAAAATTAAATAAAAAAAATAATAATTTAAATTTAATTCAAATTGAATTTAAAATGTTTTAATTTTAATTTGAACTTATATTCAATTTAATTTTAATTTAATTTTAATTTTAAATTCAATTGAATAAAATTTCAATAAAAAATTAATTTAATGTAATTAAATGTTTAACTACATTTCAATTTAAGTTAAATTTTAATCTAGTTTTTATTTGTTTAATTTGATGCCATTTATTAATGTATTTTATATTTTTTCTTTCTTTCATTGTCTTCAGGCCTTCGTACTAAAGGCAGCACCTGCTTTGTGGTGAAGGCAGTTTGAGTGCTGAAATGACCAGGAGAAGATGTGAGAAGCACCACCTCGTGACATCATCAGGTGAAACAGAAGGAGATCAGAGCGACGTGTTCTCACTCACACACACTGACAGGTTTGGTATCCACGTGTAGCACGAAAGGCTGTGATCCAAACATGGTCATTTCCTGTGCGGGAGACGCAGCGGCTGAAGATGGGAGGAGCATCCACATGTGCAGACAGAGGGACTGAACATCTGCACTTTAGTGGAACCAGTTTGTCATTAAATAAAACACATTTAGATGAAAAGTTGAGATACGCTGAGCTCATGTTTCCGTCTCTCCATCAGAAGCTTCTCCAGGCTGAACCTTCCACCTGCAGAGGCTCGTCCTGACCCGGTGTGGAGGAAGCTGGAGAGAAACCGAAGCTTCTCCAGGCTGAACCTTCCACCTGCAGAGGCTCGTCCTGACCCGGTGTGGAGGAAGCTGGAGAGAAACCGAAGCTTCTCCAGGCTGAACCTTCCACCTGCAGAGGCTCGTCCTGACCCGGTGTGGAGGAAGCTGGAGAGAAACCGAAGCTCCTCCAGGCTGAACCTTCCCCCTGCAGAGGCTCGTCCTGACCCGGTGTGGAGGAAGCTGGAGAGAAACCGAAGCTCCTCCAGGCTGAACCTTCCACCTGCAGAGGCTCGTCCTGACCCGGTGTGGAGGAAGCTGGAGAGAAACCGAAGCTTCTCCAGGCTGAACCTTCCACCTGCAGAGGCTCGTCCTGACCCGGTGTGGAGGAAGCTGGAGAGAAACCGAAGCTTCTCCAGGCTGAACCTTCCACCTGCAGAGGCTCGTCCTGACCCGGTGTGGAGGAAGCTGGAGAGAAACCGAAGCTCCTCCAGGCTGAACCTTCCACCTGCAGAGGCTCGTCCTGACCCGGTGTGGAGGAAGCTGGAGAGAAACCGTCTGTAAACTTCTCTGTGGAGGCAGTTTGTGAAGTTTCTCGCTGAGTCGTGGTTTCTCGGGGGAATCGCACCGACGACCGGACGGTGAGTCAGACTGACCGCGGCCCCGGGCGGAGCTTATGTAACAGACGCTGAGGCTCCTTTATGCAGAGCGAGTGTTCCACGAGTCTGAACCAAAACATGTACAACAAGCTGCAGAGCGAGTGTTCCACAAGTCTGAGCCAAAACATGTACAACAGGCTGTGCTCACGTTACATCATCGGAAAAGTGTGAGACGTTTAAGCCTCAGAGGCAAACGGATCAAGCAGCACTGTGTCCATCCACAGCACAGAGGGCAGAGGTCAGAGGTCAGAGGTCAGAGGGCAGAGGTCAGAGTCAGCGCCTCGGGCCGGAAGCAGAAGGAGGAACAATCTGGGAAAATGAGGAAAAACTACGAGAAGGAAACTGCTGAAATAAGAATAAAAAAATGCTATAAATGCCACAAATTGGGAAAAAATGTTTTGTTAAAAAAGATTAAAATAAAAGGTAGACACACCGAGCTCCCACACACTGTCTCACTCTCTCATGTCGTCTCACTCTCTCACACTCTTTTCGTCTCACTCTCTCACACTCTTTTCGTCTCACTCTCTCACACTCTTTTCGTCTCACTCTCTCACACTCTTTTCGTCTCACTCTCTCACACTCTTTTCGTCTCACTCTCTCACACTCTTTTCGTCTCACTCTCTCACACTGTCTCACTCTCTCATGTCGTCTCACTCTCTCACACTCTTTCACGTCTCACTCTTTCTTAAAATGTTTTAATTTTAATTTGCACTTACATTAAATTAAATCTAAATTTAATTTAAATTTTAAATTCAATTGAATACAATTTCAATAAAATTTTAATTTAATTTAATTTAAATGTTTAATTACATTTCAATTTAAGTTCAATTTTAATCTAGCTTTTATTTGTTTAATTTGATGCCATTTATTAATGTATTTTATATTGTTCTTTCTTTCATCGTCTTCAGACCTTCGTACTAAAGGCAGCACCTCTTTGGTGAAGGCAGTTTGAGTGCTGAAATGACCAGGAGAAGATGCTGCTGAAATAAAGATAAAAAAATGCTATAAACAGTTTTAAAAATTGGGAAAAAATGTTTTGTTAAAAAACATTAAAAATAAAAGGTAGACACACCGAGCTCCCACACACGTCTCACTCTTTCACACGTCTCACTCTTTCACACGTCTCACTCTTTCGTCTCACTCTTTCACACGTCTCACTCTTTCACACGTCTCACTCTTTCACTCTTTCACACGTCTCACTCTTTCACACGTCTCACTCTTTCGTCTCACTCTTTCACACGTCTCACTCTTTCGTCTCACTCTTTCACACGTCTCACTCTTTCACACGTCTCACTCTTTCGTCTCACTCTTTCACACGTCTCACTCTTTCACACGTCTCACTCTTTCGTCTCACTCTTTCACACGTCTCACTCTTTCGTCTCACTCTTTCACACGTCTCACTCTTTCACACGTCTCACTCTTTCGTCTCACTCTTTCACACGTCTCACTCTTTCACACGTCTCACTCTTTCGTCTCACTCTTTCACACGTCTCACTCTTTCACACGTCTCACTCTTTCACTCTTTCACACGTCTCACTCTTTCACACGTCTCACTCTTTCACACGTCTCACTCTTTCACACGTCTCACTCTTTCACTCTTTCACACGTCTCACTCTTTCACACGTCTCACTCTTTCGTCTCACTCTTTCACACGTCTCACTCTTTCACACGTCTCACTCTTTCACTCTTTCACACGTCTCACTCTTTCACACGTCTCACTCTTTCACACGTCTCACTCTTTCACACGTCTCACTCTTTCACACGTCTCACTCTTTCACACGTCTCACTCTTTCACTCTTTCACTCTTTCACACGTCTCACTCTTTTCGTCTCACTCTTTCACACGTCTCACTCTTTCACACGTCTCACTCTTTCACACGTCTCACTCTTTCACACGTCTCACTCTTTCACACGTCTCACTCTTTCACACGTCTCACTCTTTCACTCTTTCACTCTTTCACTCTTTCACTCTTTCACTCTTTCACACGTCTCACTCTTTTCGTCTCACTCTTTTCGTCTCACTCTTTCACTCTTTCACTCTTTCACACGTCTCACTCTTTTCGTCTCAAGGCCTATTCATGCTCCACAAGATGCGAGAACAAACAGGAGCTGCGAGAACAAAATGACGTCATGTTGTTCTCGCAGCTCCTGTTCGGCAGGTCTGGCTGACGCATCAGCTCAGCAGAACTTTGTTCGGCTGCGAGAACTCTGGCTGTGATTGGCTGGATTTTTAGTGGGCGGTGTTATTTTAGCGGAAGCGGGAAGCGAGAATCCAATGTTTACGTCTTAACACCGGTGCGGAAAACGGAGACAACATGGATAGTTTTGAGGCACCGCTCGCGGCAGTAAAATACTTCGCTGAAGGATTACAAGGACACGCACATGTAAAGAAGTCCTGAGGGGAAACACGCGGACGTTTTGGGCGAGGACGAAGAGGAAACAGAAGAGCCTGGTGTTACCTGCGTGAAAGAGGCGAGTGATAAAGAAGAAAGTGGTTCAGGCTCGTGGACAGAGGAAAACCAGGCTTGTACATCTCATACCCTTCCATCAAACACCGGGAAACATCACCAACATGTTCAGTGAAGGTTCTTGGATGGACAAAACCTGTACTGAGGCTACACAGACGTGAAACTATTAGATATTATAAGACTTGTTCTTCTCCTCTGCTCCGTTTCATTCAGACCGTGTTGCCTTGGCGGTTTTATTGTGATTGCACAACATCACTTTTGAATGAAATAAATAAAATGAAATGAAATGAAACAACATGGTTTTACTGAGTGACACGGAGGTAAACTGCTTTTAACGTTAACGTTTTCTAACATAATAAACCAGCGCGAGATGTGGCTAAACATGAAGTCAATCTTCAA
This sequence comes from Gobius niger, assembly GCF_951799975.1. Lineage (NCBI taxonomy): Eukaryota > Metazoa > Chordata > Actinopteri > Gobiiformes > Gobiidae > Gobius > Gobius niger. Next base: position 205,671 of record NC_136869.1, read on the forward strand.
AATGTTTTCAATATCGTGACTGATACATTTTATAATAGTTTGAACTCAAATGGCTCGTTTTATTTCGGTCATTCCTTGTTTGTTTTGGCTGTGGAAAAAGGGGGCGTGGCAGTTCTGCAGAAACACGTCTTGTGGAGAATGAAATGTCAGAGCCCAGACCAACTTTGTTCTCGTTCTTTTTGCCTCAAGAACAAGAACAAAGTTCTCGCGTCTTGTGGAGGATGCAGAGGCCTTCACTCTTTTCGTCTCACTCTTTTCGTCTCACTCTTTCGTCTCACTCTTTCGTCTCACTCTTTTCGTCTCACTCTTTCGTCTCACTCTTTCGCTCTTTCAAAACAAATGTGTGGGAAAATGTTTTGAAAAACATTTGTAGTAAATGCTCAGAATGTGGAACACGGTCATGTGACCTGAGGTTTGGAGACTCTGGACTTCGGGACAGTTTTTGTTTCATGTGGAAAAGGTCCAGCCGTTACAGAGACATGAACCAGAAACCGAGTCCTGTTACCGCGGTTACCACTATAGGATTCTCCATTTCACCATTTGGCTTCACCCCAACCTTAACCTGCCCGTTTGTCTCCTCAACTTTCCCACTTGACTCTGGAGATGAACCTCCTGTGAACCTGCAGATCCTGATGTTCCTCCTCTTGTCCTGACTCTGGAGATGAACCTCCTGTGAACCTGCTGTTCCTGATGTTCCTCCTCTTGTCCTGACTCTGGAGATGAACCTCCTGTGAACCTGCAGATCCTGATGTTCCTCCTCTTGTCCTGACTCTGGAGATGAACCTCCTGTGAACCTGCAGATCCTGATGTTCCTCCTCTTGTCCTGACTCTGGAGATGAACCTCCTGTGAACCTGCAGATCCTGATGTTCCTCCTCTTGTCCTGACTCTGGAGATGAACCTCCTGTGAACCTGCAGATCCTGATGTTCCTCCTCTTGTCCTGACTCTGGAGATGAACCTCCTGTGAACCTGCAGATCCTGATGTTCCTCCTCTTGTCCTGACTCTGGAGATGAACCTCCTGTGAACCTGCAGATGCTGATGTTCCTCAGACGTTACGTATCGTTTCCTCTCATTTCCTCTTCAGTAGCTCAGACTCCGCTGCTGCTTTGGTCGGCAGAGTCTGGCCTCAGCCTCAGGTGAAGCCTCCTCCTCCTCCTCCTCCTCCGTCGCCGTGGAGACCGCTCCCGGGCCGCCGCCGCCGTCGCCCCGGAGACCGTCACCGTGGGCTACGCTTCCCACGCTCCTCCATCACCGCTGTCTGCGCTCGTTACCTGCTGCCGGCGCCGCGGGGAGGGAGTTCCTTTTCTGTTTCCTCCCACTCAGAGTTCATTCAGAGTCTGGGACGCAGGGCCGGACTGAGACTTTATCAGGTCTGAGACTCCATCAGGACTGAGACTCCATCAGGACTGACCTTCACCACAGAAACTGACCTTCACCCATCACAATGACTGACCTTGACCCACCGCCGTCACCAAAGAGGTCCATGTTTTAAAATCAGCTCAAACTCTTTATGTTTTTCCGCTGAGATGAATCCAGGAAGTGCCTCCACGTTTATTCATTCACAAACACTGACATGTTACTACACATACTACTATAATCTAGAATATAGAACGGAATGGGCGGGGCTTCAGCTCCATAGGGGCGCCGCCATGTTGTTTTCCGAGGACGACCTGGCGTCTCCACAACGCGAGTGCACGAGACCTGACCGACTTCTCTTCTATCTTACTTTCATGTATTGTGAGCCCAGAGTAGTGTTAAAGGAACAGGCCACCGTTTTTACATACCAAGATATGTTCTTACCTAACCTTAGACGAGTTAATATATCCCCGTCTGGTCTTTGTCCGTGCGCTCACACATACGCAGCCTCTCCCACATGTCACATAGCTCCAAAAAAGCTCACGATAGAAGCTACCAAGCTCTTCCACGTGTTCCCTATTTAAATAAAGTTACGTGAAGTGTTTTCATGCGAAGTATATTTACACAGAAATGTGTCGATTTTATAAGCAGATAAAAAGGGGAACTATATTGTGAGGCGTAACGATACGAGGAGTAAAACGTCCGCGCAGTAACTCCTAAAGGTTATTGACGGAAGTGAGCGGGGGAGTCTTTAGGAGTTACTACGCGGACGCTGTGCTCCTCGTATCATTACGCCTCATAATATAGTTCCCCTTTTTATCTGCTTATAAAATCCACATGCTACATTTCTGTGTAAATATACTTGGCATGAAAACACTTCACGTAACTTTATTTAAATAGGGAACACGTGGAAGAGCTTGGTAGCTTCTATCGTGAGCTTTTTTGGAGCTATGTGACATGTGGGAGAGGCTGCGTATGTGTGAGCGCACGGACAAAGACCAGACGGGGATATATTAACTCCACTAAGGTTAGGTAAGAACATATCTCAGTATGTAAAAACGGTGGCCTATTCCTTTAATGCAGACAACATGTTTTAGTCTAGTTTTAGTCGAGTAAATTTAAGACTAATTTAGTGGACTTTGCATTGATATTATTCATTATAATCATGTTTAATGTTGTTCCTCTGATCTGATCTGATCTGAGGCCCTTTCAGACGCTCAATACAAGTTTGGATGATTTTAGTCTCTCCTATGAAGGTTAATTTGTGTTTTTATTATCAAGGTGTTTTTTATACACTGAATTTATGTATCTGAATTTTTTGCATCCGTATTTCACCAACATATTGAAAAAAATTCTGTATATTTTTTTTCGCTGCTGAAAAAAAAATTCAGTGAAAAAAAATTAAGTGTATTTTTTTTCGCTGCTGTAAAAAAGCTGCGAAAAAACAGCTGATGAGCCAATCAGATGGTGAGCTCCCAGAGACAAAAAAAAGACAAAAAAGACAAAAAATGTGACAAAAAAATGACAAAAAATGACAAAAAAAGAGAAAAAAAATACAAAAAATGTGACAAAAAAATGACAAAAAAAGACAAAAAAAGAGAAAAAAATGACAAAAAAAGACAAAAAATGACACAAAAAAAAGAAAAAAAGACAAAAAAATGACAAAAAAAGAGAAAATACAAAAAATGTGACAAAAAATGACAAAAAAATGACAAAAAAAGACAAAAAATGACACAAAAAAAAGAAAAAAAGACAAAAAAATACAAAAAAAGAGAAAGAAATGACAAAAAATGACAAAAAAAAGACACACCAAAAAAAATAAGACAAAAAAATTACAAAAAAAATACAAAAATACAAAAAATGTGACAAAAAAAGAAAATTTCATCCCCATTTTTACTCTAGTTTTAGTCGACTAAAATTGCAAGTAAATGTCAGACTAATGTAGTGGACTTTGCATTGATAATATTGATTCTAATCATGTTTAATGTTGTTCCTCTGCTTCATGTTTCTGCTCCACATGAACAAAGCTCAGAGCTGATCCTTTAAACATGATCTGAGGCTCTTTCAGACGCTCAACACAAGTTTGGATGATTTTAGTCTCTCCTTTTCATTTTTATTTAGTCTGATTTTAGTCGACTAAAACAGCTGGACATTTTAGTCACAGTTTTAGTCTCATGAGAAACTTTTAATTTAGTTTTAGTCCAATTTTTGTCACAAAAATATCACTTTGACTAAAATTAAGACTAAATATTTTAGTCGACAAAATTTACACTGCCCCAGAGGTACATTTTATTCTAAATCTTCACTTTACTGTGTGGATTTAAAACTACCCCTGGTATTATTACGCCTTACAATATAGTTCCCCCTTTTATCCGCTTAGAAAATCCACATAGTTTAATTGTGTGTAATTATACTTTGTAGTGGAACACTTCACGTAACCATATTTAAATAGGGAAAACGTGGAAGAGCTTGGTAGCTTCTATCTTGACCTGTTTTGGAGCTATAGAGGAGAGAGGGAGAGGCTAAATGCTAACACTATAGAGGAGAGAGGGAGGGGCTAAATGCTAACACTATAGAGGAGAGAGGGAGAGGCTAAATGCTAACACTATAGAGGAGAGAGGGAGAGGCTAAATGCTAACACTATAGAGGAGAGAGGGAGAGGCTAAATGCTAACACTATAGAGGAGAGAGGGAGAGGCTAAATGCTAACACTATAGAGGAGAGAGGGAGAGGCTAAATGCTAACACTATAGAGAGGGAGGGGCTAAATGCTAACGCTATAGAGAGGGAGGGGCTAAATGCTAACACTATAGAGGAGAGAGGGAGAGGCTAAATGCTAACACTATAGAGGAGAGAGGGAGGGGCTAAATGCTAACACTATAGAGGAGAGAGGGAGAGGCTAAATGCTAACACTATAGAGGAGAGAGGGAGAGGCTAAATGCTAACACTATAGAGGAGAGAGGGAGAGGCTAAATGCTAACACTATAGAGAGGGAGGGGCTAAATGCTAACGCTATAGAGAGGGAGGGGCTAAATGCTAACACTATAGAGGAGAGAGGGAGAGGCTAAATGCTAACACTATAGAGGAGAGAGGGAGAGGCTAAATGCTAACACTATAGAGAGGGAGGGGCTAAATGCTAACGCTATAGAGAGGGAGGGGCTAAATGCTAACACTATAGAGGAGAGAGGGAGAGGCTAAATGCTAACACTATAGAGGAGAGAGGGAGGGGCTAAATGCTAACACTATAGAGGAGAGAGGGAGAGGCTAAATGCTAACACTATAGAGGAGAGAGGGAGAGGCTAAATGCTAACACTATAGAGGAGAGAGGGAGAGGCTAAATGCTAACACTATAGAGGAGAGAGGGAGAGGCTAAATGCTAACACTATAGAGGAGAGAGGGAGAGGCTAAATGCTAACACTATAGAGGAGAGAGGGAGAGGCTAAATGCTAACACTATAGAGAGGGAGGGGCTAAATGCTAACGCTATAGAGAGGGAGGGGCTAAATGCTAACACTATAGAGGAGAGAGGGAGAGGCTAAATGCTAACACTATAGAGGAGAGAGGGAGGGGCTAAATGCTAACACTATAGAGGAGAGAGGGAGAGGCTAAATGCTAACACTATAGAGGAGAGAGGGAGAGGCTAAATGCTAACACTATAGAGGAGAGAGGGAGAGGCTAAATGCTAACACTATAGAGGAGAGAGGGAGAGGCTAAATGCTAACACTATAGAGGAGAGAGGGAGAGGCTAAATGCTAACACTATAGAGGAGAGAGGGAGAGGCTAAATGCTAACACTATAGAGGAGAGAGGGAGGGGCTAAATGCTAACACTATAGAGGAGAGAGGGAGAGGCTAAATGCTAACACTATAGAGGAGAGAGGGAGAGGCTAAATGCTAACACTATAGAGGAGAGAGGGAGAGGCTAAATGCTAACACTATAGAGAGGGAGGGGCTAAATGCTAACGCTATAGAGAGGGAGGGGCTAAATGCTAACACTATAGAGGAGAGAGGGAGAGGCTAAATGCTAACACTATAGAGGAGAGAGGGAGAGGCTAAATGCTAACACTATAGAGGAGAGAGGGAGAGGCTAAATGCTAACACTATAGAGGAGAGAGGGAGAGGCTAAATGCTAACACTATAGAGGAGAGAGGGAGAGGCTAAATGCTAACACTATAGAGGAGAGAGGGAGAGGCTAAATGCTAACACTATAGAGAGGGAGAGGCTAAATGCTAACACTATAGAGGAGAGAGGGAGGGGCTAAATGCTAACACTATAGAGGAGAGAGGGAGGGGCTAAATGCTAACGCTATAGAGGAGAGAGGGAGAGGCTAAATGCTAACGCTATAGAGGAGAGAGGGAGAGGCTAAATGCTAACGCTATAGAGGAGTGAGGGAGAGGCTAAATGCTAACACTATAGAGGAGAGAGGGAGAGGCTAAATGCTAACACTATAGAGGAGAGAGGGAGAGGCTAAATGCTAACACTATAGAGGAGAGAGGGAGAGGCTAAATGCTAACACTATAGAGGAGAGAGGGAGAGGCTAAATGCTAACACTATAGAGGAGAGAGGGAGAGGCTAAATGCTAACACTATAGAGGAGAGAGGGAGAGGCTAAATGCTAACACTATAGAGGAGAGAGGGAGGGGCTAAATGCTAACACTATAGAGAGGGAGAGGCTAAATGCTAACACTATAGAGGAGAGAGGGAGAGGCTAAATGCTAACACTATAGAGGAGAGAGGGAGGGGCTAAATGCTAACACTATAGAGGAGAGAGGGAGGGGCTAAATGCTAACGCTATAGAGGAGAGAGGGAGAGGCTAAATGCTAACGCTATAGAGGAGAGAGGGAGAGGCTAAATGCTAATGCTATAGAGGAGAGAGGGAGAGGCTAAATGCTAACGCTATAGAGGAGTGAGGGAGAGGCTAAATGCTAACACTATAGAGGAGAGAGGGAGGGGCTAAATGCTAACGCTATAGAGGAGAGAGGGAGAGGCTAAATGCTAACACTATAGAGAGGGAGGGGCTAAATGCTAACGCTATAGAGGAGAGAGGGAGAGGCTAAATGCTAACACTATAGAGGAGAGAGGGAGGGGCTAAATGCTAACACTATAGAGGAGAGAGGGAGGGGCTAAATGCTAACGCTATAGAGGAGAGAGGGAGAGGCTAAATGCTAACACTATAGAGAGGGAGGGGCTAAATGCTAACGCTATAGAGGAGAGAGGGAGAGGCTAAATGCTAACACTATAGAGAGGGAGGGGCTAAATGCTAACACTATAGAGGAGAGAGGGAGAGGCTAAATGCTAACACTATAGAGGAGAGAGGGAGGGGCTAAATGCTAACACTATAGAGGAGAGAGGGAGAGGCTAAATGCTAACACTATAGAGGAGAGAGGGAGAGGCTAAATGCTAACACTATAGAGAGGGAGGGGCTAAATGCTAACGCTATAGAGAGGGAGGGGCTAAATGCTAACACTATAGAGGAGAGAGGGAGGGGCTAAATGCTAACACTATAGAGAGGGAGGGGCTAAATGCTAACGCTATAGAGAGGGAGGGGCTAAATGCTAACGCTATAGAGGAGAGAGGGAGGGGCTAAATGCTAACACTATAGAGGAGAGAGGGAGAGGCTAAATGCTAACACTATAGAGAGGGAGGGGCTAAATGCTAACACTATAGAGGAGAGAGGGAGAGGCTAAATGCTAACGCTATAGAGGAGAGAGGGAGAGGCTAAATGCTAACACTATAGAGGAGAGAGGGAGAGGCTAAATGCTAACACTATAGAGGAGAGAGGGAGAGGCTAAATGCTAACGCTATAGAGGAGAGAGGGAGAGGCTAAATGCTAACACTATAGAGGAGAGAGGGAGAGGCTAAATGCTAACACTATAGAGGAGAGAGGGAGGGGCTAAATGCTAACACTATAGAGGAGAGAGGGAGGGGCTAAATGCTAACGCTATAGAGGAGAGAGGGAGAGGCTAAATGCTAACGCTATAGAGGAGAGAGGGAGGGGCTAAATGCTAACGCTATAGAGAGGGAGGGGCTAAATGCTAACGCTATAGAGGAGAGAGGGAGGGGCTAAATGCTAACGCTATAGAGAGGGAGGGGCTAAATGCTAACGCTATAGAAGAGAGAGGGAGAGGCTAAATGCTAACACTATAGAGAGGGAGAGGCTAAATGCTAACACTATAGAGGAGAGAGGGAGAGGCTAAATGCTAACACTATAGAGGAGAGAGGGAGAGGCTAAATGCTAACACTATAGAGGAGAGAGGGAGAGGCTAAATGCTAACGCTATAGAGGAGAGAGGGAGAGGCTAAATGCTAACACTATAGAGGAGAGAGGGAGAGGCTAAATGCTAACACTATAGAGGAGAGAGGGAGGGGCTAAATGCTAACACTATAGAGGAGAGAGGGAGGGGCTAAATGCTAACGCTATAGAGGAGAGAGGGAGAGGCTAAATGCTAACGCTATAGAGGAGAGAGGGAGGGGCTAAATGCTAACGCTATAGAGAGGGAGGGGCTAAATGCTAACGCTATAGAGGAGAGAGGGAGGGGCTAAATGCTAACGCTATAGAGAGGGAGGGGCTAAATGCTAACGCTATAGAAGAGAGAGGGAGAGGCTAAATGCTAACACTATAGAGGAGAGAGGGAGAGGCTAAATGCTAACACTATAGAGAGGGAGGGGCTAAATGCTAACGCTATAGAGGAGAGAGGGAGGGGCTAAATGCTAACACTATAGAGAGGGAGGGGCTAAATGCTAACGCTATAGAGGAGAGAGGGAGGGGCTAAATGCTAACACTATAGAGAGGGAGGGGCTAAATGCTAACGCTATAGAGGAGAGAGGGAGGGGCTAAATGCTAACACTATAGAGAGGGAGGGGCTAAATGCTAACACTATAGAGGAGAGAGGGAGAGGCTAAATGCTAACGCCGTCTGCGCTGTGTTTACGTGACTGAAGATCAGACAGGTCCTAAAGAACTCGTCACAGCTCAGGTAAGAACATATCTCAGTGTGGAAAAACGCTGGCCTGTTCCTTTAAGTATGTGGATAATGTTTTAAGGCCTGAGCGTGGAGTCCGAGCCCGTGTGAGGCGTTGGAGCGTCCGGGACAGAAGTGGGTCAGCGCTGATGGGAACACGCCCCTGAACGCCTCATCGCCATCGGAGACGTGAGGGTTTCCAGACGGACACGAGTCACTGAACACAACACGCCGCACACGCTTCATCACGGACTCCACACACATGTACACGGGTCACGGAGGAGGCAGGACCATATAAGGCAGGGGGAGGCGACGTCAGGCCCGGGGGCAGAATCCGGCCCTGCAGCACAGAACCTCTGGCCCTTAGGATGATTATGAGAAATATTATTATGCAAATCAGAAGCACTTTAATGGTTTTAGAGTTTGATCTTAACCTCTTACCTTAGTCTGATTATACAGGCCTGTGTGACGCCTCGTTTGAAAGCTAAGACCCACAAAACTGATCTTTTTCCTTGTGTTGTTGCTGTGTCACCTTTTGTATCTTTTTTTTTATTTTTGTAGAATTTTTGTTGAATTTTTGTCACTTTTTTGTTGAATTTTTGTTGAATTTTTGTTGAATTTTTGTAGATTTTTTGTCATTTTTTGGTTGAATTTTTGTCATTTTTTGTTGAATTTTTGTTGATTTTTTGTTGAATTTTTGTTGAATTTTTGTCATTTTTTTGTTGAATTTTTGTCATTTTTTTGTTGAATTTTTGTTGAATTTTTGTCATTTTTTTGTTGAATTTTTGTTGAATTTTTGTCATTTTTTGTTGAATTTTTGTTGAATTTTTGTTGATTTTTTGTCATTTTTTTGTTGAATTTTTGTCATTTTTTGTTGAATTTTTGTTGAATTTTTGTTGATTTTTTGTTGAATTTTTGTTGAATTTTTGTTGAATTTTTGTCATTTTTTTGTTGAATTTTTGTCATTTTTTGTTGAATTTTTGTTGAATTTTTGTCTTTTTTTTGTTGAATTTTTGTTGAATTTTTGTTGAATTTTTGTTGATTTTTTGTCATTTTTTGTCATTTTTTTGTTGAATTTTTGTCATTTTTTTGTTGAATTTTTGTCATTTTTTTGTTGAATTTTTGTCATTTTTTTGTTGAATTTTTGTTGAATTTTTGTCTTTTTTTTGTTGAATTTTTGTTGAATTTTTGTTGAATTTTTGTTGAATTTTTGTTGATTTTTTGTCATTTTTTGTCATTTTTTTGTTGAATTTTTGTCATTTTTTTGTTGAATTTTTGTCTTTTTTTTGTTGAATTTTTGTTGAATTTTTGTTGAATTTTTGTTGATTTTTTGTCATTTTTTGTCATTTTTTTGTTGAATTTTTAAAACTTTTTTGTCACATTTTGTTTAATTTTTTTCTCTTTTTTGTTGCGTTCACATCCTTGTTTTCTTCTCATTTTTTGTGGCTGTTTTGGTGCTTTTTTTGAAGCTTTTTGATTGGGGTAAAGCCAAACTGGAGAAAATGGGATCCGTTCAGAGGTTAAATGAGGCGTTACACCTGTAGGCTGTAGCTCCAGTTGAGAAGCTTTTAGATTTAGGTAAAGCTGAACTGGAGAAGATCTGCTTGTTTAAGGCGGGGAGTTCAGCACTGTAAAAATGTGAGAAACTCTGACTTCCTGTATGAAGAGCGTTTAGGCTGTTTGTAAATCTCTCCATGACCATATATGGAGATGCTTCCTGTATGAAGAGCGTTTAGGCTGTTTGTAAATCTCTTCATGACCTTATATGGAGATGCTTCCTGTATGAAGAGCGTTTAGGCTGTTTGTAAATCTCTTCATGACCTTATATGGAGTGACTTCCTGTATGAAGAGCGTTTAGGCGGTTTGTAAATCTCTTCATGACCTTATATGGAGATGCTTCCTGTATGAAGAGAGTTTAGGCTGGTTGTAAATCTCTTCATGACCTTATATGGAGTGACTTCCTGTATGAAGAGCGTTTAGGCTGTTTGTAAATCTCTTCATGACCTTATATGGAGTTTGTCTTCCTGTTAAATCCGCTGATGGAGAAGTTTCCACACTTTAAAGTCGACAAAAGCAGAAGCACTTAAAGAAACACTTTGCCATTTCTCACATTTCACGTTTTCAGACGGACGGACCGATGTGAGAGACGTTTGCAAAACCACAGACGGACTTTCTGCTCTGGATCAGCATCTACAGAGCTCAGCAGCTTTCTCCGGTTTGGCTTTACCCAAATCTAAAAGCTTTAGAAAACAAAGTGTCAAAGCAGCCACGAAACTGAGACGAGAAAGCCAAAAGCCGGCGACTCTCGATCATCCAGGCGAGACACAACTAGTGACGGCCAGATGAAGCCCCATGAAGCATTGAAGCCTCACAGTCATTGCATCACACGTGGTTCGAAGCATCAAGGTGCTTTATTTGCTCCACTGCGCCGCCATGTGGACAAGAAATGTATCAATCACTCAGTAAAGGTTTATTTCTATAGTACTTTACAACACCAGGACCAACGTGATTAAAACCATAAAAAACACCAGATGTTTACGACCTGGACACAGTTCAGTGTCTCTGAGGATTAAAACAAGTTTGTAAAGAGTCGTTAATCTGGATTTACAAAAGGACACTCGCACATGCCTGGACCTGGTCTTTTTGTTTCTGTTGTTGTTATTTTAGTGTCGTCTTTGTTCTGTTTTTGCCACAGAGCTACATTATGGAAGGCAAACATGCTGTATAAGTAAAGTACGGATAAACGAATCGATTAAGAATATCATTTGTAAATAATGTATTTGTGTACATATGATTTAATGTAAATAAAAAAACACACGTATTTTTACAAAATTACGTTGGTCATTTACGTCTTACAAATCCATTCACTAACACAGCAGCGCGTTCACGTTTGGAGCCTGCGGAGCTTTCAGAGTGTTTTCCGAAAACCGCCGAAGACTTTTCCTAAAGCCTTGTTCTTCTGTCGCTGTGTTAGTGGGACGAGTCCTCCATTACCAGTCCCACAGATGTGCAGCTATACCTCTGTCCTGCTCTGGTTCGATAAACTCCACATCTGTGTCACATCTGTGTCACAGATCCATCTCTGAGGTGTTTCCAGAGGAGAAAGTCTCTTCACCAACTCCTGCTCAGCCTCAGAAACCTTTATCTGAGGTTTTTCCAGTGTTGGATCTTCTCAGACCTGAATGACCCTCGGTCTGGGTCCGGGTCCGGGTCTGGTCTGGGTCTGGTCTGGGTCTGGTCTGGTCTGGGTCTGGTCTGGTCTGGGTCTGGTCTGGGTCTGGGCCTCGGCCTGGGTTTGGGTCCGGGTCCGGGTCTGGGTCTGGGTCTGGGTCCGGGTCTGGTCCGGGTCTCAGACTCCGCTGACGTCTTTATGTGTCTGAGCAGCTCCTCGGGCTCAGATCGATCTCTCGTCTCTAAGAGAATCATAATAATAAACATGTTTTAAAAGCTCCATCGATCTGAGCAGATGGAGCTGCTCTGACGGCTCGTCCCAGAAACCACTCCCCTCCAGAGAAACCCCAGACGGCCGTGTCCTCCACACGGCCCGGGTCAGGCCCGCGGGCCGGGCGTTGGCCTGTGACGGGTCAGGGCCTGATGTGGAGCTGATCTGTGTCGCCTCTCGCTTCACTGACGCCACTGTCCCCTCAGGCACGTGCACTCTCACACGTGCACTCTCACACGTGCACTCTCACACGTGCACTCTCACTCGTGCACTCACACACGTGCACACGCCTCACACACGTGCACACGCCTCACACACGTGCACACGCCTCACACACACACGTGCACTCACACTCGTGCACTCACACACGTGCACTCACACTCGTGCACTCACACTCGTGCACTCACACACGTGCACTCACACACGTGCACTCACACACGTGCACACGCCTCACACACACCGCAGGGCGAAGGGCACACGCCTCGTAATGTAAACATCAGCAGCTCCGCTCTGACATCACTCGGAGCCGGGACGTCATCTGCATTCCCTCTGCAGTCGCTCAGTTTCCTTTACTCATCAGAGCCAGTTTCCTTTACTCAGAGCCAGTTTCCTTTACTCATCAGAGCCAGTTTCCTTTACTCATCAGAGCCAGTTTCCTTTACTCAGAGCCAGTTTCCTTTACTCAGAGCCAGTTTCCTTTACTCATCAGAGCCAGTTTCCTTTACTCAGAGCCAGTTTCCTTTACTCATCAGAGCCAGTTTCCTTTACTCAGAGCCAGTTTCCTTTACTCAGAGCCAGTTTCCTTTACTCAGAGCCAGTTTCCTTTACTCATCAGAGCCAGTTTCCTTTACTCAGAGCCAGTTTCCTTTACTCAGAGCCAGTTTCCTTTACTCAGAGCCAGTTTCCTTTACTCAGAGCCAGTTTCCTTTACTCATCAGAGCCAGTTTCCTTTACTCAGAGCCAGTTTCCTTTACTCAGAGCCAGTTTCCTTTACTCAGAGCCAGTTTCCTTTACTCATCAGAGCCAGTTTCCTTTACTCAGAGCCAGTTTCCTTTACTCAGAGCCAGTTTCCTTTACTCAGAGCCAGTTTCCTTTACTCAGAGCCAGTTTCCTTTACTCAGAGCCAGTTTCCTTTACTCATCAGAGCCAGTTTCCTTTACTCAGAGCCAGTTTCCTTTACTCAGAGCCAGTTTCCTTTACTCAGAGCCAGTTTCCTTTACTCAGAGCCAGTTTCCTTTACTCAGAGCCAGTTTCCTTTACTCAGAGCCAGTTTCCTTTACTCAGAGCCAGTTTCCTTTACTCATCAGAGCCAGTTTCCTTTACTCAGAGCCAGTTTCCTTTACTCATCAGAGCCAGTTTCCTTTACTCATCAGAGCCAGTTTCCTTTACTCATCAGAGCCAGTTTCCTTTACTCAGAGCCAGTTTCCTTTACTCAGAGCCAGTTTCCTTTACTCAGAGCCAGTTTCCTTTACTCATCAGAGCCAGTTTCCTTTACTCAGAGCCAGTTTCCTTTACTCAGAGCCAGTTTCCTTTACTCAGAGCCAGTTTCCTTTACTCAGAGCCAGTTTCCTTTACTCAGAGCCAGTTTCCTTTACTCATCAGAGCCAGTTTCCTTTACTCAGAGCCAGTTTCCTTTACTCAGAGCCAGTTTCCTTTACTCAGAGCCAGTTTCCTTTACTCAGAGCCAGTTTCCTTTACTCAGAGCCAGTTTCCTTTACTCAGAGCCAGTTTCCTTTACTCATCAGAGCCAGTTTCCTTTACTCAGAGCCAGTTTCCTTTACTCAGAGCCAGTTTCCTTTACTCATCAGAGCCAGTTTCCTTTACTCAGAGCCAGTTTCCTTTACTCATCAGAGCCAGTTTCCTTTACTCAGAGCCAGTTTCCTTTACTCAGAGCCAGTTTCCTTTACTCAGAGCCAGTTTCCTTTACTCATCAGAGCCAGTTTCCTTTACTCAGAGCCAGTTTCCTTTACTCAGAGCCAGTTTCCTTTACTCAGAGCCAGTTTCCTTTACTCATCAGAGCCAGTTTCCTTTACTCAGAGCCAGTTTCCTTTACTCATCAGAGCCAGTTTCCTTTACTCAGAGCCAGTTTCCTTTACTCAGAGCCAGTTTCCTTTACTCATCAGAGCCAGTTTCCTTTACTCAGAGCCAGTTTCCTTTACTCATCAGAGCCAGTTTCCTTTACTCAGAGCCAGTTTCCTTTACTCAGAGCCAGTTTCCTTTACTCAGAGCCAGTTTCCTTTACTCAGAGCCAGTTTCCTTTACTCAGAGCCAGTTTCCTTTACTCAGAGCCAGTTTCCTTTACTCATCAGAGCCAGTTTCCTTTACTCAGAGCGAGTCCTGCTTCAGCCACACGTGAACCTCAGAGTCACTTTAACGTTGTAGCTGCTCTGTTTCTCCAGAGCCGTGGGAGGATGTTGTAGTTAGGGGGCGCTGAGGGACAAACCTCACCCCCAAAATACTTCTTCTCTGCATAAATCCTGTTTATTAACCTCTTAACTCCCGCCTGAACCGAGAGCATTTTCTCCAGTTCAGCTTTACCCAAATCCTGTAGGCCAGTGTAACGCCTCATTTGAAAGACCTACAAAACTAAATGGATCTTTTTCCTCACGTCAGGTTTCAGTTTTTTTGTTGGGCAGTCGCCTCATTTTTGTCAAATTATTCATTTTTTTTGCCAATTTCTCATCGATTTTTCATCAATTTTTTGTCCATTTTTCGTTTCATTTTCCAAATTTTTTCACAGATTTTTGTCAATTTTTTGTCTATTTTTTCCCACTTTTTTGTCAAATTATTCGCATTTTTTTTCAATTTTTTGTAAATTTTTGTCACTTTTTTCCCCATTTTCATCCTTGTTTTCGTCTCAGTTCTGTCACTATTTCCCCACCTTTTTTCCAGAAGCTTTTGGATTGGGGTAAAGCTGGAGAAAATGTGCTCGCTTCAGGTGGGAGTTAAGGGGTTAATATTGCCTGCAGTTCACAAACTATCCACCAGGGGGTGCTGCAGCGCCCTCAGCACCCTGGGTTCCCACGGCCTTGTATTTCTCACCATTTTTGTTCATTTCTATTACTAATACTTTCCACCATTTTCCCAGTTTTTTTTTCCCATTTTCCCCCTCCTTTTTTGTCATTTTTATGTCATGTATTGTCATTTTTTGGGTTTTTTTGTCACTGAGGAGGCGACAGTGGAGACTCTGGGCTGAGCTGGGTCTCTGTGTGAGGAGGAGACAGTGGAGACTCTGGGCTGGGTCTCTGTGTGAGGAGGAGACAGTGGAGACTCTGAGCTGGGTCTCTGTGTGAGGAGGAGACAGTGGAGACTCTGAGCTGGGTCTCTGTGTGAGGAGGAGACAGTGGAGACTCTGGGCTGGGTCTCTGTGTGAGGAGGAGACAGTGGAGACTCTGAGCTGGGTCTCTGCGTGAGGAGGAGACAGTGGAGACTCTGAGCTGGGTCTCTGTGTGAGGAGGAGACAGTGGAGACTCTGAGCTGGGTCTCTGTGTGAGGAGGAGACAGTGGAGACTCTGGGCTGGGTCTCTGTGTGAGGAGGAGACAGTGGAGACTCTGAGCTGGGTCTCTGTGTGAGGAGGAGACAGTGGAGACTCTGAGCTGGGTCTCTGTGTGAGGAGGAGACAGTGGAGACTCTGGGCTGGGTCTCTGTGTGAGGAGGAGACAGTGGAGACTCTGAGCTGAGTCTCTGTGTGAGGAGGAGACAGTGGAGACTCTGGGCTGGGTCTCTGGGTGAGGAGGAGACAGTGGAGACTCTGAGCTGGGTCTCTGGGTGAGGAGGAGACAGTGGAGACTCTGAGCTGGGTCTCTGTGTGAGGAGGAGACAGTGGAGACTCTGGGCTGGGTCTCTGTGTGAGGAGGAGACAGTGGAGACTCTGGGCTGGGTCTCTGGGTGAGGAGGAGACAGTGACGACTCTGAGCTGGGTCTCTGTGTGAGGAGGAGACAGTGGAGACTCTGAGCTGGGTCTCTGGGTGAGGAGGAGACAGTGACGACTCTGAGCTGGGTCTCTGTGTGAGGAGGAGACAGTGGAGACTCTGAGCTGGGTCTCTGTGTGAGGAGGAGACAGTGGAGACTCTGGGCTGGGTCTCTGTGTGAGGAGGAGACAGTGGAGACTCTGGGCTGCGCATTTTTTGTAATTTTTTTTGTAAATTTGTAATATTTTTTTGGTAATTTTTTTTGTCATTCTTTTTATTTATTTTTTGTCATTTTTTGTGTCGTTTTTTGTCGTTTTTTTTATATTTTTTGTCATTTTTTTGTCGTTTTTTGTCGTTTTTTTTGTCATTTTTTGTCGGTTTTTTTGTCATTTTTTTGTCGTTTTTTGTCGTTTTTTGTCGGGATTTTTTTCATTTTTTTTTTTTTTTTTCATTTTTTTGTCGTTTTTTGTCTTTTTTTTTTTACTGTTTTTTGTCATTTTTTGTCATTTTTTATTTTTTTTGTCGTTTTTTTGTCATTTTTTTTGTCATTTTTTTTTTATTTTTTGTCATTTTTTGTCGTTTTTTTGACTTTTTTTGTCGTTTTTTGTCGTTTTTTTGTCGTTTTTTGTCGAGTTTTTTGTCATTTTTTTGTCATTTTTTTGTCATTTTTTTAATAATTTTTTGTCATTTTTTTGTCATTTTTTGTCATTTTTTTGTTTTTTTTTGTCATTTTTTTGTCGTTTTTTTTAATTTTTTGTCATTTTTGGGGGGGGGTTTGTCACTGAGGAGGAGACAGTGGAGTCTGGGCAGTGGAGTCTGACAGTGGAGTCTGACAGTGGAGACTCGGGGCAGATCCTGAGCTCCACTGCCCAGACTCTCCCCACATCTGTTTGTCCTTTTGTCTCCGACGCTCGCACTGAAAGGTGTTTCTCTGTGGCTGCAGCTCGTGTCAGCGGCTCAGACTAAACTGTCACTTTGGGACTCGGCACAAACCTGCGCCGCCGCTGCTGCTATATTTAATTCCTCTGCTCACGTCTGTCGCTGAAGCTGCAGGACTTTTGGAACAGAATCTGCTCCAATCAGGCAAACCAAGCACAGGACGTTTTCTTTATGCTGAAGCTCCGCTCAGGCTCGGAGTTACACCAGCGTTTGTCTGTTTGGAACTGTGATACTTGTAAACACACATTTCACTGGAGAAATCTGAGGCATGTGAGGACGAAACGCCACATATGACACATTTACAAAGAGATTACACCGGCCCCTTTTGAGGTGACACAAATAAATGACTGGATTATTATTCTCAGTTATGTTTACTGCATGTGTCTGAAATCCAAAGCAATTTCACTGAAAGAATCCTGAGAAAATGTGAGGACAAAATGCCAACAAAAGCCAAAATGATCATTATCCAGAACACCATATATGTAACATTTAGAAAGAGATTATACCGCTCTCTTTTTACTGGATTATTGTTCCTCATCATAACCTTTACTTGTGGATTTAATAACATCACATTTTACTGAACAAATCCTGAGAAAATGTGAGGACAATACACCAACAACTGTCATTATGATCATTGTCTAAAATGCCATGAATGCAACTTTTGGAAAGAGATTATACGGATCCCTTTGGAGATGAAATAAAGATTTCACTGGATTATTATTCTCAGTTATGTTTACTGCATGTGTCTGAAATCCAAAGCAATTTCACTGGAGAAATCCTTAGAAAATGACAAAAAAAAATACAAAAAAATGACAAAAAATTTACAAAAATTTACAAAAAATTACAAAAAAACGACAAAAAATTACCCGAAAAATTACCCGAAAAAATACAAAAAAATTACAAAAAAATTACTAAAAAAATACTAAAAAATGACAAATAATTTACAAAAAAATGACGAAAAATGACAAAAAATCACAAAAAAATCACACAAAAATTACAAAAAAATTACGAAAAAAATACAAAAAAATTACAAAAAATTTACAAAATATTTACAAAAAAATTACTAAAAAAATACTAAAAAATGACAAAAAAATTTACACAAAAAATGATTAAAAAAAACTGACACAAAAATGCCAAAAAAATGACAAAAAATGACAAAAAATGACAAAAAAAATATAAGGACAATGTGATCAATGTCCAAAATGCCGCACTCGCAACTTTTGGAAAGAGATTATACGGATCTTGTTTGTTGTGACACAAACATTTCTCCAGATTATTATTCCTCTTCATAACTATTACTTGTGTGCCCAACGACATCACATTTCACTGTGGAAATCCTGAGAAAATGTGAGGACAAAATGCCAACAAAAGCCAAAATGATCATTATCCAGAACACCATATATGCTGCATTTAGAAAGAGATTATACCGCTCTCTTTTTACTGGATTATTGTTCCTCATCATCACCTTTACTTGTGGATTTAACAACATCACATTTTACTGAACAAATCCTGTGAAAATGTGAGGACAATACACCAACAACTGTCATTATGATCATTGTCTAAAATGCCATAAATGCAACTTTTGGAAAGAGATTATACGGATCCCTTTGGAGATGAAATAAAGATTTCACTGGATTATTATTCTCAGTTATGTTTACTGCATGTGTCTGAAATCCAAAGCAATTTCACTGGAGAAATCCTGAGAAAATTACAAAAAAAATACAAAAAAATGACAAAAAATTTACAAAAATTTACAAAAAATTACAAAAAAACGACAAAAAATTACCCGAAAAATTACCCGAAAAAATACCAAAAAATTACAAAAAAATTACTAAAAAAATACTAAAAAATGACAAATAATTTACAAAAAAATGACGAAAAATGACAAAAAATCACAAAAAAATCACACAAAAATTACAAAAAAATTACGAAAAAAATACAAAAAAATTACAAAAAATTTACAAAATATTTACAAAAAAATTACTAAAAAAATACTAAAAAATGACAAAAAAATTTACACAAAAAATGATTAAAAAAAACTGACACAAAAATGCCAAAAAAATGACAAAAAATGACAAAAAATGACAAAAAATGACAAAAAAAATATAAGGACAATGTGATCAATGTCCAAAATGCCGCACTCGCAACCTTTGGAAAGAGATTATACGGATCCTGTTTGTTGTGACACAAACATTTCTCCAGATTATTATTCCTCATCATAACTATTACTTGTGTGCTCAACAACATCACATTTCACTGTGGAAATCCTGAGAAAATGTGAGGACAAAATGCCAACAAAAGCCAAAACGATCATCATCCAGAACCCCAATGGATCATCAAAGCTGAAGATGCAGATGACTGACATTCCCACAGAGGACATGACCATGTTTGGATGACGGGGCGTTGTCGGGGGGATTACGTGAGCGTGGGGGTAAACATGATAAAGCGGCGACTCACCCGGCGTCGCTGCTGTTGCCGCAGATCAGCGCGTCCTTGGCCCCCTCCACCTTGTAGAAGTTCTCTGTAAACACAGGCAGGAAAGTCCGTCATGGCGGGCTCTCCTCGGGGAGCGCTTGTGGTCGGAGTCTTTCATTGTGGTTTAGTGAATCATCTTTTATTCACAGCTCCATTAAAACCCCAGAGTTTCTGCACATTCACAGCCGCTCTCGCTCGTCTCGGGGAAATGTTGCTCTGGAAATAAACTCCAAGGAACTCTTTCTCCAGTCCCACAGCACCAGTCTATATCACACTACAATGATGACAAACCTTCTGTTGGTCTGTAAATGCAGTAAATTAGAATAACTGCCTTGTATAAAATGTCTCTCTCGAAAATAGGCCTCTGTCTCTTTAACCTCTTAACTCCCGCCTGAACCGAGAGCATTTTCTCCAGTTCAGCTTCACCCAAATCCTGTAGGCCAGTGTGACGCCTCATTTGAAAGCTAAGATCAACAAAACTCATCTAAATGGATCTTTTTCCTCACGTCATCAGATTTTTACCATCTTTTTGGGGGGGGGTTTCAACTCATTTTGTAGCTTTTTTGTCATTTTTTAAATCTTTTTTTTTTGAGTCATTTTTTGACATTTATTTGTCAATTTTTTGTCATTTTTTGAATAATTTTATTTGTCATTTTTTGTCATTTTTCTTCCATTTTTTATCAAATTTTTGTCATTTTTTGTCCAATCTTTATCACATTCATGTTACATTTTTGTCATTTTTTTGGGTCAAATTTTTTATCACATTTTTGTCACATTTTTTGTCTTTTTTTAAATATTTTTTTGGTGAATTTTTGGTCAAATTTTTCGTCACTGTTTTGTCACATTTCCATCATTGTTTTCGTCTCAGTTTTGTTGCTATTTTCTCACCTTTTTCCCAGAGGCTTTTGGATTGGGGTAAAGCCAAACTGGAGAAAACTACCTCGGTTCTGGTGGGAGTTAAGGGGTTAAGAACCTCTGAGCCTTTAGACACGCCCCCTCCACACGCTGTCTGTGGCATCAGTGGGGAGGGGGTTCTGCTGAGGAGCAGTGGTTGGTTACTCGGCTCGGAGGCGTCTCCAGGAGGTGGGGGCGTTCCTAGGAGGACTCAGGCAAACCTATCCCTAAAATGGCCGCCATCAGAGTTTTTACAGATTACTCAGAAATACGTGAATGTGCCAGGGCAACACTTCAGCCATGTTTTTAATGAGGGGGTGACAGAATAACAGGATGGAAAGCTGGAAAAAGTAAAGTAATACCCCCCTTTAAAACGATTATTCTTTTCCCAGTGCACGTCTTTCTAATGCCAGTGTTGTACATAATATATGACTGGGTGCATTGACAGTATTTCTACCTTTGTTTCTCCCATTTAACTCTAATAATGTGAAAAGTTCTCTCTGATTTATGTAATAATGTTTCTCAAAATCATCTTGAGGGCCAGAGGAGCTGTGCTGGAGGGCCGGAGCTTTTTCCTCACGTCATCAGATTTTTTTTCCATCATTTTTGTTGGGTATTCAACTCATTTTTGTAACTTTTTCGTCCTTTTTTTGTCATTTTTTCATCAATTTTTTATCAAATCGATGTCATTTTTTTATCACATTTTTGTCACATTTTTTTTGTAATTTTTTATCAAATTTCTGTCATTTTTTATCATTTTTTTTGTCATTTTTTTGTTACATTTTTGTCGATTTCTTGTGACATTTTTGTGACATTTTTGTGACATTTTTGCCACTTTTTCATCACTTTTTCATCCAATTTTTGTCACTTTTTTGTCACATTTCCATCATTGTTTTCCTCTCAGTTTTGTTGGTTTTTCCAGAAGCTTTTGGATTGGGGTAAAGCCAAACTGGAGAGAATGTGCTCGGTTCAGGCGGGAGTTCAGGGGTTAAAAGTTCTCTCTGATTTGTGTAATAATAATGTTTCTCAAAGGGCCAGAGGAGCAGTACTGGAGGGCCGGATTTGGCCCACGGGCCTGACGTTGCCCACCCCTGCCTTATATGGTCACTTCCTGTGTGGGCGGGAGGAACATCCACATGTACAGACTTGAACCTCTGACCTTTCGTGGCTCCATCAGACTCACATGTTCCTCTGGCCTCTGTGCTGACTGTAGCTCCGCCCCCCTCGCGCGGCCCGATGCCCCGCGGCAGAAGTGCATTGTGGGGGCTGTGTATTATCGTGACATTGATCGGCGAGCGCGCGGCTCCGGTTTCAGCTTTTAGCGGTCGATACGGCGGCCGGCGAGGGACATTTCAGAGAGAGGGAGAGCGGAGACAGAGGCAGCAAACAGCTCGTCCCGGGGGGATCCGCCCGGCAACCGCCCGGCAACCGCCCGGCAACCGCCCCCAGACCGGCGCTCAGACCGGCCCACAGGAGCCAGGTTCAAACTCTGAACCGAGCACTCCTCCTCCAGGCTTTACCCAAATCTAATCTTGAAAAAAGCAGCAAAATATGACACAATGAAATGAGCAACAGAAAAGTGAGGAAAAAGATCAGGTTAGAGGAGTTTTGTGGGTCTTAGCTTTCAAATGAGGCTTTAAAGGGGGGGTATTCTGCAAACTGGACTTTTTCCAGCTTTCCATCCTGTTATTCTGTCACTCCCTCATTAAAAACATGACTGAAGTGTTGCCTTGGCACATTCACGTATTTCTGAGTAATCTGTAAAAACTCTGATGGCGGCCATTTTAGGGATAGGTTTGCCTGAGTCCTCCTAGGAACGCCCCCACCTCCTGGAGACGCCTCCGAGCCGAGTAACCAACCACTGCTCCTCAGCAGAACCCCCTCCCCACTGATGCCACAGACAGCGTGTGGAGGGGGCGTGTCTAAAGGCTCAGAGGTTCTTAAAGAGACAGAGGCCGATTTCAAGACATTCACTACAGCCATTTTGACAGAGACATTTTATACAAGGCAGTTATTCTGATTTACTGCATTCACAGACCAACAGAAGGTTTGTCATCATTGTAGTGAGATATAGACTGGTGCTATGGGACTGACAAAAGCAGAACACCCCCTCTTTAAAGCAGAACACCCCCTCTTTAAAGCAGAACACCCCCTCTTTAAAGCAGAACACCCCCTCTTTAAGTTCAGTTCAGTTCAATTCAGTGCTGAACAGGAGCGTGAGGAAGACGTGGCTCGCCTGTTTTTGATTTGTTTTAGCCTAAATCAAGCTACAATAAAACTTTACATCTAAATCAATGACTGTTTCAAATGTGTCAAACATTGGTTCTTATGTTTCGCTGCCTTTGTATTTTTAAAGAAACAACTTTTGTTTTTGTGAAGCTGTAATGAAGCCTCATCCAATGTGTGTTTAACCCCTTAACCCCCGCCTGAACCGAGCACAGTCTCTACAGTTTGGCTTTACCCCAATCCAAAAGCTTCTGGAAAAAAGGTGTGGAAATAGCAACAAAACTGAGACGAAAACAATGTAGGAAAAGTGGCAAAAATGTCACAAGAAATTGACAAAAAATGGACGAAAAAATGGGAAAAAAAATATGAAAAAAATGTGAGAAAATTGGATGAAAAAATGACAAAATGTGACAAAAATTTGATGAAAAAAAAATGACGAAAAAAAGGCAAAAATGTGACAAACAAATTGACGGAAAATGACAAAAAAGTTACCAAAATGAGTTGAACGCCCAACAAAAAAAATGATGGAAGAGAAAACATTGACAAAAAAGTGACAAAAAATGGATGAAAAAATGACAAAATGTGATTAAAATTTGCCCAAAAAATGACAAAAATTTGACAACAAAAAAAAATGACAAAAATGTGAGAAAAAAAATGACAAAAAAGTTACAAAAATGAGTTGAATACCCAACAAAACAATGATGGAAAAGAATGTGATGCCGTGAGGAAAAAGATCCTCTCAGTTCAGGCGGGAGTTCTTCTTCTTCTTCTATATAGGACACCAATATTTTGACTAACTTTCCCTTTGATGTGTACTGTCATTTCGCCAATGAAAATATTCAGTATTTTAGATTTGGGTGAAGCTGCAGATGTTGTTTAAAGAGTAGAATAAAGTTTAGTCTCTTTGTCTGCACATGTGTGGATGTTTCCCCCGTCTTTAGCCGCTCTGTCTCCCACACAGGAAATGACCATATTTGGATGACAGCCTTTCCTGCTACACGTGGACACCGAACACGTCAGTATCTGCTCTGTGTGTGATGTTCTCCTCTCACCCTCCGAGTCCCTGAAGTTCTCCACGGACGCCCAGGTCTTGTTGTTGCAGTAGAACACAGTGGTGTCGTTGCTGAAGTCGTCCAGCGGGGGGAGCCCTTCGTTGGAGGGCAGCAGGCGGGGGTCGAGGCCGGGGGGCAGCACCAGGTCGTCCGGGTGGAGGTTGTGGGGCAGCCCCGCCGCGCTCACGTTGGTGTGGAAGCAGTGAGCCGTGGAGCGGACGCACTTCTGCAACGCACGGGTCAAAGGTCACATTCACACGGACTGTGGGGGAGTTAGCGGGTCGGGTACATGGTTAGCTAGCTGGTTAGCGGGTCGGTTGCCTCGCGTAGGGGGAGTTACCTGGCGTAGGGGGAGTCAGCGGGTCGGTTACATGGGTAGCTAGCCGGTTAGCGGGTCGGTTGCCTCGCGTAGGGGGAGTTACCTGGCGTAGGGGGAGTTAGCGGGTCGGTTACATGGGTAGTTAGCTGGTTAGCGGGTCGGTTGCCTCGCGTAGGGGGAGTTACCTGGCGTAGGGGGAGTTAGCGGGTCGGGTACATGGTTAGTTAGCCGGTTAGCGGGTCGGCTGCCTCGCGTAGGGGGAGTTACCTGGCGTAGGGGGAGTCAGCGGGTCGGGTACATGGGTAGCTAGCCGGTTAGCGGGTCGGTTGCCTCGCGTAGGGGGAGTTACCTGGCGTAGGGGGAGTTAGCGGGTCGGGTACATGGGTAGTTAGCTGGTTAGCGGGTCGGCTGCCTCGTGTAGGGGGAGTTACCTGGCGTAGGGGGAGTTAGCGGGTCGGGTACATGGGTAGTTAGCTGGTTAGCGGGTCGGGTACATGGGTAGCTAGCCGGTTAGCGGGTCGGTTGCCTCGCGTAGGGGGAGTTAGCAGGTTAGTGCTAGATGTTCTGCTCCGGAGGGACAGTCTGCTGTGAAAACGTGAGATATCATGACACAAATTAAGGTTAGGGCCAGGGAAATGGTTTAACCTCTTAACTCCCGCCTGAACCGAGAGGATCTTTTTCCTCACGTCATCACATTTTTTTCCCAACATTTTTTTGTTGGGTGTTCTAACTAATTTTTGTAACTTTTTTGTAATTTTTTAGCATATTTTTGTCATTTTTTTGTCCATTTTTTCGTCCATTTTTAATCATTTTTTTTGTCACAATTTTGTCACTTTTTTATCACATTTTTGTATTTTTTTTGTCACATTTTGTCACATTTTTGTCATTTTTTCGTCCATTTTTTGTCAATTTTTCAATAAATGTTTTGTCACATTTTTGACATTTTTTTGTCAATTTTTTTATCATTTTTTGGTATTTTTTTGTCAATTTCTTGTGACATTTTTGTGACATTTTTGCCACTTTTTCATAAATTTTTCGTCACGTTTTTGTCAATGTTTTCTCACTTTTTTTGTCACATTTCCATCATTGTTTTGTTGCTATTTTCTCACCTTTTTTCCAGAAGCTTTTGGATTGGGGTAAAGCCAAACTGGAGAAAATGTGCTCGGTTCAGGTGGGAGTTAAGGGGTTAAACCTTAAGGATTAGGATTATTTGTATTTTAGACAAACCGACTCATAGATCTAAACAAAATCACAGCAGACCGTCCCTCCGGAGCAGACGATCTAGCACTAACCGAGTTAGCGGGTCGGTTACATGGGTAGTTAGCCGGTTAGCGG
Organism: Gobius niger; assembly: GCF_951799975.1. Classification (NCBI taxonomy): domain Eukaryota; kingdom Metazoa; phylum Chordata; class Actinopteri; order Gobiiformes; family Gobiidae; genus Gobius; species Gobius niger. The sequence continues at coordinate 230,575 of NC_136869.1, forward strand.
GTCGGTTGCCTCGTGTAGGGGGAGTTACCTGGCGTAGGGGGAGTCAGCGGGTCGGGTACATGGTTAGTTAGCCGGTTAGCGGGTCGGTTGCCTCGCGTAGGGGGAGTTACCTGGCGTAGGGGGAGTCAGCGGGTCGGTTACATGGGTAGTTAGCCGGTTAGCGGGTCGGTTGCCTCGCGTAGGGGGAGTTACCTGGCGTAGGGGGAGTTAGCGGGTCGGTTACATGGGTAGTTAGCTGGTTAGCGGGTCGGTTGCCTCGCGTAGGGGGAGTTAGCAGGTTAGTGCTAGATGTTCTGCTCTGGAGGGACAGTCTGCTGAAAACGTGAGATATCATGACACAAATGAAGGTTAGGGCCAGGGAAATGGTTTAACCTCTTAACTCCCGCCTGAACCGAGAGGAGCTTTTTCCTCACGTCATCACATTTTTTTTCCAACATTTTTTTGTTGGGTGTTCAACTCATTTTAGTAACTTTTTTGTAATTTTTTAGCATATTTTTGTCATTTTTTTGTCCATTTTTAATCATTTTTTTTGTCACAATTTTGTCACTTTTTTATCACATTTTTGTATTTTTTTTGTCACATTTTTGTCATTTTTTCGTCCATTTTTTGTCAATTTTTCAATAAATTTTTTGTCACATTTTTGACATTTTTTTGTCAATTTTTTATCATTTTTTTGTCAATTTCTTGTGACGTTTTTGTGACATTTTTGCCACTTTTTCATAAATTTTTCGTCACGTTTTTGTCAATGTTTTCTCACTTTTTTTGTCACATTTCCATCATTGTTTTGTTGCTATTTTCACAACTTTTTTCCAGAAGCTTTTGGATTGGGGTAAAGCCAAACTGGAGAAAATGTGCTCGGTTCAGGTGGGAGTTAAGGGGTTAACCTTACGGATTAGGATTATTTGTATTTTTAGACAAACCAACTCATAGATCTATACAAACACACAGCAGACCGTCCCTCCGGAGCAGACGATCTAGCGCTAACCGAGTTAGCGGGTCGGTTACATGGGTAGTTAGCTGGTTAGCGGGTCGGTTGCCTCGCGTAGGGGGAGTTAGCGGGTCGGTTACATGGGTAGTTAGCTGGTTAGCGGGTCGGTTGCCTCGCGTAGGGGGAGTTACCTGGCGTAGGGGGAGTTAGCGGGTCGGTTACATGGGTAGTTAGCCGGTTAGCGGGTCGGTTGCCTCGCGTAGAGGGAGTTACCTGGCGTAGGGGGAGTTAGCGGGTCGGTTACATGGGTAGTTAGCTGGTTAGCGGGTCGGTTGCCTCGCGTAGGGGGAGTTACCTGGCGTAGGGGGAGTTAGCGGGTCAGGTACATGGGTAGTTAGCCGGTTAGCGGGTCGGTTGCCTCGCGTAGGGGGAGTTACCTGGCGTAGGGGGAGTTAGCGGGTTAGTGCTAGATCGTCTGCTCCGGAGGGACAGTCTGCTGTGAAAACGTGAGATATCATGACACAAATTAAGGTCAGGGCCAGAGAAATGGTTTAACCTCTTAACTCCCGCCTGAACCGAGAGGATCTTTTTCCTCACGTCATCACATTTTTTTTCCAACATTTTTTTGTTGGGTATTCAACTAATTTTTGTAACTTTTTTGTAATTTTTTAGCATATTTTTTGTCATTTTTTTGTCCATTTTTAATCATTTTTTTTGTCACAATTTTGTCACTTTTTTATCACATTTTTGTATTTTTTTTGTCACATTTTTGTCATTTTTTCGTCCATTTTTTGTCAATTTTTCAATAAATTTTTTGTCACATTTTTTATCATTTTTTTGTATTTTTTTGTCACTTTTTTTTGTCATTTTTTTGTCAATTTCTTGTGACATTTTTGTGACATTTTTGCCACTTTTTCATAAATTTTTCGTCACGTTTTTGTCAATGTTTTCTCACTTTTTTTGTCACATTTCCATCATTGTTTTGTTGCTATTTTCACAACTTTTTTCCAGAAGCTTTTGGATTGGGGTAAAGCCAAACTGTAGAAACTGTGCTCGGTTCAGGTGGGAGTTAAGGGGTTAACCTTACGGATTAGGATTATTTGTATTTTTAGACAAACCAACTCATAGATCTATACAAACTCACAGCAGACTGTCCCTCCGGAGCAGACGATCTAGCACTAACCGAGTTAGCGGGTCGGTTACATGGGTAGTTAGCTGGTTAGCGGGTCGGTTGCCTCGCGTAGGGGGAGTTACCTGGCGTAGGGGGAGCTAGCGGGTCGGGTACATGGTTAGCTAGCCGGTTAGCGGGTCGGTTTACCTGGCGGAGGTTGCCCATGAACAGCTGCAGGCCGATGAGGGCGAACACGCTGAGGCAGAACACCGTGAGGATCATGACGTCGGCCAGTTTCTTCACCGACTGAATCAGAGCTCCCACGATGGTCTTCAGGCCTGGGCCGACAGCAGGGGGCGCCGTGGGTCAGGGGAGAGAGAGGGGGGGGGGGGCAGAGATGAAGCCGGGGGTCAGGGGGAGATGGCACAAAAACAGGTCTGAAGTCGGGTCAGAGCCACAGATCGAGGACACAGACTCTGACTGATTTTAAAGATGCCATCCCAACATGGACCCTCCCAACATGGAGCCCAACATGGACCATCCCAACATGGACCCTCCTAACATGGACCCTCCTAACATAGACCAACATGGACCCTCCCAACATGGACCCTCCCAATATGGACCCTCCCATGGACCCTCCCAACATGGACCCTCCTAACATGGACCCTCCCATGGACCCTCCCAACATGGACCCTCCCAACATGGACCCTCCTAACATGGACCCTCCCAACATGGACCCTCCTAACATGGACCCTCCCAACATGGACCCTCCCAACATGGACCCTCCCAACATGGACCCTCCTAACATGGACCCTCCCAACATGGACCCTCCCAACATGGACCCTCCCGTGGACTCTCCCAACATGGACCCTCCCATGGACTCTCCTAACATGGAGCCTCCCAACATGGACCCTCCCATGGACTCTCCTAACATGGACCCTCCTAACATGGACCCTCCCATGGACTCTCCCAACATGGACCCTCCCAACATGGAGCCTCCCAACATGGACCCTCCCATGGACTCTCCTAACATGGACCCTCCTAACATGGACCCTCCCATGGACTCTCCCAACATGGACCCTCCCAACATGGACCCTCCTAACATGGACCCTCCCAACATGGACCCTCCCAACATGGACCCTCCCGTGGACCCTCCCAACATGGACCCTCCCATGGACCCTCCCAACATGGACCCTCCCAACATGGACCCTCCCAACATGGACCCTCCCATGGACCATCCCAACATGGACCCTCCCAACATGGACTCTCCCATGGACCCTCCCAACATGGACCCTCCCAACATGGACCCTCCTAACATGGACCCTCCCATGGACCATCCTAAAATGGCCGCCACAGGGTTTCTGTCTCGATCTGAGGCCGTTCCGCCGCCGCTGGACCAGAATCTCAACAGAACTTTATCAAATGTTTTTCCTGGAGATTTGAACCAGTTTTATTCCAGTTCTTTAACGACACTAAAATATGTGTCAAAATGTGTTCAAAATGGGGGATAGTTTAGGGGAAAAAGGGAAGATACTGGTTATAAACAATGAGCTAAACTGAGGGAAAGAAATTGTGGCAAAAGTACGAAAAAAATGTGTAAAAACAAAATACGGGAAAATGGGGAGAAAATAAGAAAAATATTAAAAATTGGATATATAGGATAAAATAAATAGGAAAAATAAGGGAAAATGAATTGGATGGAAATTGAGAAAAAAAATTAACAAAATTGGAAAAATATTAGTAACTAAAAAATGGCAACAAAAAAAGTTAACAAAAAGTGTGAGAAAGTAGGTAAGAAATTAGCTAAAATTTGACCCCAAAAAATGGGCAGAAAACTGGAAAAATATTAGTAACAAAAATGGCAAAACATAAGGAAAATGGTGATGAAATATTCGAGTGGAAAATGGCGGGAATTTAAAAAAATAGCAAAAATAAGAAAAAAATGTTTAAAAAAAAAAAAATAAATGGGGAGAAAATAAGAAAAACATTAGTGATTAAAATTGGAGAAAGTAAGAAAAAAATTAAAAATAGAAGCAAACATTGGACAATAAAAGGACAAAGGGGAAAAATAAGGGAGAATGAATTGGGTGGAAATTGAGAAAACCTTTAAGAAAATTGCAAAAATGGCCAAAAAATGGGAGAAAGGAGGGAAGAAATTAGTTAAAATTTGACCCAAAAAAATAGGAAAAAAATGGGCAGAAAACTGGAAAAATATTAGCAATTTAAAAATGGCCAAAAAAAAAATGAAAATTGTGATGAAATATTTGAGTGGAAAACGGCGGGAATTAAAAAAAAATAGCAAAAATAAGAGAAAAATGTTTCAAAATGGGCCAAAAAATGGAAACAAAAATGGGGAATAAATTTGGGGGGGGGGGATAGGATAAACGCGCCTAATAAAAATGGGCAAAAATAAAAGTTTGTGTAAAAACTAATTTGGGGTAAGATCATTTATTTGAGCTGATCGTGTAGTTGTCGTTTCTTTCCTCGACATCAGGAGAACCTAAACCAAACTGTTCGTCCGTTGAGACTTTTGTCCGGCAGCAGCGAACGTTTAAAAACGAGGCACAGAGTGAGAGAACACGGGGGAGACGCCGAACGGACAAACGAAACACGGATATTCCGCTCAGTCATCTCCGTTCTCAGATCTGCTGCCGGTTTGTTTGTTGTTTCGCTGAGGTTTTGCTGAGGTTTCGCTGAGCTCGGAGCGGTGGAACTCACAGAGGACCACACCTGAGTGACACGCGTGACACGGCGGCGGCAGCACACGCTTCAGCAGCAGCAGCACACGCTTTAGGAGGCGTGTCCGAGCGCGGCAAACTAACACGGCTCTGAGAGGGAAGAGAGCTGCTGATTTCTGGAGATTTTTTGTTTTTAATTCATGCAGTCCTTATATTTGAAGAGTTTAGAGGTGCTAGGCTAGTGCTAGGCTAATGCTAGGCCAGTGCTAGGCTAGTGCTAGGCCAGTGCTAGGCTAATGCTAGGCTAGTGCTAGGCTAGTGCATGTCTATGGTAACTAGTAACCAATACAATACAACCAATACACACTAATAGAGTCACGAAGTCACTAAGTCTATGTACTTCTAAGTCTATGTACTTCTAAGTTTTTGTACTTCTAAGTCTTTGTACTTCTAAGTCTTTACTTCTAAGTCTTTGTACTTCTAAGTCTTTGTACTTCTAAGTCTTTGTACTTCTAAGTCTTTACTTCTAAGTCTTTACTTCTAAGTTTTTGTACTTCTAAGTCTTTGTACTTCTAAGTCTTTACTTCTAAGTCTTTACTTCTAAGTCTTTGTACTTCTAAGTCTTTGTACATCTAAGTCTTTACTTCTAAGTCTTTACTTCTAAGTCTTTACTTCTAAGTCTTTGTACTTCTAAGTCTTTGTACTTCTAAGTCTTTGTACTTCTAAGTCTATGTATTTCTAAGTGTTTGTACTTCTAAGTTTTTGTACTTCTAAGTCTTTGTACTTCTAAGTCTATGTACTTCTAAGTCTATGCACTTCTAAGTCTATGTACTTCTAAGTCTATGTACTTCTAAGTCTTTGTACTTCTAAGTCTATGTACTTCTAAGTCTATGTACTTCTAAGTCTTTGTACTTCTAAGTCTAAGTCTTTGCACTTCTAAGTCTTTGTACTTCTAAGTCTAAGTCTTTGCACTTCTAAGTCTTTGTACTTCTAAGTCTAAGTCTTTGTACTTCTAAGTCTATGTACTTCTAAGTCTTTGCACTTCTAAGTCTTTGCACTTCTAAGTCTTTGTACTTCTAAGTCTTTGTACTTCTAAGTCTATGTACTTCTAAGTCTTTGTACTTCTAAGTCTTTGCACTTCTAAGTCTTTGTACTTCTAAGTCTTTGCACTTCTAAGTCTTTGTACTTCTAAGTCTTTGCACTTCTAAGTCTTTGTACTTCTAAGTCTATGTACTTCTAAGTCTTTGTACTTCTAAGTCTATGTACTTCTAAGTCTATGTACTTCTAAGTCTATGTACTTCTAAGTCTTTGTACTAAGTCTTTGTACTTCTAAGTCTATGTACTTCTAAGTCTTTGTACTTCTAAGTCTTTGTACTTCTAAGTCTTTGCACTTCTAAGTCTTTGTACTTCTAAGTCTTTGCACTTCTAAGTCTATGTACTTCTAAGTCTTTGTACTTCTAAGTCTATGTACTTCTAAGTCTATGTACTTCTAAGTCTTTGTACTAAGTCTTTGTACTTCTAAGTCTATGTACTTCTAAGTCTTTGTACTTCTAAGTCTTTGTACTTCTAAGTCTTTGCACTTCTAAGTCTTTGTACTTCTAAGTCTTTGCACTTCTAAGTCTATGTACTTCTAAGTCTTTGTACTTCTAAGTCTATGTACTTCTAAGTCTATGAACTTCTAAGTCTTTGTACTTCTAAGTCTTTGTACTTCTAAGTCTATGTACTTCTAAGTCTTTGTACTTCTAAGTCTTTGTACTTCTAAGTCTTTGTACTTCTAAGTCTTTGTACTTCTAAGTCTTTGTACTTCTAAGTCTTTGTACTTCTAAGTCCATGTACTTCTAGGTCTTTGTACTTCTAAGTCTTTGTACTTCTAAGTCTATGTACTTCTAAGTCTTTACTTCTAAGTTTTTGTACTTCTAAGTCTTTGCACTTCTAAGTCTATGTACTTCTAAGTCTTTGTACTTCTAAGTCTTTGTACTTCTAAGTCTTTGTACTTCTAAGTCTTTGTACTTCTAAGTCTTTGTACTTCTAAGTCTTTGCACTTCTAAGTTTTTGTACTTCTAAGTCTTTGTACTTCTAAGTCTTTGCACTTCTAAGTCTGTACTTCTAAGTCTTTGTACTTCTAAGTCTTTGTACTTCTAAGTCTTTGCACTTCTAAGTCTATGTACTTCTAAGTCTGTACTTCTAAGTCTATGCACTTCTAAGTCTTTGTACTTCTAAGTCTATGTACTTCTAAATCTTTGTACTTCTAAGTTTTTGTACTTCTAAGTCTTTGTACTTCTAAGTTTTTGTACTTCTAAGTCTTTGCACTTCTAAGTCTTTGTACTTCTAAGTCTATGTACTTCTAAGTCTTTGCACTTCTAAGTCTTTGCACTTCTAAGTTTTTGTACTTCTAAGTCTATGTACCTCTAAGTCTATGTACTTCTAAGTCTTTGTACTAAGTCTTTGTACTTCTTAGTCTTTGTACTTCTAAGTTTTTGTACTTCTAAGTCTATTTACTTCTAAGTCTATGTACTTCTAAGTCTTTGTACTTCTAAGTCTTTGTACTTCTAAGTCTATGCACTTCTAAGTCTCTGTACTTCTAAGTCTATGTACTTCTAAGTCTTTGTACTTCTAAGTCTATGTACTTCTAAGTCTTTGTACTTCTAAGTCTTTGTACTTCTAAGTCTATGTACTTCTAAGTCTTTGCACTTCTAAGTCTGTACTTCTAAGTCTTTGTACTTCTAAGTCTTTGTACTTCTAAGTCTTTGTACTTCTAAGTCTTTGCACTTCTAAGTCTTTGCACTTCTAAGTCTTTGTACTTCTAAGTCTTTGTACTTCTAAGTCTTTGTACTTCTAAGTCTTTGTACTTCTAAGTCTTTGTACTTCTAAGTCTTTGTACTTCTAAGTCTTTGTACTTCTAAGTCTTTGCACTTCTAAGTCTATGTACTTCTAAGTCTTTGCACTTCTAAGTCTTTGTACTTCTAAGTCTTTGTACTTCTAAGTCTTTGCACTTCTAAGTCTTTGCACTTCTAAGTCTTTGTACTTCTAAGTCTTTGTACTTCTAAGTCTTTGTACTTCTAAGTCTATGTACTTCTAAGTCTTTGTACTAAGTCTTTGTACTTCTAAGTCTATGTACTTCTAAGTCTATGTACTTCTAAGTCTTTGCACTTCTAAGTCTTTGCACTTCTATGTTTTTGTACTTCTCTGTTTTTGTACTTCTATGTTTTTGTACTTCTAAGTCTTTGTACTTCTAAGTCTTTGCACTTCTAAGTCTTTGTACTTCTAAGTCTATGTACTTCTAAGTCTTTGTACTAAGTCTTTGTACTTCTAAGTCTATGTACTTCTAAGTCTATGTACTTCTAAGTCTTTGCACTTCTAAGTCTTTGCACTTCTATGTTTTTGTACTTCTCTGTTTTTGTACTTCTATGTTTTTGTACTTCTATGTTTTTGTACTTCTATGTTTTTGTACTTCTAAGTTTTTGTACTTCTAAGTTTTTGTACTTCTAAGTTTTTGTACTTCTAAGTCTTTGCACTTCTAAGCCGGGTTCTCACCCCCCACCTGCGGGTTCTCCCTCCCCCACCTGCCGGGTTCTCACCCCCCACCTGCGGGTTCTCACCCCCCACCTGCCGGGTTCTCACCCCCCACCTGCCGGATTCTCACCCCCCACCTGCCGGGTTCTCCCCCCCACCTGCCGGGTTCTCACCCCCCCCCACCTGCCGGGTTCTCACCCCCCACCTGCCGGGTTCTCCCCCCCCCACCTGCGGGTTCTCACCCCCCACCTGCCGGGTTCTCCCCCCCCACCTGCCGGGTTCTCACCCCCCACCTGCCGGGTTCTCACCCCCCCCCACCTGCCGGGTTCTCACCCCCCACCTGCCGGGTTCTCACCCCCCACCTGCCGGGTTCTCCCCCCCCACCTGCCGGGTTCTCACCCCCCACCTGCCGGGTTCTCACCCCCCCCCACCTGCGGGGTTCTCCCCCCCCACCTGCGGGTTCTCACCCCCCACCTGCGGGTTCTCACCTGGGATGACGGAGATGGTTTTGAGCGCGCGCAGGACCCTGAACGTCCTCAGCGCGGAGACATTTCCCAGGTCCACAAACTCAGTGACATATCTACAGCACAGGGACAGGACAGAGAGACAGGAGGACGTGAGGACACGAGGACACAAGGAGATGAGGAGATGAGGACACGAGGAGAGGAGGAGAGGAGGAGAGGAGGCCAGGAGAGGAGGAGGCCAGGAGAGGAGGAGGTGAGGAGGTGAGGCCAGGAGAGGAGGAGGCCAGGAGAGGAGGAGGTTCCTACAGGCAGCAGTAAACGGGCCTGGAGTTCGCAGCTTCTTCTCACATTTGACCTGAGTTCTTCGGGAATGACGCACTTGTTTTGAGGCCACGCTGCATCTCCACTGCAGTTTATTTTATATAATTTAATATATATGTAAGGATTAAACACCTCAGACTCGCACGTTAGACAGCTTTAATGCACGGCGCTGAGGTGTTCCTCCGAAAGAGCATTCTAACCACGGTCTGGACCCATGTTTTCAGTCTTAGAACCTCTGCTGGTTCCGTTAAAGACTGGAACAGGCATCACCACATTAACAATGACTGTATTTATGATGCTCGTCTTCCAGACCCCACTCGCCTCAAAGCAAGTGCGTTTTCTTAGAAGTTTGACTCTAACCAAATCTAAAAGCTTCTGGAGCCTGTAGGCCAGAGCTCTGTCTCATTTGAAAGCTAAGACCTACAAAACTGATCTAAACGGATCTTTTTCCTCATGTTGTTGTCATCGCTTTTTATTCGCTCTTTTGAGGCTCTTTTGTACGGAGCCCCGGAAGTGACATCAGACAAAACGAAAATTGGGGGGGGTGAAAAAATTAATTAAAAAAAATATATATATGTAATTTTTAGTTTTTTTGTTTTTACGCCACAAATTATCACGGGGTAAAAAAAAATAGAATTTTTTTTTTTTTTTATATTTTTATTTTCCCCAACATAATTATCTCAAGGGAGCGGGATAATTATGTCGGGGTATAAAAAATGTGACCTTTTTTTTTTTGAAGAAGAAGAAATATAAAAAATCCTTTATTTTTTTTTGCATCACAAATTATCTCGGGGAATGAAAAAAAAAGATTTTTTAATATTTCTTCAAAAATAAATAAATAAATAAAAAAAATGTTACCCCGAGATAATTATGTCGGGGTAACATTTTTTTTATTTATTAATTTATTAATAGAAAAAAAATTTTTAAGAAATATAAAAAATCATTATTGTTTTTTGCACCAAAACTTATCTCAGGGAATGAGAAAAAATTATGATTTTTAAAATATTTCTTCAAAAAAAAAAAAAGGTCAAATTTTTTTACCCCGACATAGTTATCTCGCTCCCCCGAGATAATTTGTTATGGGGAAAAAAAAATAATAATAAAATAAAATAACGTTTTATATACATACATTTTCATATTTCTTCCAAAGTATATATATATATTTTTCACCCCCCACATTTTTTTGTCTGCCGTCCCTTCCAGGGCTCCGTACTGTCATGTTTTTAAATAAAGTTAGTTTCCGGTTTGAGTTTTTATCTTATCTTGTCAATGTTAATTAAACAAAGCTCCTCCTCGGCTCCTCCCTCCTGCTCCTCTCTGATTGGCCGGGCTGTCGCCGGGCGGACACACCGGGCTCCGTGATTGGCCCGTCCTTACCTGGGATGACGGAGATGGTTTTGAGCGCTCGCAGCACTCGGAACGTGCGCAGCGCCTGGAGGTTACCCACTTTAATGAACTCTGTGAGCAGCCTGCAGGGGGCGCCGCCGCCGTCCGGACAGACACACAACAGCAGAAACAGCAGAGACAGCCCGCGGCGTCAGGGGCGGGGTTTACAGGCACAAATCAGAACAACCGTGTCCGGACCGCGGGGAACCGAAAGCCACGACGGAGAACGAAGATATATATAGTATATATAGATATATATATATGGTGACTATATAGTGACTATATAGTCCCTATATAGTCACTATATAGTCACTATATAGTCACTATATAGTGGTCACATGTTGTAGGGGTGTCCGAATGTCCAGAGAGAAAAAAGTCGTCCACTCGAAATTTCCCACAATGCATCTGGAAAAGTAGTGAGCATCGATGGTCACTAAACGGGTCAATATTTCCCACAATGCACTGGGAGAGTGGGAGAAGAGCCTGACAGAGACAGGTCTGTGAACTAAACACGACTGAAGTAAATCAGCTGTTTCAGTCGAGTGTTTGTGTTTCTCAGGAATAAACGACCAAAATATAAACGGTTACGGTGAAAAGATGCTAACGTTAGCTGCTAACCTTTAGCTGGAGCTGTTAAATGACCGATAGCTTCATGCTAACGTTAGCTGTTAACCTTTAGCTGGAGCTGTTAAATGACCGACAGCTTCATGCTAACGTTAGCTGCTAACCTTTAGCTGGAGCTGTTAAATGACCGACAGCTTCATGCTAACGTTAGCTGCTAACCTTTAGCTGGAGCTGTTAAATGACCGATAGTTTCATGCTAGCGTTAGCTGCTAACCTTTAGCTGGAGCTGTTAAATGACCGATAGCTTCATGCTAACGTTAGCTGCTAACCTTTAGCTGGAGCTAAATGACCGACAGCTTCCTCTGGAATAATCCAAGTCATTCATGTAAAATCCATGTGAAATATAAAGTTTCTGACTCGTATTTATCATAAATATTCCACTGTCTCTGAGTTTGTTTTTTATCACAAAAATACTTTATTCCTGGAGTTTATTGAACTTTTATCAGATGTCGTCGCTCAATCTGCTGGTGTTCGGACACCAGGCTCGGACCGACTCTGAGCGTCTCTGAGCTCACGCTGGAGTGATTTTCTTGTTTTTTTCCTTTTTTTGTGATGATAGTAACGCCTGTAAAAGTGACAAAACAGTCGTTCTGTTTCATAAAATAAACGTTTGTAACAATAAATAAATTCAGATTAAAAAATGAAAAAACATATCTGTGACGTCACGTAGCTCGGAGAAAGTCGTGTCTTGTGTCTGAATCACCAACAGAATCAGTCACTATATAGTGACTATAGTGCGGGCCTATGTAGTGAATGAGGGGGTAGGGACTGGGTGGACATTCGGACACAGCCTAGGACGTGGCCACGGTAACACGGCGGCCATCTTGTGACTGACTCTAACCCAGTGCGACGTCATCAAATGGAAGCACCGCGTCATTCCTTCATAGTGTCTGAAACCATGAAGTGAAGGAGCTGCAAACGTGAGGCGGGTCCGAAATCCCACCGGCCGGACATCACGGCTAAAACAGAAACGCTGAATCTGCACCACGGGAACAACACGGGAACAACGTCGCACGCGCACGCGCACACGCACACACACACGCACACACACACGCACACGCACACGCACACACACACACACACAACACACAGGAGGAGGAAACTAAGCAGACGCTTTAACCGAGCGCATTTTCTCAAGTTCAGCTTTACCCAAATCTAAAAGCTTCATGACCAGAGCTCACAGACCTACAGAACTGACCTAGAAGGATCTTTTTCATTGATTTTTTTTTTTTTTACATTTTGTTGGGACACATTTTTTGGCTTTTTTCAAACATTTTTTAATTTTTTTTCATAATTTTTTGATCACATTTTCTTATTTTTTTATTTCATCACTTTTTTGTAACTTTTTTGTTGGGATTGTGTGACTTTATCCTGTTTTTTGTCTCTTTGTCGCTATTTTGACATTTTTAGATTTGGTTAAAGTCAAACTGGAGTAACTGTGCTCGATTCAGGTGGGGGTTAAGATAGCGGATAGTACATAGTAGATAGCAGACAGCAGATAGCGCATAGCAGACAGCAGATAGCAGATAGTGGATAGTACATAGTAGATAGCAGACAGCAGATAGCGGATAGCGGAGAGCGGATAGCAGATAGAATCAGAATAGTTTTATTGCCATTGTTTGTTAACAGGTTCACAAACTAGGATTTTTTCTAAGTGAGACAACATTAAACATAAAAACATATAACACACAGTTTGGATAAAATAAGCTATAAGCGGATAGTAGATAGCAGATAGCAGATAGCGGATAGCAGATAGCAGATAGTGGATAGCAGATAGCAGATAGTGGATAGCAGATAGCAGATAGCAGATAGCAGATAGCAGATAGCAGATAGTGGATAGCGGATAGCAGATAGCAGATAGTGGATAGCGGATAGCAGATAGCAGATAGTAGATAGCAGATAGCAGATAGCGGATAGCAGATAGCAGATAGTGGATAGCAGATAGCAGATAGCGGATAGCAGATAGTGGATAGCAGATAGCAGATAGCGGATAGCAGATAGCAGATAGTGGATAGCAGATAGCAGATAGTGGATAGCAGATAGCAGATAGCGGATAGCAGATAGCAGATAGCGGATAGCAGATAGCAGATAGTGGATAGCGGATAGCAGATAGCAGATAGTAGATAGCAGATAGCAGATACTGAAACATGTACAGGTAAAGTTAAGGGGGTTAAACGGTAAATGGTCACATTCATAAAGCGCTTTTCGACACTGCTTTAGGCTCACAAAGCACTTTACATGGAGGAACCACTCGTTCTCATTCATACACCAGCGAGCACAGACACTGGAGGCCAGGAGGGGGAAGTGTCTGGCCCAAGGACACGACAACAGTGTCTCTGCACCACCGAGGAAACTAAACCAGCACCGAGAGCAGGCGAAGCCGAGACGCAGCAGGAGAAAAGTGAACGTTCAGAGTCAGGTTTAAATGTGCGGTTTCATTTTGTGACATGTCAGTTCCAAACATTTGCTCAGAGGGATTTTGATCTTGTTTAGTTTTAGAATAAACCGGTTATTAGTGAAAACAATGTCCTGGTTTTCTTGGTTCAAAGCTCAATAAATCAAAATCAATCAACATCAATGGTGTTAAACTTAAAACCTTGACACAATAATAATAATCCATGTGCAGATATAATGTACCCGTGTTTAGAGGGAATGTGTGTGTATATATATGTGTAGAAACTTATGTGTGTAATATTATATGTGTGTAATATTATGTGTGTGTAATATTATATGTGTGTAATATCTGCTCATACAGGAGGATGCAAAATTCACACTGCTGACATAAATGAAGAATTTTATTATCTTATTTTTATTTTATTTATTGTTTCTGTTTTTTTCTGTTTATTAAGAAAAAAAAATAGTAAAAAAAAAAATCTTTTAATTTTTTCATCACTTTTTTCTTATTTTTTCTTATTTTTTTCATTCATTCAAGAATTTTATTATCTTATTATAATTTTATTTTAATTATTTTATTTCACGCTATTTATTTAACTATTTGTTTGTTTGTTTTGCCGCTGTTTTCTCCTTCTTTGTTTCTGTTTTTTTCTGTTTATTGTTAAGAAGAAAAATGAATAGTTAAAAAAAATAAAATCAATCAAACTCCTTGTGTGTAAAAATCCAGCCTGTCCTGCTACACGTGGATACCGAACATCAGTATTAGTGAATGAACAAGTGCGGGAAAAAACAGACATTTTCCAAACCGTTTTAAAACTTTTCCAATTTTTCAAAAAAAAAAACAAAAAAAATCCCCAAAAATTCCATAAAAAAACTAGAAATGCAATGGCTGCGCCATTGCGATTGACTGCGGAAATGCGGGAAGCGAATGCAGAAATTGCATAAACTGTTTAAATTGCATAAATTGCTTAATTTGCATAAACTGGTAAAATGCATAAAATGTCATGTTGCATAAACTGTATAAAGTGGTAAAATGCATGAATGGGTTAATTTGCATAAATTGTGTAAATTGCATAAACTCTTTAAAATGCATAAATCCTAAATGGCATAAACTCTTAAGTTGCATAAACGGTTTAAAATGCATAAAGTGGTTAATTTGCATAAATTGTTAATATTGCATAAACTTTTAAATTCCATAAACTGGTCAAACTGTTGAAATGGCCTCAGTGCTTGATTGGCAGAAGCACAAATGGCTGAAAGTCCTGGAGTTTCCCCATTGGCTGGATTCCCCCATACACACCAATGCAAACATTTCAAACTCTCATATAAAAAAACTGGAAAACTGCAGAAGGACAATTTTTTCTCAAAACCCACAAGTTGCAGAAGCTGAACCTGCACAAAGTGCAGAAATTGCAGAAAATGCAGAAAAAAGTGCAGAAAAGCATGGATTTGCGGCAGCCCCATTATAAGTCAATGGGAAAAATCTCCGACATTTTGGCCGATTGCGGAAAAACCGTAAGTTGCAGAAGTCCCAAAAGTAACAGCACCTTCTCCTCATGAGGAACAAAAGTAACAGCACCTTCTCCTCAACATGAGGAACGTTTTGATGCATAACTTGCATAAATTGCACAAAGCATGAAGGTGCTGAAAGCTCTAGAAAATCGGGAAAAAGATGGAAGAGGAATAATAATAAAGAACATGAAAACCAATAATTGACTGCGGAAGAATTCCACAGTCAATCAATAACAAAAATAAAAATAGTCAAAAAATGTTACCAAATTTTTCGAAGGTTTTCCAACTTTCTCAAACTGTTGGAGTTACAAACGCTGGAAACAAACATCAGTGGCCTCTACAACACTCCAGGATCAACTGTTTGGAAGGTTTTCACTGCAGACGGACCTTCTCACCAGAAAACCTACAAAACAACTGATCCTGGAGCGTTGTAGAGGCCACTCATCGAGCCGCTGGGTCAAACACATACAAATATCAGCTTTGTTTCCTCATAAAAAGTTGCAAACTGCGCCTTTAACCTCAGAGGTAAAGGAGAAAACCTCTGTGTTTTGGTCTGAAAGTGTCTCAGTCTGAAACAGGAAGAGCTCTCGGCCAATCGAATCAAACGAAACCGGATCCTAATGGAGCCACAGGTCACATGATGGGGACAAGATGGCCGCCGCAGCCTCCATCCATCACTGTCACTGTGCAGGAGGAAACGCAGGAATCCAGTGCACGAGGAAACACATCAGTGCAGGAGGAAGATCTAAGCTCGTTACTTAAACGACCTCATCTGCACGTGAGGATCATGGATGCAGATGCTGAACAACAAGGGGCCCAGAACTGATCCTTGTGGGGCCCAGTTGTGCTGGGCTTCACACTTTCTGTTCATAACATGTGTAATTAAAAAAACTAATGACTCTTTTCTTGATTCAGTGAATGAAATGATCCAACAGGCTCTGGATCGCCTCGTCCTCGTTCATCACCTCAGCCTCATGAGCGTGAGGTTCAGTGTTTCCAACACGCTCTAAAACCGTCTGATCCAACTCAAAGCTTTGATTTAAGAGGTTAAAATAGTTTGGTCGCCTCAGGAGGTGTTCCAGGCATGTCCTAGTGGGGGAGGTGTGGCCTCGGGGTCAGAACAGCTGGAGGAGGTGTGGCCTCGGGGTCAGAACAGCTGGAGGAGGTGTGGCCTCGGGGGCAGAACAGCTGGAGGAGGTGTGGCCTCGGGGGCAGAACAGCTGGAGGAGGTGGGGTCCCGGCCCCGGATAAAGTGGAGGAAAACAGATGTTCCGGTCTCAGTTTGCATCGTCCAGTTCATAAGGTTTGACAAAGTGCTTTAGTTTGTCTTTGCTGTTGAGTGACTTTATATCGGAGTCCATTACGGATCCATTACAGAAAAGTGCTTTATAAACAGACTGACTGGAAGTGTTTTAGAATTACACTTATTAGAACAGTTACTCTCTTTAAAGGGGGGTATTCTGCAAAATGGACTCAAGCTTTCCATCATGTTATTCTGTCACTCCCTCATTAAAAACATGGCTGAAGTGTTGCCTTGGCACATTCACGTATTTCTGAGTAATCTGTAAAAACTCTGATGGCGGCCATTTTAGGGATAGGTTATTGTCACATTTTTGTTGAATTTTTGTCACTTTTTTGTTGATTTTTTGTCACTTTTTTGTTGATTTTTTGTCATTTTTTGTAGAATTTTTGTCATTTTTTTGTTGAATTTTTGTCATTTTTTTGTAGAATTTTTGTCATTTTTTGGTTGAATTTTTGTCATTTTTTTGTTGAATTTTTGTCACATTTTTGTTGAATTTTTGTCACATTTTTGTTGAATTTTTGTCACATTTTTGTTGAATTTTTGGCTGATGGCGGCCATTTTAGGGATAGGTTTGCCTGAGTCCTCCTAGGAACGCCCCCACCTCCTGGAGACGCCTCCGAGCTTTGGTCACCAGCCGAGTAACCAACCACTGCTCCTCAGCAGAACCCCCTCCCCACTGATGCCACAGACAGCGTGTGGAGGGGGCGTGTCTAAAGGCTCAGAGGTTCTTAAAGAGACAGAGGCCTATTTCAAGACATTCACTACAGCCATTTTGAGAGAGACATTTTATACAAGGCAGTTATTCTAATTTACTGCATTTACAGACCAACAGAAGGTTTGTCATCATTGTAGTGGGATATAGACTGGTGCTATGGGGCTGAAAAAAGCAGAACACCCCCTCTTTAAAGCAGAACACCCCCTCTTTAAAGCAGAACACCCCCTCTTTAAAGCAGAACACGCCCTCTTTAAAGCAGAACACCCCCTCTTTAAAGCAGAACACCCCCTCTTTAAAGCAGAACACCCCCTCTTTAAAGCAGAACACCCCCTCTTTAATGCAGAACACCCCCTCTTTAAAGCAGAACACCCCCTCTTTAATGCAGAACACCCCCTCTTTAAAGCAGAACACCCCCTCTTTAAAGCAGAACACGCCCTCTTTAATGCAGAACAGTTCAGTGATGTCATCAGAATAATAATCTAAATGCTGAATAAGAGTTTGTTTCGGGACGGTGAGCTTTACAGACTCCGCCCTCTGCAGATTAGAAGCTGAGCGAGGCCTTTTCAAAGTAAAAGCCCGTCGTCAGTGTCTCCTCCACAATAAGAGCGTGAGCGTGGAGTCAGCGCCGACCCCAGCGGAGCTTTGAGGGGATTAAAGCGGATTTCCCCGAGTCGGTGACAGCGGCTGCAGCGTCAGGAGAGAAGGCTGAAGACGGCAGCGACAGGGACTTTAGGGACGGGTTATCCACCGAGAAAACAGACTTTAGAGACGGGTTATCCACCAGGAAGACAGACTTTAGAGACGGGTTATCCACCGGGAAAACAGACTTTAGAGACGGGTTATCCACCGGGAAAACAGACTTTAGAGACGGGTTATCCACCAGGAAGACAGACTTTAGGACAGTTTATCCACCGGGAAAACAGACTTTAGAGACGGGTTATCCACCAGGAAAACAGACTTTAGAGACGGGTTATCCACCAGGAAGACAGACTTTAGGACAGTTTATCCACCAGGAAGACAGACTTTAGGACAGTTTATCCACCAGGAAGACAGACTTTAGAGACGGGTTATCCACCAGGAAGACAGACTTTAGGACAGTTTATCCACCAGGAAGACAGACTTTAGGACAGTTTATCCACCAGGAAGACAGACTTTAGAGACGGGTTATCCACCAGGAAAACAGACTTTAGAGACGGGTTATCCACCAGGAAGACAGACTTTAGGACAGTTTATCCACCGGGACTTTAGGACAGTTTACCCACCAGGCTGTGCAGGATTGCCTGGGACATTTTTCTCCTGCTCAGCCCCAAACCCCCCACAGGAACTGAACTCGTTGTCTCCAGTTTAGTTTCTCTCAGACCTAAAAAAGCCTCTTGAACAAAGCACCAAAATGGCGGCAAAAATTCGGAGGAAAAAGGAACAAATGCTGAACCTTAACTTTCCAGAATCCCAGACCTCGGTGAGCAGTATTAAAGTGTGCGTGCATGAGACGGGAGGGGGGGGGGGGGTTAGCCCAAGTAAAGTCACGTTTGTCCTGCACACTTAATGCACATTTTATTCTACATTTGTTTGACTGTTATCGAGCTTTAAAACTTGCAAATGACGCCTCAGGCCGCCCTGCTAAAGCCTTTTCTGAGACGCTTCATCAGGGAGAAGGTTTCGCTCCATCGTATGTTCTACTGATCGACATATGAACAGTTTCTTTCCTCAAGCTGTGATCACTTTAAACAAGGCACTTCTATTATATTTATCGGTGTGGACTTTTATTGTACAATGTTTTGCCCTTAGGCTTTTAATGTGGCCTTGTTTGTTTGTTCTGTTTTTACAAATCGCACTTTGAGCTCTTTGCACATTTTTTTCCAATGTGGTTTTTCAAACTGCAAATGGCCGATAAATGAATCTGAATCTGAATCTGTTAGTGTCCTGGTGTCACTACATGTCCGTTCTGTGGATAGTTAGAGAAGTACCCTTTAAATGTAGCCATAGTTCTGTATAGTCAGAAAGGCGCACACACACACACACACACACACACACACACACACACGCACACGCACACGCGCAGTAGTGAGAAAGTCTCTGTAACAGTGGGTGAATGTATTTCAATCAATATACGTTTCTAAAACTGGTTATTTTATATAATCAACTGGTCAATTAAAATTATATTACTTTAACTGGTTAATAAACAATGTTCATGTGAAATTAAATATATAAACAACATTTTAAACTAGAAATGCAATGGCTGCGCCATTGCGATTGACTGCGGAATTGCGGGAAGCGAATGCAGAAATTGCTTAATTTGCATAATCTAATTTGCATAAACTGTTTAAACTGCATAAAGTGGTAAAATGCATGAATGGGTTAATTTGCATAAATTGTGTAAATTGCATAAACTCTTTAAAATTCATAAATCCTAAATGGCATAAACTCTTAAGTTGCATAAACGCTTTAAAATGCATAAAGTGGTTAATTTGCATAAATTGTTAATATTGCATAAACTTTTATATTCCATAAACTGGTCAAACTGTTGAAATGGCCTCAGAGCTTGATTGGCAGAAGCACAAATGGCTGAAAGGCGGAGTTTCCCCATTGGCTGGATTCCCCCCATACACACCAATGCAAACATTTCAAACTCCCGTATAAAAAAACTGGAAAACTGCAGAAGGACCATTTTTTCTCAAAACCCACAAGTTGCAGAAGCTGAACCTGCACAAAGTGCAGAAATTGCATAAAATGCAGAAAAAAGTGCAGAAAAGCGTGGATTTGCGGCAGCCCCATTATAAGTCAATGGGAAAAATCTCCGACATTTTGGCCGATTGCGGAAAAAACGTAAGTTGCAGAAGTCCCAAAAGTAACAGCACCTTCTCCTCAACATGCGGAACTAAAGTAACAGCACCTTCTCCTCAACATGAGGAACAAAAGTAACAGCACCTTCTCCTCAACATGCGGAACAAAAGTAACAGCACCTTCTCCTCAACATGAGGAACAAAAGTAACAGCACCTTCTCCTCAACATGAGGAACTAAAGTAACAGCACCTTCTCCTCAACATGAGGAACAAAAGTAACAGCACCTTCTCCTCAACATGAGGAACAAAAGTAACAGCACCTTCTCCTCAACATGAGGAACAAAAGTAACAGCACCTTCTCCTCAACATGAGGAACAAAAGTAACAGCACCTTCTCCTCAACATGAGGAACAAAAGTAACAGCACCTTCTCCTCAACATGAGGAACTAAAGTAACAGCACCTTCTCCTCAACATGAGGAACTAAAGTAACAGCACCTTCTCCTCAACATGCGGAACAAAAGTAACAGCACCTTCTCCTCAACATGAGGAACAAAAGTAACAGCACCTTCTCCTCAACATGCGGAACAAAAGTAACAGCACCTTCTCCTCAACATGAGGAACAAAAGTAACAGCACCTTCTCCTCAACATGAGGAACTAAAGTAACAGCACCTTCTCCTCAACATGCGGAACAAAAGTAACAGCACCTTCTCCTCAACATGAGGAACTAAAGTAACAGCACCTTCTCCTCAACATGCGGAACAAAAGTAACAGCACCTTCTCCTCAACATGAGGAACAAAAGTAACAGCACCTTCTCCTCAACATGCGGAACAAAAGTAACAGCACCTTCTCCTCAACATGCGGAACAAAAGTAACAGCACCTTCTCCTCAACATGAGGAACAAAAGTAACAGCACCTTCTCCTCAACATGAGGAACAAAAGTAACAGCACCTTCTCCTCAACATGAGGAACTAAAGTAACAGCACCTTCTCCTCAACATGAGGAACTAAAGTAACAGCACCTTCTCCTCAACATGAGGAACAAAAGTAACAGCACCTTCTCCTCAACATGAGGAACAAAAGTAACAGCACCTTCTCCTCAACATGAGGAACTAAAGTAACAGCACCTTCTCCTCAACATGAGGAACTAAAGTAACAGCACCTTCTCCTCAACATGAGGAACAAAAGTAACAGCACCTTCTCCTCAACATGCGGAACGTTTTGATGCATAACTTGCATAAATTGCACAAAGCATGAAGGTGCTGAAAGCTCTAGAAAATCGGGAAAAAGATGGAAGAGGAATAATAATAAAGAACATGAAAACCAATAATTGACTGCGGAAGAATTCCGCAGTCAATCAATGAATACTTAAAGGGGCTGGATGCAAGTTGGCCATTTTCTACTCACTACTGCCACTGAAGGCCATACGTGTAACTGCAGCTTCTACATTAAGCTCGTGCATGACGGAGTAACACGTTTCTGAGCGACAGGGCAGGATTTTAGAGGCCGTTGTGGTGAACAGGTCTGAGCTCATTCTACACATGAGGACATGGAGGAACATGTGGGAAAATACTTCATTTTAACATTTTTAAACTCTGTATAATCCCTTTAAATGACAAACAGAACCTGAACCAGAACGATCAGCCCGGCTCAGTTCAATCCTCTGCTGTTGTGACTGTTTTGGTTCAGAACAAAGAAATAAATCATCCTTTTGTGTTGATAATCGCTGCCCCGCCTTCTTTTACATATGCAAATCAGTATCGATACTTTTTGCCCAACATCGATACTTAAAAAGTAGCCGTTTGGTATCGATATATCGATACTTTGGTATCGATATATCGATATATCGATACTTTGGTATCGAGCCGCCCGTCCCTAACAGACAGTAACTTCACCAGGTGAAGCTCTGGATACGAATAAAAAGGCCTGAAGAATTTAGAATTTGTCTTTGTTTTTTTTTATCTTGGAAAAATTGAAAAAATTGGGAAAATTTGAGAATTTTGAATTTATTGAATTATATATATATTTTTTTAATTGTTTTTTAGTCGACAAAAAAAATCTGAATTCTAAACTTTTTCAAAATTTCCCAAAATCTCTCTGAACCTTTTTTTTAATTATTTATTGTGTTTGTGACAGATTTGACGAGATCCCAAATCCCTCTGAGCAGATGTGACTCACGGTTAAACCAGGACCTGACCGGGACGCGCCTGGACGAGCGAGAGCCGCGCACGTGTGTGTGTGTGTGTGTGTGTGTGTGTGTGTGTGTGTGTGCGGGAGTCGAACTCACGCCATGACGATGACGCTGAAGTCCAGCCAGTTCCAGGGGTCCCGGAGGAACGTGAAGGGCCCCACGCAGAACCCACGAGCCAGGATCTTTATGAGCGACTCGAAGGTGTAGATCCCGGTGAACGTGTACCTGAAACAACATCTGCATGAGGAGGATCCGGAAACAACATCTGCATGAGGAGGATCCTGAAACAACATCTGCATGAGGAGGATCCTGAAACAACATCTGCATGAGGAGGATCAGGAAACAACATCTGCATGAGGAGGATCCTGAAACAACATCTGCATGAGGAGGATCCTGAAACAACATCTGCATGAGGAGGATCCTGAAACAACATCTGCATGAGGAGGATCCTGAAATAACACGGATCTGCATGAGGCTGAAGCTGTAGATCCTGAAACAACAATAATAATAAAATACAGAAATAACAGAGCATGCTAACACTCATGACTGTAGGGTTAGTGCTGATGTTCTGCTCCGGAGGGACAGTCTGCTGCGAAAACGTGAGATATCATGACACAAGTGAAGGTTAGGGCCAGGCAGATGGTTAACCTCTGAACTCCCGCCTGAACCGAGAGGAGCTGTTTCCTCACGTCAGCACATTTTTTTGTTGGGTGTTCAACTCATTTTTGTAACTTTTTTGTCAATTTTTTTATCACATTTTTGTAATTTTTTTTGGTCACATTTTGTCACATTTTTGTCATTTTTTTAATCACATTTTTGTCATTTTTTATCACATTTTTTCATTTTTTGGTCATTTTTTGGTCATTTTTTTGTCACATTTTGTCACATTTTTGTCATTTTTTCATAAATTTTTAATCCATTTTTTGTCACATTTGTGTCATTTTTTTTATCACATTTTTGTCATTTTTTTTATCACATTTTTGTCATTTTTTTATCACATTTTTGTCATTTTTTTGGTAATTTTTTTATCACATTTTTGTCATTTTTTTATCACATTTTTGTCATTTTTTTATCACATTTTTGTCACTTTTTTATCACATTTTTGTCACATTTTTATCACATTTTTGTCATGTTTTTATCACATTTTTGTCATTTTTTTAAATCAAATTTTTGTCATTTTTTTATCACATTTTTGTCATTTTTTTATCACATTTTTGTCATTTTTTTATCACATTTTTGTCACATTTTTATCACTTTTTTGTAATTTTTTCATCAATTTTTAATCCATTTTTTGTCACATTTGTGTCATTTTTTTATCACATTTGTGTCATTTTTTTGTCATTTTTTTTATCACATTTTTGTCATTTTTTTATCACATTTTTGTCATTTTTTTATCACATTTTCATCACTTTTTTGTCACATTTCCATCATTGTTTTCGTCTCAGTTTTGTTGCTATTTTCTCACCTTTTTTCCAGGAGCTTTTGGACTGGGGTAAAGCCAAACTGGAGAAAATGTGCTCGGTTCAGGCGGGAGTTAAGGGGTTAATTTTATTTATTTATTATTATTATTATATTTTTTGATTAGGATGAGGATTAGGATTATTTGTATTTTTAGACAAACCAACTCATAGATCTATACAAACTCACAGCAGACCGTCCCTCCAGAGCAGAACATCTAGCACTAACCGTTTCTGGTCTGTGGAAAGTGTACGTTACCACGGAAACGGTTCAGTCGGCAGAGGAGCACACAGTACATAGTAGTATCGCAGTACTTGTACTCACTCTAAGTACTTGGTCCAGTAGGCGGGGTCCGACATGGCCATGAAGCAGCAGTTGGTGAGGATGGTGCACATGATGAAGAGGCTGAACAGAGTGGGCGGAGTTAAGGAACAGTCCAAATATGGTCGTGTAGAGCTTGTTTCCCGTGTGTCTGCCGGGTTATGCAGATGGTGTCACGTGGTGGAGCTCAGGCAGCAGGTAGAGCGAGGGGGCGGGGCTCTGCGGGGATAATGACAGGTGTACGGAGGCCCGAGAGGGACAAGCTGAGAAACTAGAGCTGTAATTACACCCACAGCTTTCAGTCAGAGGCAAACGACTGAGGGGGGGGGGGGAGAGGGGGGAGGGGGGGGGGAGAGACTTGTGCAAAGCAAAGACACTACATTCATAACCCTCTCCACAGGTGACCACGTTTCCCCACGGCTGCTCCAGGTCAAGAGCCTCCTGTGGCTCCACATTCAGAGTCTCCACTTTATCAGTAAAACATCAGACTGGAGAAAACGAGCAGGAGCGAAAGGAGCGAAAGGAAACGACAGAAAAGAGTAAAATGATGTACGATAACAGTCCTCACAGCTCAGGGACACTGTTCGTTTGGAAGGAAAGGGGAGGAGGTTTAGCCTCTTTTGTCCCTCTCTCTTCCTCTCTTTAGTCCCGGTTTAGCCCAGGTTTAGTCCTGGTTTAGTCCTGGTTTAGTCCTGGTTTAGTCCTGGTTTATCCCCGGTCTGGCCCTGGTTTAGCCTCTTTTGTCCCTCTCTTTAGTCCTGGTTTAGTCCAGGTTTAGTCCTGGTTTAGTCCTGGTTTAGTCCCAGTTTAGCCTCTTTTGTCCCTCTCTTTAGTCCCTCTCTTTAGTCCTGGTTTAGTCCCGGTTTAGCCCCAGTCTTTAGTCCTGGTTTAGTCCTGGTTTAGTCCTGGTTTAGTCCTGGTTTAGTCCCGGTTTAGTCCAGGTTTAGCCTCTTTTGTCCCTCTCTTTAGTCCTGGTTTAGTCCAGGTTTAGCCTCTTTTGTCCCTCTCTCTGCCTCTCTTTAGTCCCTCTCTTTAGACCTGGTTTAGGCCTGGTTTAGTCCCAGTTTAGTCCCGGTTTAGCCTCTTTTGTCCCTCTCTTTAGTCCTGGTTTAGTCCTGGTTTAGTCCAGGTTTAGCCTCTTTTGTCCCTCTCTTTAGTCCTGGTTTAGTCCTGGTTTAGTCCTGGTTTAGTCCTGGTTTAGTCCTGGTTTAGTCCTGGTTTAGTCCCAGTTTAGCCTCTTTTGTCCCTCTCTCTGCCTCTCTTTAGCCCCAGTCTTTAGTCCTGGTTTAGCCCAGGTTTAGTCCTGGTTTAGTCCCGGTTTAGTCCTGGTTTAGTCCCAGTTTAGTCCAGGTTTAGTCCCGGTTTAGTCCTGGTTTAGTCCCAGTTTAGTCCTGGTTTAGTCCTGGTTTAGTCCTGGTTTAGTCCTGGTTTAGTCCTGGTTTAGTCCTGGTTTAGTCCCTCTTTAGTCCTGGTTTAGTCCTGGTTTAGTCCCGGTTTAGCCTCTTTTGTCCCTCTCTCTGCCTCTCTTTAGTCCAGGTTTAGTCCCGGTTTAGTCCTGGTTTAGTCCTGGTTTAGTCCTGGTTTAGTCCTGGTTTAGTCCTGGTTTAGCCTCTTTTGTCCCTCTCTTTAGTCCTGGTTTGGTCCTGGTTTAGTCCAGGTTTAGCCTCTTTTGTCCCTCTCTTTAGTCTTGGTTTAGTCCTGGTTTAGTCCCGGTTTAGCCTCTTTTGTCCCTCTCTTTAGTCCTGGTTTAGTCCTGGTTTAGCCTCTTTTGTCCCTCTCTTTAGTCCTGGTTTAGTCCTGGTTTAGTCCTGGTTTGGTCCTGGTTTAGTCCTGGTTTAGTCCTGGTTTAGTCCTGGTTTAGCCTCTTTTGTCCCTCTCTTTAGTCCTGGTTTAGTCCAGGTTTAGCCTCTTTTGTCCCTCTCTTTAGTCCTGGTTTAGTCCAGGTTTAGTCTCTTTTGTCCCTCTCTTTAGTCCTGGTTTAGTCCAGGTTTAGTCTCTTTTGTCCCTCTCTTTAGTCCTTCTTTAGTCCTGGTTTAGTCCTGGTTTAGTCCCGGTTTAGTCCCGGTTTAGTCCAGGTTTAGCCTCTTTTGTCCCTCTCTTTAGTCTTGGTTTAGTCCTGGTTTAGTCCCGGTTTAGCCTCTTTTGTCCCTCTCTTTAGTCCTTCTTTAGTCCTGGTTTAGTCCTGGTTTAGTCCCGGTTTAGTCCCGGTTTAGTCCAGGTTTAGCCTCTTTTGTCCCTCTCTTTAGTCCTGGTTTAGTCCTGGTTTAGTCCTGGTTTAGCCTCTTTTGTCCCTCTCTTTAGTCCTGGTTTAGTCCTGGTTTAGCCTCTTTTGTCCCTCTCTTTAGTCCTGGTTTAGTCCTGGTTTAGTCCTGGTTTGGTCCTGGTTTAGTCCTGGTTTAGTCCTGGTTTAGTCCCGGTTTAGCCTCTTTTGTCCCTCTCTTTAGTCCTGGTTTAGTCCTGGTTTAGTCCCGGTTTAGCCTCTTTTGTCCCTCTCTTTAGTCCTGGTTTAGCCCAGGTTTAGTCCTGGTTTAGCCCTGGTTTAGTCCTGGTTTAGTCCTGCTTTAGCCTCTTTTGTCCCTCTCTTTAGTCCTGCTTTAGCCTCTTTTGTCCCTCTCTTTAGTCCTGGTTTAGTCCCAGTTTAGCCTCTTTTGTCCCTCTCTTTAGTCCTGGTTTAGTCCTGGTTTAGTCCTGGTTTAGTCCTGGTTTAGTCCTGGTTTAGTCCCGGTTTAGTCCCTGGTTTAGTCCTGGTTTAGTCCTGGTTTAGTCCCAGTTTAGCCTCTTTTGTCCCTCTCTTTAGTCCTGGTTTAGCCCTGGTTTAGTCCCGGTTTAGTCCTGGTTTAGCCTCTTTTGTCCCTCTCTTTAGACCTGGTTTAGTCCTGGTTTAGTCCTGGTTTAGCCTCTTTTGTCCCTCTCTTTAGACCTGGTTTAGTCCTGGTTTAGTCCTGCTTTAGCCTCTTTTGTCCCTCTCTTTAGTCCTGGTTTAGCCCTGGTTTAGTCCTGGTTTAGCCTCTTTTGTCCCTCTCTTTAGACCTGGTTTAGTCCTGGTTTAGTCCTGGTTTAGCCTCTTTTGTCCCTCTCTTTAGTCCTGGTTTAGCCCTGGTTTAGTCCTGCTTTAGCCTCTTTTGTCCCTCTCTTTAGACCTGGTTTAGTCCCGGTTTAGTCCTGGTTTAGCCTCTTTTGTCCCTCTCTTTAGACCTGGTTTAGTCCTGGTTTAGTCCTGGTTTAGTCCTGGTTTAGTCCTGCTTTAGCCTCTTTTGTCCCTCTCTTTAGTCCGCTCTTATCTCCCGTTCACACCTGCGTCACACGTCGGCTCTCGTCCAATCAGGAGCTGTTGTGTCCGTGTGGCGCCGGGCTGTCGGCCAATGGCGCGTCAGCCTGAGGAGCCGCTCACAGACACCTCCCGGGCAGCGCTCGGGCCGCTCCGGGCGCTCTTCAGGCGCTCTTCACGCTCGTCAGACGCTCTTCACGCTCGTGCACGAGTGTTTCACAGACTAAAGTCACTAAATCTGCCAGACTACGGGACTATTTTGTGTGGGTTATTAGCCGGTCACTGAAGGCTGGTCTCAGAGCGAGTCATTCTCCGCAGCTATTACGAGGATCTCAGTCAGGCTCAACGACACAACATCAGCACAGAATCACAACACAACAGGACTAACCCGGAAACACTTTTCCCTGGAAGGAAACACCGATATGCAGCACTCGTGGGCACCACTTATTTACCTTATTTTTGTCACATTATTTGTCTTTTTTTTTGTCTTTTTTGTCACATTTTTTGTCTGTTTTTGTTGTTTTTTTGTAATTTGTTTTCTATTTTTGTCATTTTTTTTGTCTTTTTTTTGTCGTTTTTTGTCACTTTTTTTTGTCTTTTTTTGTGTGACATTTTTGTCTTTTTGGGGGGTTTTTGTCTTTTTTTTGGTCTTTGTTTTGTCGTTTTTTGTCAATTTTTTTGTCTTTTTTGTCACATTTTTTCTTTTTTTGTCTTTTTTTTTGTCTTTTTTTGTCGCTTTTTGTCAAATTTTTTGTCGTTTTTTGTCTTTTTTTGTTGTTTTTTTGTCGTTGTTTGCCACATTTTTTGTCTTTTTTTTTGTTTTGTTTTGTCATTTTTTGTCGTTTTTGTCACATTTTTTGTCTTTTTTTGTCGTTTTTTGTCTTTTTTTGTCAAATTTTTTGTCTTTTTTGTCACATTTTTTGTCTTTTTTGTTGTTTTTTTGTCGGTTTTTGTCTTTTTTTGTTGTTTTTTTGTCGTTGTTTGTCACATTTTTTGTCTTTTTTTTTGTTTTGTTTTGTCGTTTTTTGTCGTTTTTGTCTTTTTTTGGTCGTTTTTTGTCACATTTTTTGTCACATTTTTTGTCGTTTTTTTGTTGTTTTTTGTTGTTTTTTGTCGTTTTTTGTTGTTTTTTTGTCGTTTTTTGTTTTTTTTTGTTTTTTTTTCTTTTTTCTCTTTTTTTTTCGTTTTTTTTTTTCATTTTTTAGTCGTTTTTTGTCGGGTTTTTCATATTTTTTTCATTTTTTTCATTTTTTTTCATTTTTTTTTTTCATTTTTGCCTCCATTTTTTGTCAATTTCTTGACATTTTTGCCACTTCTTCATCAAGTTTTCGTCACTTTTTTTGTCACATTTCCATCGTTGTTCCAGTTTTGTTGCTTGTTTCCAATAGAAATGTAAAGCTCATATGTTATTAACAGTAGCTAACCTAGCTGCTCACTCTCCTCTACAAACATTTAGCAAACACTAAATCCATCTCATACGTTCCTGTCAGTCACTAATGACGCCTTTATCTGACTCAGCTGTGTCAGGCGTTGCTATGGCGACGCCACAGCGGAGTGACATCCCAGTGATTTAACTACCGGACTACGTGTGCGGTTACACCAAAATAATGCACCAGCCAATCAGGATCCAGTATTCACCAAGACCATGGTGTACACACAGTGACCGCACGTGTTTCCGGCTAACGCGGCTAACGGGGCTAACGGGGCTAACGCGGCTAACGGGGCTAACGGGGCTAACGGGGCTAACGCGGCTAACGCGGCTAATGCGGCTAACACGGCTAACGGGGCTAACGGGGCTAACGCGGCTAACGCGGCTAACGTGGCTAATGCGGCTAACGCGGCTAACGCGGCTAACGCGGCTAACGGGGCTAACGCGGCTAACACAGAATAAAAAATAAAACTAGCGCAAAGTTTTGAACGAGTCTGTGCAAAAAAGAATCGCCCTGTTAGTTTAAATAATATTGACTTGTTTACATGTTATATTATCATGTTTCCACACTAGCCTTTAGCTCTGAGATTAAGCTCCGCCCCTCACGAGCGCTGGCGTTTCCTTTGGGGCAGATTCACAGTGAACATGATGTTTGTGACACGTTTCTGTGACTCCATCAGTGACTCGTCCTGAAGCAGATCCTGAGCTTCTCTTCATGTGTGTGTGACCTGCTGTGAATGTAAACGATCAGCGACAGGAAGTCCAGGTCTGACTGTCCAGGAAGACGTCACGAGGGGAAACTGTGCATAAGCAAACGCGAGGACACGTCTGCGTCTGCGTCTGCGTCTGTGTCTGCGTCTGCGTCCCTGTTTCTATAAATAAATAAATAAACTACACTGGAGTGGATTAAAATGATCACATTTAGAACTGATTAGAGTGAACCTGGCCCCATCATGCTCAAATTTAAATGAAAAACATGTCAGTGGTTTGTGCTACGTTTGTGCTAGCCTGGCTAACACCAGACTAAAATCACTGGTGATAGTTAGTCTGGGGACACCAGTTCATCTTCCGGTAGGAGAGGTGTGGTTTACGATCGTCCATAGTCGTTTATTGGGCGAAACGAAAGTCTATCATCTGCTGCTGTTGTGTTGGATTATCCGTAAATAAACTACAAGCTTCCGTATGTCTCAAAAACCCTAACAGCACAAACGAAGACTTTTACAGCACAAACGATGGACATATTTTTCATTTAAATTTGAGTGTGATGGGGGGCCAGGTTCCCTCTAATGTAGAACTGACCAGAACTAAGCTGTGGTTCTCCCCCTCCTCCCTCCCTCTGACACAGAGCCTTTGAGCAGCACCTCGTGACATCATCAGGTGGCCCAGAGCGTTGTGTGGTGAGGACAGCAGCGCAGCCACACTTCAGCACTCAGACACCTCTAATCTGAGGCCCGGCCTATCACAGCCACGTGCACGCTCTCCACGTGCACAGGCTCCACGTGCACACGCTCCCCACGTGCACAGGCTCCACGTGCACGCTCCCCACGTGCACACGCTCTCCACGTGCACACTCTCACACGCTCTGCTCACGGAACAAACCTCTGGAACTAATAAACCTGCTCTGCCCAGAGTTTATCCATGTTCATGAGGAAACATCTGTGAACTCTTTGACTCCCCAGGTCCGGGTCCAGGTCCAGGTTTAGGTTTAGGTTTAGGTCCAGGTTTAAGTTTAGGTCCAGGTCCAGGTCCAGGTTTAAGTTTAAGTTTAAGTTTAAGTTTAAGTTTAAGTTTAAGTTTAAGTTTAAGTTTAAGTTTAAGTTTAAGTTTAAGTTTAAGTTTAAGTTTAAGTTTAAGTTTAAGTTTAAGTTTAGGTTTAGGTTTAGGTTCAGGTTTAGGTTTAGGTTTAGATCCAGGTTTAGGTTTAGGTCCAGGTCCAGGTTTAAGTTTAAGCTTAAGTTTAGGTTTAGGTTTAGGTTTAGGTTTGGGTCCGGATCCAGGTCCGGGTCCAGGTCCAGGTCCAGGTTTAGGTTTAGGTTTAGGTTTAGGTTTAGGTCCAGGTCCAGGTCTCTGGAGTCTGTGTTTTTCGCCTGTTTGGAGCGACTGATATTCTGTCCCTATGATTTACTGCTGATGTTTATGACCTGCTGACACACACGCTAACACGCTAACAGACACACGCACACGCTAACAGACACACGCACACGCTAACACACACACACAGTCTTGTACTTCCATCTACGTGAGGACACTCATAGACATAATGTATAACCCAAACCCTAAAACCACAACTTGACCCCCAGAAATGTCCTCACTCTGTAGGTTTAAACTCACACTGGTCCTCACAAGGTCACACACACACACACACACACACACACACACACACACACACACAGAAGAGTTTTACTGTGAAAGGACCGGGTTTTACTTGAGCACAGGGGAGTTTTACTGTGAAAGGACCTGGTTTACATGAGCACAGGGGAGTTTTACTGTGAAAGGACCGGGTTTACTTGAGCACAGGGGAGTTTTACTGTGAAAGGACCGGGTTTACTTGAGCACAGGAGAGTTTTACTGTGAAAGGACTGGGTTTACTTGAGCACAGGCGAGTTTTACTGTGAAAGGACCGGGTTTACTTGAGCACAGGAGAGTTTTACTGTGAAAGGACCGGGTTTACTTGAGCACAGGGGAGTTTTACTGTGAAAGGACCGGGTTTACTTGAGCACAGGCGAGTTTTACTGTGAAAGGACCGGGTTTACTTGAGCACAGGAGAGTTTTACTGTGAAAGGACCGGGTTTACTTGAGCACAGGGGAGTTTTACTGTGAAAGGACCGGGTTTACTTGAGCACAGGAGAGTTTTACTGTGAAAGGACCGGGTTTACTTGAGCACAGGAGAGTTTTACTGTGAAAGGACCGGGTTTACTTGAGCACAGGGGAGTTTTATTGTGAAAGGACCGGGTTTACTTGAGCACAGGAGAGTTTTACTGTGAAAGGACCGGGTTTACTTGAGCACAGGAGAGTTTTACTGTGAAAGGACCTGGTTTACTTGAGCACAGGAGAGTTTTACTGTGAAAGGACCTGGTTTACTTGAGCACAGGAGAGTTTTACTGTGAAAGGACCGGGTTTACTTGAGCACAGGAGAGTTTTACTGTGAAAGGACCTGGTTTCCTTGAACAGGGGAGTTTTACTGTGAAAGGACCGGGTTTACTTGAGCACAGGGGAGTTTTACTGTGAAAGGACTGGGTTTACTTGAGCACAGGGGAGTTTTACTGTGAAAGGACTGGGTTTACTTGAGCACAGGGGAGTTTTACTGTGAAAGGACCGGGTTTACATGAGCACAGGAGAGTTTTATTGTGAAAGGACCGGGTTTACTTGAGCACAGGAGAGTTTTACTGTGAAAGGACCGGGTTTACTTGAGCACAGGGGAGTTTTACTGTGAAAGGACCGGGTTTACTTGAGCACAGGAGAGTTTTATTGTGAAAGGACCGGGTTTACTTGAGCACAGGGGAGTTTTACTGTGAAAGGACCGGGTTTACTTGAGCACAGGGGAGTTTTACTGTGAAAGGACCGGGTTTACTTGAGCACAGGAGGGTTTTACTGTGAAAGGACCTGGTTTACTTGAGCACAGGAGGGTTTTACTATGAAAGGACCGGGTTTACTTGAGCACAGGGGAGTTTTATTGTGAAAGGACCGGGTTTACTTGAGCACAGGAGAGTTTTACTGTGAAAGGACCTGGTTTACATGAGCACAGGAGGGTTTTACTGTGAAAGGACCGGGTTTACATGAGCACAGGGGAGTTTTACTGTGAAAGGACCGGGTTTACTTGAGCACAGGGGAGTTTTACTGTGAAAGGACCGGGTTTACTTGAGCACAGGGGAGTTTTACTGTGAAAGGACCTGGTTTACTTGAGCACAGGAGAGTTTTACTGTGAAAGGACCGGGTTTACTTGAGCACAGGAGAGTTTTACTGTGAAAGGACCTGGTTTACTTGAGCACAGGGGAGTTTTACTGTGAAAGGACCGGGTTTACATGAGCATAAGGAGAGTTTTACTGTGAAAGGACCGGGTTTACTTGAGCACAGGAGAGTTTTACTGTGAAAGGACCGGGTTTACTTGAGCACAGGAGAGTTTTACTGTGAAAGGACCGGGTTTACTTGAGCACACGGGAGTTTTACTGTGAAAGGACCGGGTTTACATGAGCACAGGAGAGTTTTACTGTGAAAGGACCGGGTTTACTTGAGCACAGGAGAGTTTTACTGTGAAAGGACCGGGTTTACTTGAGCACAGGAGAGTTTTACTGTGAAAGGACCTGGTTTACTTGAGCACAGGAGAGTTTTACTGTGAAAGGACCGGGTTTACATGAGCACAGGGGAGTTTTACTGTGAAAGGACCGGGTTTACTTGAGCACAGGGGAGTTTTACTGTGAAAGGACCTGGTTTACTTGAGCACAGGGGAGTTTTACTGTGAAAGGACCGGGTTTACTTGAGCACAGGGGAGTTTTACTGTGAAAGGACCTGGTTTACTTGAGCACAGGAGAGTTTTACTGTGAAAGGACCTGGTTTACTTGAGCACAGGGGAGTTTTACTGTGAAAGGACCGGGTTTACATGAGCACAGGGGAGTTTTACTGTGAAAGGACCGGGTTTACTTGAGCACAGGGGAGTTTTACTGTGAAAGGACCGGGTTTACATGAGCACAGGAGAGTTTTACTGTGAAAGGACCGGGTTTACATGAGCACAGGGGAGTTTTACTGTGAAAGGACCGGGTTTACATGAGCACAGGGGAGTTTTACTGTGAAAGGACCGGGTTTACTTGAGCACAGGGGAGTTTTACTGTGAAAGGACCGGGTTTACTTGAGCACAGGGGAGTTTTACTGTGAAAGGACCGGGTTTACTTGAGCACAGGAGGGTTTTACTGTGAAAGGACCGGGTTTACATGAGCACAGGAGAGTTTTACTGTGAAAGGACCGGGTTTACTTGAGCACAGGGGAGTTTTACTGTGAAAGGACCAGGTTTACTTGAGCACAGGAGAGTTTTACTGTGAAAGGACCGGGTTTACTTGAGCACAGGGGAGTTTTACTGTGAAAGGACCAGGTTTACTTGAGCACAGGGGAGTTTTACTGTGAAAGGACCGGGTTTACTTGAGCACAGGAGGGTTTTACTGTGAAAGGACGGGGTTTACATGAGCACAGGAGAGTTTTACTGTGAAAGGACCGGGTTTACTTGAGCACAGGAGAGTTTTACTGTGAAAGGACCGGGTTTACTTGAGCACAGGAGAGTTTTACTGTGAAAGGACCGGGTTTACATGAGCACAGGAGGGTTTTACTGTGAAAGGACCGGGTTTACATGAGCACAGGGGAGTTTTACTGTGAAAGGACCGGGTTTACTTGAGCACAGGAGGGTTTTACTGTGAAAGGACCGGGTTTACATGAGCACAGGGGAGTTTTACTGTGAAAGGACCGGGTTTACATGAGCACAGGGGAGTTTTACTGTGAAAGGACCGGGTTTACATGAGCACAGGAGAGTTTTACTGTGAAAGGACCGGGTTTACATGAGCACAGGGGAGTTTTACTGTGAAAGGACCGGGTTTACATGAGCACAGGGGAGTTTTACTGTGAAAGGACCGGGTTTACTTGAGCACAGGGGAGTTTTACTGTGAAAGGACCGGGTTTACTTGAGCACAGGGGAGTTTTACTGTGAAAGGACCGGGTTTACTTGAGCACAGGAGGGTTTTACTGTGAAAGGACCGGGTTTACATGAGCACAGGAGAGTTTTACTGTGAAAGGACCGGGTTTACTTGAGCACAGGGGAGTTTTACTGTGAAAGGACCAGGTTTACTTGAGCACAGGGGAGTTTTACTGTGAAAGGACCGGGTTTACTTGAGCACAGGGGAGTTTTACTGTGAAAGGACCTGGTTTACTTGAGCACAGGAGAGTTTTACTGTGAAAGGACCGGGTTTTACTGTGAAAGGACCGGGTTTACTTGAGCACAGGAGAGTTTTACTGTGAAAGGACCGGGTTTACTTGAGCACAGGAGAGTTTTACTGTGAAAGGACCGGGTTTTACTCGAGCACAGGAGAGTTTTACTGTGAAAGGACCTGGTTTACTTGAGCACAGGAGAGTTTTACTGTGAAAGGACCGGGTTTACTTGAGCACAGGGGAGTTTTACTGTGAAAGGACCGGGTTTACTTGAGCACAGGGGAGTTTTACTGTGAAAGGACCGGGTTTACTTGAGCACAGGAGAGTTTTACTGTGAAAGGACCGGGTTTACTTGAGCACAGGAGAGTTTTACTGTGAAAGGACCGGGTTTTACTCGAGCACAGGAGAGTTTTACTGTGAAAGGACCTGGTTTACTTGAGCACAGGAGAGTTTTACTGTGAAAGGACCGGGTTTACTTGAGCACAGGGGAGTTTTACTGTGAAAGGACCGGGTTTACTTGAGCACAGGAGAGTTTTACTGTGAAAGGACCGGGTTTACTTGAGCACAGGGGAGTTTTACTGTGAAAGGACCGGGTTTACTTGAGCACAGGAGGGTTTTACTGTGAAAGGACCGGGTTTACTTGAGCACAGGAGAGTTTTACTGTGAAAGGACCTGGTTTTACTTGAGCACAGGAGAGTTTTACTGTGAAAGGACCGGGTTTACTTGAGCACAGGAGGGTTTTACTGTGAAAGGACCGGGTTTACTTGAGCACAGGAGGGTTTTACTGTGAAAGGACCGGGTTTACATGAGCACAGGGGAGTTTTACTGTGAAAGGACCGGGTTTACTTGAGCACAGGAGAGTTTTACTGTGAAAGGACCGGGTTTACTTGAGCACAGGAGAGTTTTACTGTGAAAGGACCTGGTTTACTTGAGCACAGGAGAGTTTTACTGTGAAAGGACCTGGTTTACATGAGCACAGGAGGGTTTTACTGTGAAAGGACCGGGTTTACATGAGCACAGGGGAGTTTTACTGTGAAAGGACCGGGTTTACTTGAGCACAGGGGAGTTTTACTGTGAAAGGACCGGGTTTACTTGAGCACAGGGGAGTTTTACTGTGAAAGGACCTGGTTTACTTGAGCACAGGAGAGTTTTACTGTGAAAGGACCGGGTTTACTTGAGCACAGGAGAGTTTTACTGTGAAAGGACCTGGTTTACTTGAGCACAGGGGAGTTTTACTGTGAAAGGACCGGGTTTACATGAGCACAGGAGAGTTTTACTGTGAAAGGACCGGGTTTACTTGAGCACAGGAGAGTTTTACTGTGAAAGGACCGGGTTTACTTGAGCACAGGAGAGTTTTACTGTGAAAGGACCGGGTTTACTTGAGCACACGGGAGTTTTACTGTGAAAGGACCGGGTTTACTTGAGCACAGGGGAGTTTTACTGTGAAAGGACCGGGTTTACTTGAGCACAGGAGAGTTTTACTGTGAAAGGACCGGGTTTACTTGAGCACAGGAGAGTTTTACTGTGAAAGGACCGGGTTTTACTTGAGCACAGGGGAGTTTTACTGTGAAAGGACCGGGTTTACATGAGCACAGGAGAGTTTTACTGTGAAAGGACCGGGTTTACTTGAGCACACGGGAGTTTTACTGTGAAAGGACCGGGTTTACTTGAGCACAGGGGAGTTTTACTGTGAAAGGACCGGGTTTACTTGAGCACAGGAGAGTTTTACTGTGAAAGGACCGGGTTTTACTTGAGCACAGGGGAGTTTTACTGTGAAAGGACCGGGTTTACTTGAGCACAGGGGAGTTTTACTGTGAAAGGACCGGGTTTACTTGAGCACAGGTGAGTTTTACTGTGAAAGGACCGGGTTTACATGAGCACAGGGGAGTTTTACTGTGAAAGGACCGGGTTTACTTGAGCACAGGAGAGTTTTACTGTGAAAGGACCGGGTTTTACTTGAGCACAGGAGAGTTTTACTGTGAAAGGACCGGGTTTACTTGAGCACAGGAGAGTTTTACTGTGAAAGGACCGGGTTTACTTGAGCACAGGAGAGTTTTACTGTGAAAGGACCGGGTTTACTTGAGCACAGGAGAGTTTTACTGTGAAAGGACCTGGTTTACTTGAGCACAGGAGAGTTTTACTGTGAAAGGACCGGGTTTACTTGAGCACAGGAGGGTTTTATTGTGAAAGGACCGGGTTTACATGAGCACAGGAGGGTTTTACTGTGAAAGGACCGGGTTTTACTTGAGCACAGGAGAGTTTTACTGTGAAAGGACCGGGTTTACATGAGCACAGGAGAGTTTTACTGTGAAAGGACCTGGTTTACTTGAGCACAGGGGAGTTTTACTGTGAAAGGACCGGGTTTACTTGAGCACAGGAGGGTTTTACTGTGAAAGGACTGGGTTTACTTGAGCACAGGGGAGTTTTACTGGGAAAGGACCGGGTTTACATGAGCACAGGAGAGTTTTACTGTGAAAGGACCTGGTTTACTTGAGCACAGGAGAGTTTTACTGTGAAAGGACCTGGTTTACTTGAGCACAGGAGAGTTTTATTGTGAAAGGACCTGGTTTACTTGAGCACAGGGGAGTTTTACTGTGAAAGGACCTGGTTTACTTGACCACAGGGGAGTTTTACTGTGAAAGGACCTGGTTTACTTGACCACAGGGGAGTTTTACTGTGAAAGGACCGGGTTTACTTGAGCACAGGGGAGTTTTACTGTGAAAGGATATGAGTGCACCAGCACGCGGATGGCGAGCCGTCTGATTGGGTGGAACGGGCTGAAGACGTAGAGCGCGGAGGTGGCGCTGAAGCGGAAGATGGCTTTGCCTTTGTTCAGCACGATGAACGTCTGAAACGGAAGAGCCCGGTGAGACGGTTAGGGTAAAGCCGCTCTGCTCGTGTGACTGAAGGGCGTGCGACTCACCCGCCGCTCCCGGTAGTACGGGTCGATGTCCTCTAGCGGCGCCCCCTGCAGGTGAGAGGGGATATCGGAGAAGATCCGCGGGAGCGTCTTTCCGGCCTCCAGGTCCACTCTGGGCCGAAGCTCCTCCACGTCCCCCAGGTCCTGCCAGGAGGGGGCGCAGTCAGTCACATGATCCCGCCCATGACCACGCCCATGACCACACCCTGACAGAGGAACCCCTGGACTTGGCTCACGTGGAGCTCTTCGTCTTTGGTGAAGTTCACGGCCCTGAACGAGCGTCACACTAAAGGTCCTGTATCCTGCTATTTTAGCCATTCCAAAGTTAAGTATAGGCATGTATATGATATATTGTACCTATTGTAAATGGCTAACACACATCCTAATATGCTAACACACATGCTAATATGCTAACCATTTATGAAGCTGTGTTGCAGATGTCAACTCCGTATAACTGCATCGTGAAGTAACTTCACTTATTGCTGTTTATTTATATTACGGTAAAGTATGTGCGGAGAGAGGGGGCGGAGTTAACTGAATCAAAGCGTTTTGTCTACCGGGTTCGAAAAATACCTCCAGAAAACACTTGTATTTATCACAAAAATGAGTGCTCCATAATGGTAGAGGTACAATATATCATATACATGCCTATACTTAACTTTGGAATGGCTAAAATAGCAGGATATAGATCCTTTAAAACCATGTGTTGGTCACATGACCAGGCCACGGTTTGGCTCCAGCCGCCATCTTTACCAGAACCAGAGGAGACGCCTGATCCTGAACCTACAGTGAGTTTGGAGATGGTGTCTTGGAAATGCTCTCTCCCCATCACCCCTCCTCCTCCTCCCCCTCCTCACCTCC
The DNA here is from genome assembly GCF_951799975.1 of Gobius niger. NCBI lineage: Eukaryota > Metazoa > Chordata > Actinopteri > Gobiiformes > Gobiidae > Gobius > Gobius niger. The sequence goes on from NC_136869.1 coordinate 268,660, forward strand.
TGGTAGGGGGCGCTCCTCCTCCCCCTCCTCACCTCCTGGTAGGGGGCGCTCCTCCTCCCCCTCCTCACCTCCTGGTAGGGGGCGCTCCTCTTCTCCGCTCTGACTCGGATGCGCTCCTCGATCGCCCACAGTGAGTCCCTGGTGAACAGCTGGAAGCTCTCAGGCCCCAGAGGAAACACACAGGCGGCGGCCATCTTCTCATCATGGACACTTCAGCTGCAGACACACAAAGAAGAAGATCATCATCATCATCATCATCATCATCATCATGGACACTTCAGCTGCAGACACACAAAGAGGAAGATCATCATCATCATCATCATGGACACTTCAGCTGCAGACACACAAAGAAGAAGATCACCATCATCATCACCATCACCATTAGGCCCGAGCAACGGACACGCTGTTAATATCAATAACGGGGGACGAAAACGCAAGAATTCACGTACCTCTTGAACTTCTGGCCCCTGATCCCCGAGTTTTCAATGGAAAGCCTCCAATTTTGGCCAACATGTCCCAAACCCATGTGGTTTTTAAAATCATCAACTACATTTTGTTTAAATTATTGGGCGTGGTCATGACAAGGCGGCAACTGAGAGGCCATTTTCAGCAAATTTCAAAGCCTCATATCTTTCACAGACTTTGTCAGATTGGAACGGACCCAATCCGGCGCACGTGCACGTTCCCCACCTGGACCTAATGCTGTGCACACGCAGCCGCTATCGCCAAAAATGCCTTTAAAGTGGCTTGTAAGTGGCTTGTAAGTGGCTTGTAAGTGGATTGTAAGTGGCCCACCCATCCTCAGTGAAAATAGCCAGAGTTCTTTGCCTGGCAGCGTGCTGGACTCAGTCAGAGAAATTTGTGAATTTTCCAAATTTCCCCCTTTATTCTTGATATTTACCCTAATGATCCAACTTCTGATGAAAGTATAGTTTTAATGCTCTTTAAATCTTTAGATCTTTCCTCCTGATCAGAGCAGCTTCTCCAACACTTTGGACCAAACCTGAAGCTTTGAAATGGGCCTGAATTCTTTTAGATCTGTTTCACTTTCAGCTGCTGTTTTTCAGAGTCGTAACTCGGAGACAAAAGGACAAAAGCTTCTCCTCCTCAGGGACACTTCAGCTACAAACAAAACAAATATCATATACTACATCTGCAAAGGCCCTGCCCAGAGCCAGGGGGCGCTGTTGCGTCTACAGGTTTATAAACTACAGGATCTTCTTCTCTCATATTGTTCCTCCACATGTGTGAGCTCTGTGAGTCACAGGACAGTGTTTCATACTGTGTGTCACATCAGTCCCAGAGCCCGAGGAGCCGCTGGACGTGACCATCGGGGCGTCCGGTCCAGACCAGGCCTGGTCCTGCAGACGCTCAGCGTCATGAACAGACCTGGTCCCTCTGTAACTCTGGAACAACAGGAACAACAGGCCTGCTTCTCTCACAGCTGCTGCTTCTCCTTCAGAATCTCTCCCTTTGGCGTCGCTCAGATCCTCAAAGTGTGAACTCACCGTTACATTAAAAAAAAAGGTGTGAATTTCAGACACATTTCTGTGAACAAACTCAGACGGAGCCTCGTTTGTCAAAGTAACCACATTTTATATCACAAATATACGACATCCCCTCCTGGAGCCGCCGTAACCTGGGGGAGGGTTTGACCTGAACGATCCTGGAGCTCTGGTGTCGGGGCGTCGTGCCCCTGTAGGGTCTCAGGTCCTACAGGTGACGGGGCAGACACAGAGCGGGTCAGAAGCTCCTCATGAGAGACAGGCCTGGGTAGAATCATAAGGCCGTCCTTCTGTGGACCCACCACCTGCAGGGGGCGCCACGACCCGGCAACGGACAAGTGGAAGAAGACGGATGAATATACGACAAATACTGCACTTTCAACACAACTGATCTGTGCCTCTTCTACCAACACACCCTCACTGACAGTCCAGACGACACACGTTTGGAAACATTTACACCTTTCTTTGCAGACTGAAGTCGTATCGGACACTGTAGAGTTCATTTGTTGTGACTCTGGGCAAACCCTACACACTCTACAAAAAGATGTGACACAGACACAACAGAGCCCTGACCTGGGGAAATGTGCTCAGTTAAGGCGGGGGTTAAGAGGTTAAACAGGAGACAGTACTGCAGTATTCGCAGTAGTCGTACAGCATTGTAGTCGTCGTATTTATAGTAAAAAAACAAGAGTGAAACCGGAGCAGAGTCAGGAATAGATCGACCTGAGTCTGAGCTGGAGAAGCTCCAACTCGCACTCACTTTCTACATCAGACAATCATTCACAAACACGGACGCACGGAATCCCCCCGACAACAACAGCAACCCTCCAAATGCAGCTGAGCGGAGTCATGATGTAAACAACATCATCGAAGACACTAATATACAAATATACAAATACCTAAACCTCTTAACTCCCGCCTGAACCGAGAGCATTTTCTCCAGTTCAGCTTTACCCAAATCCTGTAGGCCAGTGTAACGCCTCATTTGAAAGCTAAGATCTACAAAACTAAATGGATCTTTTTCCTCATGTCAGCAGATTTATTTTCATTACTTTTTTTGTTGGCCAGTCGTCTCATTTTTGTCAAATTTTCATTACTTTTTTGTCACTTTTTATTTATTTTTTCATTTTTCGTCAAATTCTTCAATCATTTTTTTGTCCATTTTTTCCTCAATTTTTCGTAATTTTTTTCTCACTTTTTTGTCCATTTTCTGAATTTTTGTCACTTTTTGGTCAAACTATTTGCATTTTTTCGTCAAATTCTTATCACTGTATTTAATGGGCAGTCATCTCATTTTTGTCAAATATTCGTGACTTTTCTGTGACTTCGTCAAATTTGGGGATTTCTTTTGTCAATTTTTTGTCACTTTTTGTCATTTTTTCGTCAAATTCTTATCACTGTTTTGTCAATTTTTTCTCAAATTTTTGTCAATTTTTTGTCACTATTTGTCACTTTTTCATCAATTTTTTTTATTTTATTTTAGTCAATTTTTTGTCACTTTTTGGTCAAACTATTCGCGTTTTTTCGTCAAATTCTTATCACTGTTTCTGTTGGGCAGTCGTCTCATTTTTGTCAAATATTCGTGACTTTTTTGTCACTTTTTTGTCATTTTTATTAAAAAATTTGTCATTTTTTCATCCAATTCTTATCACTTTTTAGTCCGTTTTTTCTCACTTTTTGCACATTTTGATCCTCGTTTTCGTCTCAGTTTTGTTGCTGTTTTCACACTTTTTTGTCACTTTTTCGTCAATTTTTTTTATTTTTTTGTTCATTTTTTGTCCATTTTTTGTCACTGTCATTTTTTGTCAAATTCTTATCACTTTTTTGTCCATTTTATCTAAATTTTTCGTCAAATTTTTCCAACTTTTTTGTCAAATGTTTGTCCATTTTTTGTCACTTTTTGGTCAAACTATTTGCATTTTTTCGTCAAATTCTTATCACTGTTTTTGTTGGGCAGTCGTCTCATTTTTGTCAAATTTTAGTGACTTTTTTGTCACTTCTTCGTCAATTTTTTTTATTTATTTTTTGTCACTTTTTGTCATTTTTTCGTCAATTTCTTATCAATTTTGGCCATTTTTTCTTAATTTTTCATTTAAAAAATTCTCATTTTTTTGTCACTGTCATTTTTTCGTCAAATTCTTATCACTGTTTTGTCTATTTTTTGTCCGTTTTTTCTCACTTTTTTCACATTTTCATCCTCGTTTTCGTCTCAGTTTTGTTGCTATTTTCACACTTTTTTGTCACTTTATCGTCAATTTTTGTGATTTTTTTTGTAGATTTTTTGTCAATTTTTGTCACTTTTTGGTCAAACTATTCGCGTTTTTTCGTCAAATTCTTATCACTGTTTCTGTTGGGCAGTCATCTCATATTTGTGAAATTTTCGTGACTTTTTTGTCACTTTTTCGTCCATTTTTTAGATTTTTTTTTGTCATTTTTTCGTCAATTTTTCTTACAATTTGTCTCACTTTTTTGTCAAATGTTTGTCCATTTTTTGTCACTTTTTGTCACTTTTTCGTCAAATTATTTGCATTTTTTCATCAAATTCTTATCACTGTTTTGTCTATTTTTTCTCATTTTTTTGTCCATTTTTTCTCAATTTTTCGTCAGTTTTTTCTCACTTTTTTCACATTTTCCTCCTCGTTTTCGTCTCAGTTTTGTTGCTATTTTCACACCTTTTTTCCCAGAAGCTTTTACATTGGGGTAAAGCTGGAGAAAAAGGTGGGAGTTAAGGGGTTAAAAAGATTCCACCAAACCAAACTGGGGTAAAACGTTGGCTCTTGAACCCCGTGCGGAGCGTGTTGGTTTGGATTCGCTCTCGACTGTTGGAGCCGTTACGAGCTCAGCAGAAGTCGTTTTCATCCGTGTTTGGCCGGAGCTTCACTCGCGCTCAGAGGCCTCCAGCCCGCCGCAAAGCATTATGGGTCATGTGCGAGCCGGGAGTGAATAAACGTGGGAAAGACCGGGCGCGGCGGCCATGCTGGAGCCGCATCAGAGAACAGGCTGTTTCTCGGTTAAAGGCATTCAGGTCTGGCCTTAAAGGGGAGGCCGCTCGGCTCCTGCGGTGACGTCATCAGCAGACGCCGCGCTGACACACTTTCACACATCAAATATTTAACCGCGGCGCCGGACACGAACCCGAGACGGACGTGGAGGCGCTGCGTTCCCCCCCCGGGAGAGCGGCCCACAGCGGAGCGACCAGTGTGGGCAGCCTGACGAGGGAGGGAGGGAGGGAGGGGCGGTTATACCTTCTCCACCGAGCCGGATCTGGGTCTGGGCCGGTTCCAGTTTCACAAAAAAATCCTGGCTCTCGGTCCCAAAAACCAGAGTCGACTGAGAAGAAAGAAACGACTGAGAAGAAAGAAACGACTGAGAAGAAAGAAACGACTGAGAAGAAAGAAACGACTGAGAAGAAAGAAACGACTGAGAAGAAAGAAACGACTGAGGAGAAAGAAACGACTGAGAGGAAAGAAACGACTGAGAGGAAAGAAACGACTGAGAGGAAAGAAACGACTGAGGAGGAAGAAACGACTGAGAGGAAAGAAACGACTGAGAAGAAAAACGACTGAGGAGAAAGAAACGACTGAGGAGAAAGAAACGACTGAGAGGAAAGAAACGACTGAGAGGCAAGAAACGACTGAGAAGAAAGAAACGACTGAGAAGAAAGAAACGACTGAGGAGAAAGAAACGACTGAGAAGAAAGAAACGACTGAGGAGAAAGAAACGACTGAGAAGAAAGAAACGACTGAGAAGAAAGAAACGACTGAGAGGAAAGAAACGACTGAGGAGAAAGAAACGACTGAGAAGAAAGAAACGACTGAGAGGAAAGAAACGACTGAGAGGAAAGAAACGACTGAGAAGAAAGAAACGACTGAGAAGAAAGAAACGACTGAGAAGAAAGAAACGACTGAGAAGAAAGAAACGACTGAGGAGGAAGAAACGACTGAGAAGAAAGAAACGACTGAAGAAAGAAACGACTGAGAAGAAAGAAACGACTGAGGAGAAAGAAACGACTGAGAAGAAAGAAACGACTGAGAAGAAAGAAACGACTGAGAAGAAAGAAACGACTGAGAAGAAAGAAACGACTGAGGAGAAAGAAACGACTGAGGAGAAAGAAACGACTGAGAAGAAAGAAACGACTGAGAAGAAAGAAACGACTGAGAAGAAAGAAACGACTGAGAAGAAAGAAACGACTGAAGAAAGAAACGACTGAGAAGAAAGAAACGACTGAGAAGAAAGAAACGACTGAGAAGAAAGAAACGACTGAGGAGAAAGAAACGACTGAGGAGAAAGAAACGACTGAGGAGAAAGAAACGACTGAGAGGAAAGAAACGACTGAGAAGAAAGAAACGACTGAGGAGAAAGAAACGACTGAGGAGAAAGAAACGACTGAGAAGAAAGAAACGACTGAGGAGAAAGAAACGACTGAGAAGAAAGAAACGACTGAGGAGAAAGAAACGACTGAGAAGAAAGAAACGACTGAGAGGAAAGAAACGACTGAGGAGAAAGAAACGACTGAGAGGAAAGAAACGACTGAGAAGAAAGAAACGACTGAGAAGAAAGAAACGACTGAGAAAAAAGAAACGACTGAGAGGAAAGAAACGACTGAGGAGAAAGAAACGACTGAGGAGAAAGAAACGACTGAGAAGAAAGAAACGACTGAGAAGAAAGAAACGACTGAGGAGAAAGAAACGACTGAGAAGAAAGAAACGACTGAGAAGAAAGAAACGACTGAGGAGAAAGAAACGACTGAGAAGAAAGAAACGACTGAGGAGAAAGAAACGACTGAGAAGAAAGAAACGACTGAGAGGAAAGAAACGACTGAGGAGAAAGAAACGACTGAGAGGAAAGAAACGACTGAGAAGAAAGAAACGACTGAGAAGAAAGAAACGACTGAGAAAAAAGAAACGACTGAGAAGAAAGAAACGACTGAGAAGAAAGAAACGACTGAGAAGAAAGAAACGACTGAGAAGAAAGAAACGACTGAGGAGAAAGAAACGACTGAGGAGAAAGAAACGACTGAGAAGAAAGAAACGACTGAGGAGAAAGAAACGACTGAGGAGAAAGAAACGACTGAGAAGAAAGAAACGACTGAGAAGAAAGAAACGACTGAGGAGAAAGAAACGACTGAGAAGAAAGAAACGACTGAGAAGAAAGAAACGACTGAGGAGAAAGAAACGACTGAGAAGAAAGAAACGACTGAGAAGAAAGAAACGACTGAAGAAAGAAACGACTGAGAGGAAAGAAACGACTGAGAAGAAAGAAACGACTGAGGAGAAAGAAACGACTGAGAAGAAAGAAACGACTGAGAAGAAAGAAACGACTGAAGAAAGAAACGACTGAGGAGAAAGAAACGACTGAGGAGAAAGAAACGACTGAGAAGAAAGAAACGACTGAGAAGAAAGAAACGACTGAGGAGAAAGAAACGACTGAGAGGAAAGAAACGACTGAGAAGAAAGAAACGACTGAGGAGAAAGAAACGACTGAGAGGAAAGAAACGACTGAGAAGAAAGAAACGACTGAGGAGAAAGAAACGACTGAGAAGAAAGAAACGACTGAGAAGAAAGAAACGACTGAGAAGAAAGAAATGACTGAGAAGAAAGAAACGACTGAGGAGAAAGAAACGACTGAGAAGAAAGAAACGACTGAGAAGAAAGAAACGACTGTGAAGAAAGAAACGACTGAGAGGAAAGAAACGACTGAGGAGAAAGAAACGACTGAAGAAAGAAACGACTGAGAAGAAAGAAACGACTGAGAAGAAAGAAACGACTGAGAAGAAAGAAACGACTGAGAAGAAAGAAACGACTGAGAAGAAAGAAACGACTGAGGAGAAAGAAACGACTGAGGAGAAAGAAACGACTGAGAAGAAAGAAACGACTGAGGAGAAAGAAACGACTGAGAAGAAAGAAACGACTGAGAAGAAAGAAACGACTGAGAAGAAAGAAACGACTGAGAGGAAAGAAACGACTGAGAAGAAAGAAACGACTGAGAGGAAAGAAACGACTGGGAAGAAAGAAACGACTGAGAAGAAAGAAACGACTGAGAGGAAAGAAACGACTGAGAGGAAAGAAACGACTGAGAAGAAAGAAACGACTGAGGAGAAAGAAAAGACTGAGGAGAAAGAAACGACTGAGAAGAAAGAAACGACTGAGAGGAAAGAAACGACTGAGAGGAAAGAAACGACTGAGAAGAAAGAAACGACTGAGAGGAAAGAAACGACTGAGAGGAAAGAAACGACTGAGAAGAAAGAAACGACTGAGAAGAAAGAAACGACTGAGAAGAAAGAAACGACTGAGGAGAAAGAAACGACTGAGAGGAAAGAAACGACTGAGAAGAAAGAAACGACTGAGGAGAAAGAAACGACTGAAGAAAGAAACGACTGAGAAGAAAGAAACGACTGAGAAGAAAGAAACGACTGAGAAGAAAGAAACGACTGAGGAGAAAGAAACGACTGAGGAGAAAGAAACGACTGAGAAGAAAGAAACGACTGAGAGGAAAGAAACGACTGAGAAGAAAGAAACGACTGAGAAGAAAGAAACGACTGAAGAAAGAAACGACTGAGAAGAAAGAAACGACTGAGAGGAAAGAAACGACTGAGAAGAAAGAAACGACTGAGAAGAAAGAAACGACTGAAGAAAGAAACGACTGAGAAGAAAGAAACGACTGAGAAGAAAGAAACGACTGAGAAGAAAGAAACGACTGAGAAGAAAGAAACGACTGAGAAGAAAGAAACGACTGAGAAGAAAGAAACGACTGAGAAGAAAGAAACGACTGAGAAGAAAGAAACAACTGAGAAGAAAGAAACGACTGAGAGGAAAGAAACGACTGAGAAGAAAGAAACGACTGAGAAGAAAGAAACGACTGAAGAAAGAAACGACTGAGGAGAAAGAAACGACTGAGAAGAAAGAAACGACTGAGAAGAAAGAAACGACTGAGAGGAAAGAAACGACTGAGAAGAAAGAAACGACTGAGAAGAAAGAAACGACTGAGAAGAAAGAAACGACTGAGAAGAAAGAAACGACTGAGAGGAAAGAAACGACTGAGAAGAAAGAAACGACTGAGGAGAAAGAAACGACTGAGAAGAAAGAAACGACTGAGGAGAAAGAAACGACTGAGAAGAAAGAAACGACTGAGAGGAAAGAAACGACTGAGAGGAAAGAAACGACTGAGAAGAAAGAAACGACTGAGAGGAAAGAAACGACTGAGGAGAAAGAAACGACTGAGAAGAAAGAAACGACTGAGAAGAAAGAAACGACTGAGAAGAAAGAAACGACTGAGAGGAAAGAAACGACTGAGGAGAAAGAAACGACTGAGAAGAAAGAAACGACTGAGAAGAAAGAAACGACTGAAGAAAGAAACGACTGAGGAGAAAGAAACGACTGAGGAGAAAGAAACGACTGAGGAGAAAGAAACGACTGAGAAGAAAGAAACGACTGAGAAGAAAGAAACGACTGAGAGGAAAGAAACGACTGAGAAGAAAGAAACGACTGAGAAGAAAGAAACGACTGAGAAGAAAAGAAACGACTGAGAAGAAAGAAACGACTGAGGAGAAAGAAACGACTGAGGAGAAAGAAACGACTGAGAAGAAAGAAACGACTGAGAGGAAAGAAACGACTGAGAAGAAAGAAACGACTGAGAAGAATAAACGACTGAGAGGAAAGAAACGACTGAGAAGAAAGAAACGACTGAGAGGAAAGAAACGACTGAAGAAAGAAACGACTAAGAAAGAAACGACTGTGAAGAAAGAAACGACTGAGAAGAAAGAAACGACTGAGGAGAAAGAAACGACTGAGAAGAAAGAAACGACTGAGAAGAAAGAAACGACTGAGAAGAAAGAAACGACTGAGGAGAAAGAAACGACTGAGGAGAAAGAAACGACTGAGAGGAAAGAAACGACTGAGGAGAAAGAAACGACTGAGAGGAAAGAAACGACTGAGGAGAAAGAAACGACTGAGAAGAAAGAAACGACTGAGGAGAAAGAAACGACTGAGAAGAAAGAAACGACTGAGAAGAAAGAAACGACTGAGAGGAAAGAAACGACTGAGAAGAAAGAAACGACTGGAACCACGAAACGAGCAGCTCCTCCAAGAAAGCTCCAAACCGCCCGGTGTGGGTTTGGTGAACGTTTACTTCAGTGAAAGGAGAAGCGAGCGAAGCCAAAAGCGTCCGTGGAGGAAGCGAGCTCCTCTCCTGGAGGCTCATGACAGAACCCGCTCTGTGTATATTTGTAAAGCCAGGAGCAGCAGGGGAGGTGGTTTTGGGAATCACAATGTTTCCCTCGGTTTCGCCGTTTTCTTGGCAGACTAAACATATTTGTCTGAGTCGGAGAAACGGGATAAAAAAGTGATCAAACCGTGATTCTGACTCCGTGCCAAGTAAAGCTGATGAAGGGCTCGGAAACTGGGGAGCCGAGGGAATGAGACAATATTTTCAACTGTACAACACAGATCCAGAGACAGCTCAGTTTTGCAAATGGGAAATATGTTATTGATGCACTTTTCATACACTGGCACTAACTTTCAGTCCTTATTATTTACTTCTTTATTATTTACCTCGCAGACACTTCTGTGTTTTGGACTGAACCACCTGAATATAAGATAAGATAATCCTTTATTGATCTCACAATGGAGAAATTCACTTGTTACAGTCGGCGTTGAAGAAGATCACTCAGAGTTGTGCAAAAACAGACGGGAAAATGTGCAGCCAGTTAAATAGAATAAACACGAGGTCTCCCATGGACAACAAGCAGCAGAAACACAACAATAGGTGAACAACAACAATAAAAATAGGATAAAAACGAGAACAGGTCATATAAGTAAAATATCGGGGTGTAAAGTTACAGTCAGAAGCCTGAGAATGGTGCAATATCAGGTCTGTCGGGGCATGTGCAATAATGGGGTTTGTGCAATACGGCTGCACAGAGTCTGTACATAGTCTGTATATAGTCTGTACATAGTCTGTATATAGTCTGTATATAGTCTGTATATAGTCTGTATATAGTCTGTATATAGTGTCTCTATGTTTTACTAACTTGTGCGTAACTCAACCTGCCAGGGCGTCTGCAGGTGTACATTAGCATAAAGCTATAATCTATTAGCCTTGCATCCAGACTAATCTCCGATGTTTATTAATGAATAAACAGGAGACTAGTCTGGCCCCTGTCGTAGAAAAGCTACTGCTGGAGGCGGGACTAATGTGGGACGACCGAAGCGCAGCAGCCAATGAGAACAGAGCGGATGTGACGACAGAAACAGCAGAAAGTTGTATCATTGGGACGTTAACAACGGCGCTCCTGCCACACGGAGTTCAGGAAATGACTTCTGTCGTTTATGTCAGAAACACTTAAAGGAACAGGCCACCGTTTTTACATACTGAGATATGTTCTTACCTAACCTTAGTCGAGTTAATATATCCCCGTCTGGTCTTTGTCCGTGCGCTCACACATACGCAGCCTCTCCCACATGTCACATAGCTCCAAAAAAGCTCACGATAGAAGCTACCAAGCTCTTCCACGTGTTCCCTATTTAAATAAAGTTACGTGAAGTGTTTTCATGCCAAGTATATTTACACAGAAATGTAACGTGTCGATTTTATAAGCAGATAAAAAGGGGGACTATATTGTGAGGCGTAATGAGGGAACACGTGGAAGAGCTTGGTAGCTTCTATCGTGAGCTTTTTTGGAGCTATGTGACATGTGGGAGAGGCTGCGTATGTGTGAGCGCACGGACAAAGACCAGACGGGGATATATTAACTCGACTAAGGTTAGGTAAGAGAATATCTCAGTATGTAAAAACGGTGGCCTATTCCTTTAAGAATACAAGCAAACCGGAGCATTAAAAACTACAAAACAAAAGCGCAACAACGTGACGTTCAGGGAGCTGCTCTGATTGGTCGGTCGGCTCCATATCGCTGCGTCACTTCCTTTGAAAGCGCGAGTGTTGCCAGACCAGAGTCTGGTTGGCGAGACTAATAATCTATAATCATATTTACATTGTGAAAATGTACATTAATATGTTTAGTCCCTCCTTCTCACATAAATAAATAAAAATAAATAACTCTCAGAGAGTTCAACTCAACTGGTCCATTATTGGGGCTGGCTGACAGAGGAGAGGCCGCCCCGGGGCAGGCTGACAGAGGAGAGGCCGTCAGTCTGGGTCTCAGGTCGTCAATGAGGAAGTGGAGCGTCACTTATTCATGAGACACATTTATTATTTACCACAAACATGAGAGGCACTGAAGGCAACAATGGTGCGTTTACATGCAGCAAATAACACTATCCTCACTGGGATATTAGCATTAGCCCTTTCATCACTGGGATATTAGCATTAGCCCTTTCATCACTGGGATATTAGCATTAGCCCTTTCATAACTGGGAGATTAGCATTATCCCTTTCATCACTGGGATGTTAGCATCAGCCCTTTCATCACTGGGATATTAGCATTAGCCCTTTCATAACTGGGAGATTAGCATTAGCCCTTTCATAACTGGGATATTAGCATTAGCCCTTTCATAACTGGGAGATTAGCATTAGCCCTTTCACAACTGGGATATTAGCATTAGCCCTTTCATAACTGGGATATTAGCATTAGCCCTTTCATAACTGGGATATTAGCATTAGCCCTTTCATAACTGGGAGATTAGCATTAGCCCTTTCATCACTGGGATATTAGCATTAGCCCTTTCATAACTGGGATATTAGCATTAGCCCTTTCATCACTGGGATATTAGCATTAGCCCTTTCATAACTGGGATATTAGCATTAGCCCTTTCATCACTGGGATATTAGCATTAGCCCTTTCATAACTGGGAGATTAGCATTAGCCCTTTCATCACTGGGATATTAGCATTAGCCCTTTCATCACTGGGATATTAGCATTAGCTCTTTCATAAGTGGGATGTTAGCATTAGCCCTTTCATCACTGGGAGATTAGCATTAGCCCTTTCATAACTGGGATATTAGCATTAGCCCTTTCATCACTGGGATATTAGCACTAGCCCTTTCATAACTGGGAGATTAGCATTAGCCCTTTCATAACTGGGAGATTAGCATTAGCCCTTTCATAACTGGGATATTAGCATTAGCCCTTTCATAACTGGGAGATTAGCATTAGCCCTTTTATAACTGGGAGATTAGCATTAGCCCTTTCATAACTGGGATATTAGCACTAGCCCTTTCATCACTGGGAGATTAGCATTAGCCCTTTCATCACTGGGATATTAGCATTAGCCCTTTCATCACTGGGAGATTAGCATTAGCCCTTTCATCACTGGGATATTAGCATATATAGCATTTTGCTTAAATTGAATCGTAGCCATTTTGTCCTTTAACTTGCTCAGGATTTTCAAAGTCAAATTTCCTCGAATTAAACACACATGTAGAAGAAATGACAAGGAATAATAACCCGGTGAGATCTTTGTGATGCCTCGGAAGGAATTGCTCAAATTTGTTTCCAAAAGTAGCATATACGCCATTTTGTTCATGATTTCAGTGACAACCATAGGAAACTTGTCCTTGAATTTCCTCTGGATTTTCAAAGTAAAATGGTGCCGTTAAACGATACCAGTGCGGTATCGAAAATGAAGGTTTAGGCACTACCGGTATCGGAAAAATAAAAGTATCGAAAGCAGGTACCGACAAGAAATATAAAATCTTTATATTGAAGTTTTTATGCTGTTGGTTATACACATTTAAAAAGAAAAAAAAAAAGTGAAAAGGGCAAATAGTGGGGAAAAATGGGTTAAATTTGGGGGAAATTTAGGGAATGAAAAATATCAAAAAGGGAAATAACGTGGGGAAAAATGGAAGAAAAAACATTGGGGGGTAAATTTGGGGAAAATTAGAAAAGAAGGGGGAAATTGACACAAAACAAATTGGGTAAAAATGTGAAGAAAAATTTCGGGGGGACATTTTTCTTTTAAATTGTTAAAAAATGGGGGGAAAAATAAGAAACGTGGAAAGTTTTTTTCCGCCTGTTGTTAAAGGAAGTTTCATCTCAAACAACTAAATCAAATGTAAAAGAAATTAAATGGAAGGAAAAGAATAAATTAACATTATTCATCATTTTTATGGTTCTATGTTACGGCCCCAGGCTCCCTCCTTTCTTTTTGTATATTTTTGTTGTGTAGCCTAAACCTGTTTTCTCCCATGCTAATTTGCTGCTGTGGTCCTGGGCTGCGATTGGTGGAGTTCATTGGGGTCCTGGCTGCTGGTTGGGTCTCTGGCTTTGCTGCCGCCTGATTGGGGGAGCAGCTCAATACCTGGGGGAGCCCGTTAAAGCCACCTGTGCAGCCACTCCTATAAAAGGACTCCACCGTGGCTCATTCGGGGCGGCTGGTCCTTGTGGCCAGGACGCCATTTTGTGTTCTGTGTCTCTTCGTTGCTAATGTTAACTTTTGCGTATTCAGAGACACTCGCTCCCTGTTGCCGTTTGTGTTGCGTTACTTTTGGTACGTTTACGTTTACGTGACGTGGAATCAAGTGACGCTCGTTGTCATAACCTTTGTTTGGTTTTGTTAGACCTGAATTTGTCTGTTTAGTTTGACTAACTTTGTTTCGGTTAACCTTTCTGTACTTACTGTAAATAGCCTTTGTTCTTATGCTTATTTTTGCCACTCCTTTGTTAAATTTACTTTGTACACTCCTTTTATTAAATTACAACTTTATTTATCCATTTTACATCTTGGTTTTTGTTACTTCCTATATCTAGCAGAGCCGGGTCATAACATTCTACATGAAAAATAATTAAGTATCGGCACTGGAAAAAGTATCGTTCAGGTGTCGGTACCGAAAACTAAGTATTGTTAAATTACCGGTATCAAAAAAAACTTAACAGTACCCAGCCCTAATCATGAATAATAATCCAGTGAGAGTTTTCACCTCAAAAAGAATTGTCAAAATGACTTTCCAGAAGGAGCGTATGTGGCGTTTTCAGTGAGTTTAAAGGGACAGTTGTGGATATTCCATTGATGACAGTGACGCAGGTAAACAAGTTATTCCTAATGTTTTACCTGAATGTGTAACAATGTAAACGTAGTCACTTTAACGCCACCACAAAGATCACAGTTTGTAAATGTTAGTAAATGAAGATGGCGTGTTGCCGTAGAAACCTCACACACACTGACACCGCAGTCTGGCCGCCGTCCAATCAGAGCGCGTGCGGCGGGTCACGTGACCGTCTGAGGTCTGGGCAAACATGTTTAAATAAAGGAGAGAGCGTTTGGGACAAAGGCGGCGGCGAAGCTTTTGTTCGGCTCCAGATCCAGTTTCTACAAACATCCGTCTGATAAAGAGACGCAGATTATTCATTTAAACTTCCACAATAAAGAGCTCAGACGTCCCCGAGATTTACTTTAGGACAGTGGTTCTCAACCTGGGGGTCGCCAGATCATGTAGATAACATATACATATTTTTATTGTATATAATATTATAATATGTTATTGTCGCAAGTGTGCGCTTTTATACCAGAGTGCCATTATGTGTTCGTAATTTGATTAATTTTATTTTAATTAATTTGTTTTTTTCTTTGTTTTTTCAGAATTTTTTTCCATCATTTTTTTGTTGGGTATTCAACAATTTTTTGTAAATTTCTTTCTCATTTTGTGGTCACATTTTTGTCATTTTTTCGTCAATTTTTTGTCAATTTTTGTCAATTTTTGTCAATTTTTTGTCAAATTTTTGTCAAATTTTTGTTATTTTTTGGTCAATTTTTAATCACATTTTTGTCATTTTTTGTTATTTTTTGTCATTTTTTTGTCATTTTTTTGACAATTTTTTATCAATTTTTTGTCAATTTTTTATCACATTTTTGTCATTTTTTGTCATTTTTTTGTTATTTTTTGTCAATTTTTTTTGTCATTTTTTCGTCAATTTTTTGTCAATTTCTTGTGACATTTTTGCCACTTTTTCAAAAAAAAATTGTCACTTTTTTGTCAATGTTTTCTCACTTTTTTCTCACATTTTTGTCAATTTTTTTGGTCAAATTTTTATCACATTTCTGTCATTTTTTAAATCACATTTTTATCACATTTTTGTCATTTTTTGTCTATTTTTTGTCATTTTTTTGTCCATTTTTTGTCAATTTCTTGTGACATTTTTGCCACTTTTTCATACATTTTTCGTCACTTTTTTGTCAATGTTTCGTCACTTTTTTGTCACATTTCCATCATTGTTTTCATCTCAGTTTTGTCACTATTTTCACAGCTTTTTTCCAGAAGCTTTTGGATTGAGGTAAAGCCAAACTGGAGAAAATGTGCTCGGTTCAGGCGGGAGTTAAGGGGTTAACTTTTATAATGGGGGTCGCGGCTCCAAAAGGTTGAGAACCACTCCTTTAGGATATTGGAATTTTAAACACTTGGATTTTCTCTAATTTATTTTTTACATACAGTCCCATTGTTGAAATTACTTTCCAAAAAATGTGTGCAACTTTTTCTGGATTTTCACAGTAAGATTGATTCAAATGATGATAAATAATAATCCATTCACCTCAAAAGGGATTGTTAACATTATTTTCCAAAATGAGCGTAAATGGCATTTTTGTTCATGATTACAGTGACAATTGTAGCATCTTCTCCTTGATTTTTCTCTGGATTTTCACAGTAAAACTGGCTCAAATTATGTAATCACGTAGTGGGCACTATCATAAATATTAATCCAGTGAGAGTTTTGAGTCACATACACGGAGATTATTAAAATCCCTCAACACTGCGTTTTGACTATGCTTAAATTGACCATTATAGGCATTTTGTCCTTGAACTTTCTCAGGATTTTCAAAGTAAAATTGACTCAGATTTGGCACACGTGTAGAGGACATGATGAGGAATGAAAATCCAGGGAGATCTTTGTGACAACTTAAAGAGAAATGCTCAAATTCCTTTCCAGAAGTAGCATAATGCTGCATTTTGTTCATGATTACAGTGACAATTATAGGCATTTTGTCCTTGAACTTGCTCAGGATTTTCAAAGTAAAATTAGTTCAAATTAGGCACACGTGTAGAGGACATGATGAGGAATAATAATCCAGAGAGAGTTTTGTAACAATAGAGATGATCAACATCCCTTTCCATAAGCAGCGTATGACTATGTTTAAACCGACAATTGTAGGCATTTTGTCCTTCAGTTTCCTCAGGATTTTCACAGTAAAATTAGTTCAAATTAGGCACACGTGTAGAGGACATGACGAGGAATAATAATCCAGAGAGAGTTTTGTGTCACCTCAAAAGGGATTGTTAACATTACTTTACAAAAGTCGCACATGTGGCATTTTGTTCATGATTACAGTGACATTTGTAGCATCCTGTCCTTGAACTTTCTCAGGATTTTCACAGTAAAATTTGTTATAAATTATGTTTTTAGTAAATAGACATGACGAGGAAGGATAATCCGGTTAATGTTTTTGTTTGAGTAGATTTGGTCTGGCCTTAGAGCAGATAAAACCTATTCTTGCCAATGGAACAAGCTTGTTTTTAAAAAAAAAGTTTTTTCTTAATTCAGATTATTTTGTATCATTTCAAGTGAAAAAGAAATGTTTTTTACAGTAAAAGTTAATTTGTCTGATTTCCAGTGGGATTTCTATTTGTTCGATTGTCATTAGTGTTTTTATCTGATCTTAAATTTACTCAAATTTAACATAAAAAAAAACTTTATTCAAGCAAATTTTAAGTCATTTATCTCATTTAACCCCTTAACTCCCACCTGAACCGAGCACATTTTCTCCAGTTTGGCTTTACCCCAATCCAAAAGCTTCTGGCAAAAGCAACAAAACTGAGACGAAAACAATGATGGAAATGTGACAAAAAAGTGACGAAAAATTTGTGAAAAACTGGCAAAAATGTCACAAGAAATTGACAAAAAATTGACAAAGAAATGACAAAAATGTGACAAAAATGTGATAAAAATGTGACAAAAATGTGACAAAAATGTGACAAAAATGTGACAAAAATGTGATAAAAATGTGATAAAAAAAATTGACGAAAAAATGACAGAAATGTGACAAAAAATGACAAAAATGTGATAAAAATGTGATAAAAAATGACAAAAATGTGATAAAAAATGGACGAAAACATGACAGAAATTTGACTGAAAAAAGACAAAAAAAATGACAAAAATGGCAAAAAAAAATGACTAAAATGTGAGAAAAAATTTGACAAAAATGTGATAAAAAAAAAGTGAGAAAACATTGACAAAAAAGTGACGAACAATTTATGAAAAAGTGGCAAAAATGTCACAAGAAATTGACAAAAATGTGACAAAATGTGATAAAAATTTGAAAAAAAAATGAAAAAAAAATGATTAAAAAAAAAAATGACAATATGACAAAAAAACTAAAAAAAATGTGATAAAAAAGCTACAAAAATGAGTTGAATACCCAACAAAAAAATTATGGAAAAAAGATCTGATGACTTGAGGAAAAAGATCCTCTCGGTTCAGGCGGGAGTTAAGAGGTTAAATTGGACATTTTCCCAGTGTATATGATGTACAACACTGGCATATGTAGAACGTTGCTTCAATTGGAGGGTCCGGCCCTTGGTCTTTCGACGATGAAGAAAACCGGCCCACTCCTGGTTTACATTGACAATTATAGGCATTTTGTCCTTCAACTTTCTCAGTATTTTCAAAGTAAAATGGCCTCAAATTAAGCACACGTGTAGAGGACATGATGAGGAATAATAATCCAGTGAGAGTTTTGTGTCAAATAAACAGAGATTGTTAAAATGACTTTACAAAAAGAGCAGCTTTTTGGATCCTTTTAGCTGCTCCACGCCTCAGCAGTGAGTTTATCTGTGGACTCAGTAAACATCTGAACTCCTCCATCAGGCTGAAGCTGAGAGGAATAATTGTTCTCCTGGTTTATAATCTCCAGCAGAAGTTTCCCGTCGATGCCTCTGTATGTAAAGTATTTTTAGCCGCAGTTATTGGCGGCTCGACTGTGGTTTATGTAACGCTGCCGTCGATTTTCCCATCGGGGACTTTGATCGGCAGCGAAGAGGAGGCTGAACGTTTGACACAGTCGGACCTCCTCGCTCTGGTGGACCTCAGGACGAGTCTGGAAGCTGCAGGCGAAACCGACAACTGAGAGATATCAGAAAGAGTAGTGTTTGTTCCTGTAGCTTTAGTTCCTGCAGTTTTAGTTCCTGTAGTGTTTGTTCCTGTAGTGTTTGTTCCTGTAGTGTTTGTTCCTGTAGTGTTTGTTCCTGTAGTTTTAGTTTTAGTTCCTGTAGTTTTTGTTTTTGTTCCTGTCGTTTTTGTTCCTGTAGTTTTAGTTTTTGTTCCTGTAGTTTTAGTTCCTGTAGTTTTAGTTCCTGTAGTTTTTGTTCCTATAGTTTTTGTTCCTGTAGTTTTTGTTCCTGTAGTTTTTGTTCCTGTAGTTTTAGTTCCTGTAGTTTTTGTTCCTGTAGTTTTTGTTCCTATAGTTTTTGTTCCTGTAGTTTTTGTTCCTGTAGTTTAGTTCCTGTAGTTTTAGTTTTTGTTTCTGTAGTTTTTGTTCCTGTAGTTTTAGTTTTTGTTCCTGTAGTTTTAGTTTTTGTTCCTGTAGTTTTTGTTCCTATAGTTTTAGTTCCTGTAGTTTTAGTTTTTGTTCCTGTAGTTTTTGTTCCTATAGTTTTAGTTCCTGTAGTTTTAGTTTTAGTTCCTGTAGTTTTAGTTCCTGTAGTTTTAGTTCCTGTAGTGTTTGTTCCTGTAGTTTTAGTTCCTGTAGTTTTAGTTCCTGTAGTTTTAGTTCCTGTAGTGTTTGTTCCTGTAGTTTTTGTTCCTGTAGTTTTTGTTCCTATAGTTTTTGTTCCTGTAGTTTTAGTTTTTGTAGTTTTAGTTCCTGTAGTTTTAGTTCCTGTAGTTTTTGTTCCTGTAGTTTTTGTTCCTGTAGTTTTTGTTCCTGTAGTTTTTGTTCCTGTAGTTTTATCATTTAAATCAAGTGTTCTGTCTTTAAAACGAGCCGATAGAAACTGAGCAGCTGGAGCAGAGCCAGAGCGTCCCTCACACATCAGTGACATCGCAGACCTTCAGAAACACTTTCACAACATCAAAACACTGTCACTGTAAACAACGAGTTCACCATCGAAACACCGTCACCGTAAACAACGAGTTCACCATCGAAACACCGTCACCGTAAACAACGAGCAGCAAGTTCACCATCGAACCGCTAAATACTGACTGATTACGGCGACACTACGGAGGCGTAAAGTGTGAATGACCAGGAAGCAAAGGCGAAGCTCCAGGAACGAGGAAGTACGACTGGAACCGGCTGCAAATGTCCTTATATGGTCATGTTTGAAACAGTCAGAGGGAAAACAACGAAGAGAAACATCTCCACTGTTACTTTAACAAATTATGAACATGTTTTTTTCTACTGAATAAAGAGACAAAGACCTGAGGAGCAAAGTGGTTCAACAGCCCATAAACACAAAACAATCTGCTGAGAAAACGTCCACCTGGGCCTGATTTAGACCTGACCACCTACAATTATACAGTTTTATTGTGTGGAAGTGTCACTTTAAACAGACTCCAGATGTGGAGCAAAGTTTGTAAAGTGATTTTAATCCCTTTAAACTCTCCTCGTCTGATCTTTTTTAGTTTGAGTGAATATGATGAGGCCGTGTGGTGGAAGGGCATCTGACTCTCTCAATAAACCAGTTTGTTTAAATTAGGCTGAAAACTGGGTCAGAGGCTGGAGAGCAGAGGAACCACAGGACCACAGGTACTACAGAGTACACAGAGTACACAGAGTACTACAGGACCACAGGCACTACAGAGTACACAGAGAACTACAGGACCACAGGCACTACAGAGTACACAGAGTACACAGGACCTGATACTGTACTACAGAGAACCACAGGACTACAGGACCACAGGTACTACAGGACCACAGGTACTACAGGACCACAGACACTACAGAGTACACAGAGAACTACAGGACCACAGGCACTACAGAGTACACAGAGTACACAGGACCTGATACTGTACTACAGAGAACCACAGGACTACAGGACCACAGGTACTACAGGACCACAGGTACTACAGGACCACAGACACTACAGAGTACACAGAGAACTACAGGACCACAGGCACTACAGAGTACACAGAGAACTACAGGACCACAGACACTACAGAGTACACAGAGAACTACAGGACCACAGACACTACAGAGTACACAGAGAACTACAGGACCACAGGTACTACAGAGTACACAGAGTACACAGGACCTGATACTGTACTACAGAGAACCACAGGACTACAGGACCACAGGTACTACAGGACCACAGGTACTACAGGACCACAGACACTACAGAGTACACAGAGAACTACAGGACCACAGGTACCACAGAGTACACAGAGAACTACAGGACCACAGACACTACAGAGTACACAGAGAACTACAGGACCACAGACACTACAGAGTACACAGAGAACTACAGGACCACAGGTACTACAGAGTACACAGAGAACTACAGGACCACAGGTACCACAGATTACACAGAGAACTACAGGACCACAGACACTACAGAGTACACAGAGAACTACAGGACCACAGGTACTACAGAGTACACAGAGAACTACAGGACCACAGGTACCACAGATTACACAGAGAACTACAGGACCACAGACACTACAGAGTACACAGAGAACTACAGGACCACAGGTACTACAGAGTACACAGAGAACTACAGGACCACAGACACTACAGAGTACACAGAGAACTACAGGACCACAGGTACTACAGAGTACACACAGTACACACAGTACACACAGTACCACAGGTCCTTTGTATCTTTGATTCTGGGTTGTTTTTTGAGGAAACTTTCGCCCACAGAATTAAAAGGACTTTTCTTTTCTCTGACTTGTTTCATTTCAAACTTTTTATTTTTATTTTGAATAAACAAAACAAATTCCTCCTTGTTTTTGGGTTCAAAGCTCAATAAAACCGTCAGGAATCAGGTCTGTGAAAATCCCGGTAAAAACTGTTCCAAAGCGTCTCCCACGGAGGAAATGACCATATTTGGATCCCAGCCTTTCGTGTTACACGTGGCCGTTACAGAGACACTCAGCAGAAACACAGTCCCGTTGCCGTGGTTACCACAATAGGACTCACGGGCCGTTTACGATGCCGTGACATCACACGACCCCCCCCCACCCCCCCCCCCTCCCCTCCCCAAGGCCACACCCGCACCGTGATGGACGGCTTCAGTCATGTGACCGCACTCTTTAACCTCACACTGACCGAACACTGTGTTAACACCCACCAAACACAGGCTTTACCCAAATCTAAAGGCTACAGACGATGTGAAAGCTAAGCACATCTTTCTCCTCACGGTTTCATCTCACTTTTGTCTCTATTTTGATGTTTTTAGATTTGGGTAAAGCCAAACTGGAGACACACACACGTCTCAGCGCAGCCTTGGACCAGACACTTTAACAGACACATCATCTGTCAGAGGGAAAACTGCAGATACTACTGCAAATACTACTACTGATACTACTGCAGATACTACTGCAAATACTACTACTGATACTACTGCAGATACCACTGCAAATACTACTACTGATACTACTGCAGATACCACTGCAAATACTACTACTGATACTACTGCAGATACCACTGCAAATACTACTACTGATACTACTGCAGATACCACTGCAAATACTACTACTGATACTACTGCAGATACCACTGCAAATACTACTACTGATACTACTGCAGATACCACTGCAAATACTACTACTGATACTACTGCAGATACCACTGCAAATACTACTGCAAATACTACTGCAAATACTACTGCAAATACTACTGCAACTACTACTGCAGATACTACTGCAAATACTACTGCAAATACTACTGCAAATACTACTGCAAATACTACTGCAACTACTACTGCAGATACTACTGCAAATACTACTGCAAATACTACTGCAAATACTACTGCAAATACTACTGCAAATACTACTGCAAATACTACTGCAAATACTACTGCAACTACTACTGCAGATACTACTACTGATACTACTGCAGATACCACTGCAAATACTACTACTGATACTACTGCAGATACCACTGCAAATACTACTGCAAATACTACTGCAAATACTACTGCAAATACTACTGCAAATACTACTGCAAATACTACTGCAAATACTACTGCAGATACTACTGCAGATACTACTGCAAATACTACTACTGATACTACTGCAGATACCACTGCAAATACTACTGCAAATACTACTGCAAATACTACTGCAAATACTACTGCAAATACTACTGCAAATACTACTGCAACTACTACTGCAGATACTACTACTGATACTACTGCAGATACCACTGCAAATACTACTACTGATACTACTGCAGATACCACTGCAAATACTACTACTGATACTACTGCAGATACCACTGCAAATACTACTGCAAATACTACTGCAAATACTACTGCAAATACTACTGCAAATACTACTGCAGATACTACTGCAAATACTACTGCAGATACTACTGCAGATACTACTGCAGATACTACTGCAAATACTACTGCAGATACTACTGCAGATACTACTGCAAATACTACTGCAGATACTACTGCAAATACTACTGCAGATACTACTGCAAATACTACTGCAAATACTACTGCAGATACTACTGCAAATACTACTGCAAATACTACTGCAGATACTACTGCAAATACTACTGCAACTACTACTGCAGATACTACTGCAAATACTACTGCAGATACTACTGCAGATACTACTGCAGATACTACTGCAGATACTACTGCAGATACTACTGCAGATACTACTGCAGATACTACTGCAGATACTACTGCAGATACTACTGCAGATACTACTGCAAATACTACTGCAAATACTACTGCAAATACTACTACAACATCCTTCTGAGGGACTAATACTGCAAATACTACTACAACATCCTTC
Organism: Gobius niger; assembly: GCF_951799975.1. Lineage (NCBI taxonomy): Eukaryota > Metazoa > Chordata > Actinopteri > Gobiiformes > Gobiidae > Gobius > Gobius niger. The sequence goes on from NC_136869.1 coordinate 292,078, forward strand.
TGAAGGACTAATACTGCAAATACTACTACAGCATCCTTCTGAAGGACTAATACTGCAAATACTACTACAACATCCTTCTGAGGGACTAATACTGCAAATACTACTACAACATCCTTCTGAGGGACTAATACTGCAAATACTACTACAGCATCCTTCTGAGAGACTAATACTGCAAATACTACTACAACATCCTTCTGAAGGACTAATACTGCAAATACTACTACAACATCCTTCTGAAGGACTAATACTGCAAATACTACTACAACATCCTTCTGAAGGACTAATACTGCAAATACTACTACAACATCCTTCTGAAGGACTAATACTGCAAATACTACTACAACATCCTTCTGAAGGACTAATACTGCAAATACTACTACAGCATCCTTCTGAAGGACAAATACTGCAAATACTACTACAACATCCTTCTGAGGGACTAATACTGCAAATACTACTACAACATCCTTCTGAGGGACTAATACTGCAAATACTACTACAACATCCACCTGAGGGACTAATACTGCAAATACTACTACAACATCCTTCTGAAGGACTAATACTGCAAATACTACTACAGTATCCTTCTGAGGGACTAATACTGCAAATACTACTACAGTATCCTTCTGAAGGACTAATACTGCAAATACTACTACAACATCCTTCTGAGAGACTAATACTGCAAATACTACTACAGTATCCTTCTGAGGGACTAATACTGCAAATACTACTACAACATCCTTCTGAGGGACTAATACTGCAAATACTACTACAGTATCCTTCTGAGGGACTAATACTGCAAATACTACTACAGTATCCTTCTGAAGGACTAATACTGCAAATACTACTACAGCATCCTTCTGAGGGACTAATACTGCAAATACTACTACAGCATCCTTCTGAAGGACAAATACTGCAAATACTACTACAACATCCTTCTGAGGGACTAATACTGCAAATACTACTACAACATCCTTCTGAGGGACTAATACTGCAAATACTACTACAGCATCCTTCTGAAGGACTAATACTGCAAATACTACTACAACATCCTTCTGAGGGACTAATACTGCAAATACTACTACAACATCCTTCTGAAGGACTAATACTGCAAATACTACTACAGTATCCTTCTGAGGGACTAATACTGCAAATACTACTACAGTATCCTTCTGAAGGACTAATACTGCAAATACTACTACAGCATCCTTCTGAGAGACTAATACTGCAAATACTACTACAACATCCTTCTGAAGGACTAATACTGCAAATACTACTACAACATCCTTCTGAAGGACTAATACTGCAAATACTACTACAACATCCTTCTGAAGGACTAATACTGCAAATACTACTACAACATCCTTCTGAAGGACTAATACTGCAAATACTACTACAACATCCTTCTGAAGGACTAATACTGCAAATACTACTACAACATCCTTCTGAGGGACTAATACTGCAAATACTACTACAGCATCCTTCTGAAGGACTAATACTGCAAATACTACTACAACATCCTTCTGAAGGACTAATACTGCAAATACTACTACAGTATCCTTCTGAAGGACTAATACTGCAAATACTACTACAGTATCCTTCTGAAGGACTAATACTGCAAATACTACTACAACATCCTTCTGAGAGACTAATACTGCAAATACTACTACAACATCCTTCTGAGGGACTAATACTGCAAATACTACTACAACATCTGATCGTCAGGTGTTAGCGACATTAGCGTAGCTTAGCATTAGCATTATGGCTGCGGTAAACACACAAACCGCGGGACATTATGCTAAATTACTGCCATATTACACACAGTACTGCAATATTACACACAGTACTGCAATATTACTGCGATATTACACACAGTACTGCAATATTACACACAGTACTGCAATATTACTGCAATATTACACACAGTACTGCAATATTACACACAGTACTGCAATATTACTGTGATATTACACACAGTACTGCAATATTACTGCAATATTACACACAGTACTGCAATATTACTGTGATATTACACACAGTACTGCAATATTACTGCAATATTACACACAGTACTGTAATAATACTGCAATATTACACACAGTACTGCAATATTACTGTGATATTACACACAGTACTGCAATATTACTGCAATATTACACACAGTACTGTAATAATACTGCAATATTACACACAGTACTGCAATATTACACACAGTACTGCAATATTACTGGACCTGACGACAACACAGTACTGCACATGTATACTACAATACTGCACATGTATACTACAGTACTGCAACTACTGCAATAAACACCACTCCTGCAAATACTCTACATTTTCTGAAAGCTTTTATTCATTGGTTTAGTCCTGGTTTAGTCCTGGTTTAGTCCTGGTTTAGTCCTGGTTTAGTCCTGGTTTAGTCCTGGTTTAGTCCTGGTTTAGTCCTGGTTTAGTCCTGGTTTAGTCCTGGTTTAGTCCTGGTTTAGTCCTGGTTTAGTCCTTCTTTAGTCCCGGTTTAGTCCTTCTTTAGTCCTGGTTTAGTCCTGGTTTAGTCCTGGTTTAGTCCTGGTTTAGTCCTGGTTTAGTCCTTCTTTAGTCCTTCTTTAGTCCCGGTTTAGTCCCGGTTTAGTCCTTCTTTAGTCCTGGTTTAGTCCTGGTTTAGTCCTGGTTCAGTCCTGGTTTAGTCCTGGTTTAGTCCTTCTTTAGTCCTTCTTTAGTCCCGGTTTAGTCCTTCTTTAGTCCTTCTTTAGTCCTGGTTTAGTCCTGGTTTAGTCCTGGTTTAGTCCTGGTTTAGTCCTGGTTTAGTCCTGGTTTAGTCCTTCTTTAGTCCTTCTTTAGTCCCGGTTTAGTCCTTCTTTAGTCCTTCTTTAGTCCCGGTTTAGTCCTTCTTTAGTCCCGGTTTAGTCCTTCTTTAGTCCTGGTTTAGTCCTGGTTTAGTCCTGGTTTAGTCCCTGTTTAGTCCTTCTTTAGTCCTGGTTTAGTCCTTCTTTAGTCCTGGTTTAGTCCTGGTTTAGTCCTGGTTTAGTCCCGGTTTAGTCCTGGTTTAGTCCTGGTTCAGTCCCGGTTTAGTCCTGGTTTAGTCCTGGTTTAGTCCTGGTTTAGTCCTGGTTTAGTCCTGGTTTAGTCCTGGTTTAGTCCTGGTTTAGTCCTGGTTTAGTCCTTCTTTAGTCCCGGTTTAGTCCTTCTTTAGTCCTGGTTTAGTCCTGGTTTAGTCCTGGTTTAGTCCTGGTTTAGTCCTGGTTTAGTCCTTCTTTAGTCCTTCTTTAGTCCCGGTTTAGTCCCGGTTTAGTCCTTCTTTAGTCCTGGTTTAGTCCTGGTTTAGTCCTGGTTCAGTCCTGGTTTAGTCCTGGTTTAGTCCTTCTTTAGTCCTTCTTTAGTCCCGGTTTAGTCCTTCTTTAGTCCTGGTTTAGTCCTGGTTTAGTCCTGGTTCAGTCCTGGTTTAGTCCTGGTTTAGTCCTTCTTTAGTCCCTCTTTAGTCCTGGTTTAGTCCTGGTTTAGTCCTGGTTTAGTCCTGGTTTAGTCCTGGTTTAGTCCTGGTTTAGTCCTGGTTTAGTCCTGGTTTAGTCCTGGTTTAGTCCTGGTTTAGTCCTGGTTTAGTCCTTCTTTAGTCCCGGTTTAGTCCTTCTTTAGTCCTGGTTTAGTCCTGGTTTAGTCCTGGTTTAGTCCTGGTTTAGTCCTGGTTTAGTCCTTCTTTAGTCCTTCTTTAGTCCCGGTTTAGTCCCGGTTTAGTCCTTCTTTAGTCCTGGTTTAGTCCTGGTTTAGTCCTGGTTCAGTCCTGGTTTAGTCCTGGTTTAGTCCTTCTTTAGTCCTTCTTTAGTCCCGGTTTAGTCCTTCTTTAGTCCTTCTTTAGTCCTGGTTTAGTCCTGGTTTAGTCCTGGTTTAGTCCTGGTTTAGTCCTGGTTTAGTCCTGGTTTAGTCCTTCTTTAGTCCTTCTTTAGTCCCGGTTTAGTCCTTCTTTAGTCCCGGTTTAGTCCTTCTTTAGTCCTGGTTTAGTCCTGGTTTAGTCCTGGTTTAGTCCCTGTTTAGTCCTTCTTTAGTCCTGGTTTAGTCCTTCTTTAGTCCTGGTTTAGTCCTGGTTTAGTCCTTCTTTAGTCCCGGTTTAGTCCTGGTTTAGTCCTGGTTCAGTCCCGGTTTAGTCCTGGTTTAGTCCTGGTTTAGTCCTGGTTTAGTCCTGGTTTAGTCCTTCTTTAGTCCTGGTTTAGTCCTGGTTCAGTCCTGGTTCAGTCCTGGTTTAGTCCTGGTTCAGTCCTAGTTTAGTCCTGGTTCAGTCCTGGTTCAGTCCTGGTTTAGTCCTGGTTTAGTCCTTCTTTAGTCCTGGTTTAGTCCTGGTTTAGTCCTGGTTTAGTCCTGGTTTAGTCCTGGTTTAGTCCTGGTTTAGTCCTGGTTTAGTCCTGGTTCAGTCCTGGTTCAGTCCTGGTTTAGTCCTGGTTTAGTCCTTCTTTAGTCCTGGTTTAGTCCTGGTTTAGTCCTGGTTTAGTCCTGGTTTAGTCCTGGTTTAGTCCTGGTTCAGTCCTGGTTCAGTCCTGGTTCAGTCCTGGTTTAGTCCTGGTTTAGTCCTGGTTTAGTCCTTCTTTAGTCCTTCTTTAGTCCTGGTTCAGTCCTTCTTTAGTCCTGGTTCAGTCCTTCTTTAGTCCTGGTTCAGTCCTTCTTTAGTCCTGGTTCAGTCCTGGTTCAGTCCTTCTTTAGTCCCTCTTTAGTCCCGGTTTAGTCCCGGTTTAGTCCCTCTTTAGTCCTGGTTTAGTCCCGGTTTAGTCCCAGTCCCGGTGCCGTCTCAGCAGTTTCCTGTAGATGTTTTTCTCTCGCAGCAGGAACAGCAGGAGACACGTCTTAACTGTGTTAGACTCAACTGATAAATGAGAGGCAGCAGAAACAAAGTCACTGCCTCACAGCCCGAGACCAGGGACCGGGACCAGACCGAGACCAGGACCAGGACCGGGACCAGGACCAGGACCGGGACCAGAGACCGAGACCGAGACCAGACCGAGATCAGGACCAGGACCAGAGACTGAGACCAGAGACCAGAGACCAGACCAGGAGACACGTCTTAACTGTGTTAGACTCAACTGATAAATGAGAGGCAGCAGAAACAAAGTCACTCTGCCTCACAGCCCGGGACCAGGGACCGAGACCAGACCGGGACCAGGGACCGAGACCGAGACCGAGACCGGGACCAGGACCGGGACCAGAGACCAGAGACCAAACCAACTGTGTTAGACTCAACTGATAAATGAGAGGCAGCAGAAACAAAGTCACTCTGCCTCACAGCCCGAGACCAGGGACCGAGACCAGACCGGGACCAGGGACCGGGACCAGGACCGGGACCAGACCGGGACCAGAGACCGAGACCAGACCAGGACCAGGACCAGGACCAGGACCAGAGACCAAACCAACTGTGTTAGACTCAACTGATAAATGAGAGGCAGCAGAAACAAAGTCACTCTGCCTCACAGCCCGGGACCAGGACCGGGACCAGACCAGGACCAGAGACCGAGACCAGACCAGGACCAGAGACTGAGACCAGAGACCAGAGACCAGGAGACACGTCTTAACTGTGTTAGACTCAACTGATAAATGAGAGGCAGCAGAAACAAAGTCACTCTGCCTCACAGCTCGGGACCAGGGACCAGGACCAGACCGGGACCAGAGACCGGGACCAGGACCAGGACCAGGACCAGGACCAGGACCAGAGACCAGAGACCGGGAGACCGGGAGACACGTCTTAACTGTGTTAGACTCAACTGATAAATGAGAGGCAGCAGAAACAAAGTCACTGCCTCACAGCCGGGACCAGGACCGGGACCAGGACCGGGACCAGGACCAGGACCAGGACCAGGACCAGAGCAGGACCAGAGCAGGACCAGAGCAGAGACCAGAGACCAGAGCAGGACCTGGTCTGGGACCCTTGATCCCGTGACCTCTGACCCACACGTGTGACTTCATTCTCTCATTACTGATGAATCGTGTTGTTTCTCAGGTTCGAAGCTCCACAAACCTGTGACGGTGAAACGAGCTTCACCTGTGATAAACTCGGGCGTCGCCGCGGTGACCAGGTGAGCGTCGCCGCGGTGACCAGGTGAGCGTCGCCGCGGTGACCAGGTGAGCGTCGCCGCGGTGACGGTCCCCGGTGAGAACCCGCCGCAGGAACAAACAGGACTTTGGACGAGACACATTTAGACTCAGACCGAGAACTGTGATCCCGGATACAGCAGAGGAACTATTAACCTGAGCCCAGCGCGGCTTTACCCAAATCTAAAGGCTCCTCCAACAAAGTGTAAAATACTCACAAAAACGAGGATGAAACGCAAAAAAAAAGTGACAGAAAAAGCAACAAAGCATTTTACATCAGCAAAACATCAGTAAAATATAAGGATAACACAGGCTCGTACTCATTCATGAGGTCCCGATACCAGAAACCGAAAGCATTTGACCTACGAGGCGCAGCTCTCAGTGAGGAGAAGAAGCAACAAACTGTAGAATAGTTTAGTGTAAACACAATAATCCACATAGAGCTGACTTTATTACAGACTGCGCTCTCTAAACCAGAGTCTGAGCTGGATTTAACCAGAGCTAAACGTCTGCAGTGTTTACAACATACAGGCTAACGATGCTAACTCGCTGCAGCGTTTACAACATACAGGCTAACGATGCTAACTCGCTGCAGCGTCTGCAGTGTTTACAACATACAGGCTAACGATGCTAACTCGCTGCAGCGTCTGCAGTGTTTACAACATACAGGCTAACGATGCTAACTCGCTGCAGCGTCTGCAGTGTTTACAACATACAGGCTAACGATGCTAACTCGCTGCAGCGTCTGCAGTGTTTACAACATACGGCTAACGATGCTAACTCGCTGCAGCGTCTGCAGTGTTTACAACATACAGGCTAACGATGCTAACTCGCTGCAGTGTTTACAACATACAGGCTAACGATGCTAACTCGCTGCAGCGTCTGCAGTGTTTACAACATACAGGCTAACGATGCTAACTCGCTGCAGCGTTTACAACATACAGGCTAACGATGCTAACTCGCTGCAGCGTTTACAACATACAGGCTAACGATGCTAACTCGCTGCAGCGTCTGCAGTGTTTACAACATACAGGCTAACGATGCTAACTCGCTGCAGTGTTTACAACATACAGGCTAACGATGCTAACTCGCTGCAGCGTCTGCAGTGTTTACAACATACAGGCTAACGATGCTAACTCGCTGCAGCGTTTACAACATACAGGCTAACGATGCTAACTCGCTGCAGCGTTTACAACATACAGGCTAACGATGCTAACTCGCTGCAGCGTCTGCAGTGTTTACAACATACAGGCTAACGATGCTAACTCGCTGCAGCGTCTGCAGTGTTTACAACATACAGGCTAACGATGCTAACTCGCTGCAGCGTTTACAACATACAGGCTAACGATGCTAACGCGCTGCAGCGTCTGCAGTGTTTACAACATACAGGCTAACGATGCTAACTCGCGGCAGCGTCTGCAGTGTTTACAACATACAGGCTAACGTTGCTAACTCGCTGCAGCGTCTGCAGTGTTTACAACATACAGGCTAACGATGCTAACTCGCTACAGCGTCTGCAGTGTTTACAACATACAGGCTAACGATGCTAACTCGCAGCAGCATCTGCAGTGTTTACAACATACAGGCTAACGATGCTAACGATGCTAACTCGCTGCAGCGTCTGCAGTGTTTACAACATACAGGCTAACGATGCTAACTCCCTGCAGCGTCTGCAGTGTTTACAACATACAGGCTAACGATGCTAACTCGCTACAGCGTCTGCAGTGTTTACAACATACAGGCTAACGATGCTAACTCGCAGCAGCATCTGCAGTGTTTACAACATACAGGCTAACGATGCTAACGATGCTAACTCGCTGCAGCGTCTGCAGTGTTTACAACATACAGGCTAACGATGCTAACTCGCTGCAGCGTCTGCAGTGTTTACAACATACAGGCTAACGATGCTAACTCGCTGCAGCGTCTGCAGTGTTTACAACATACAGGCTAACGATGCTAACTCGCTGCAGCGTCTGCAGTGTTTACAACATACAGGCTAACGATGCTAACTTGCTGCAGCGTCTGCAGTGTTTACAACATACAGGCTAACGATGCTAACTCGCTGCAGTGTTTACAACATACAGGCTAACGTCGCTAACTCGCTGCAGTGTTTACAACATACAGGCTAACGTTGCTAACTCGCGGCTAGCAGTTTCGGCCATTCTGACGCCGTTTTAAGCCCAGGGGTTTATTCATCTGAAAAACTAACCCAGCGACTAAAAAGTCCTCAGAAAATCCAGATTAAAGACATACAGCATGTTTATATTGAGGAAAATGAGCTGCAGCAGAACAATGAAAACGCTGTAGCTACTCGCTAAGTTACTACAAACACACGAGAAAATCTACAGGAGCTGAAGTAAAGACGAAAAGAGACCATTTAAGGAACATCTCAATACTATTGTTAAATAAAAACACATAAATGAATAAAGCTCAGGCATTGGGAGCTTTAGGACATGGGCTTTTCTGTCTGTGATGGACAGAGACATAAACATAAACAATTCTAATATAACGGCTCTTAAATGTGTCGCCTGCTTTACTTAAGGAAATGTACATGAGTAAATTTACTCATTACAAACCAATCTGCTGTGAAAAAGTGACAACGTTGAAGAAAATGCCTTGTACTCGTATCGGTATTCGGTATCGGCAAGTACTTATGTCAAAGTACTCGTATCGGTTTTAGAAAAAGTGGTATCGGTGCCTCCCTAGTAAAATACGACCAAGACCGCTGTATATAAATACTGTATATATATATGCACATACTTTTGGACACTTTTACGGGGAAATAATTGGACCTTAGTTTATCACAGGAAACACTCTGAACTTTGAGACCGTTTTTGTTTTATCTGGATTCCCCAGTAACGACAGAGATAACTGTTACCATAGTTACCACTCACTGTTAAACTACCGGCTCTTAAGAAACAACCTCTTCTTTCACCACATCTGCACTTGAGTCGCTCCCACAGACTCAGACACATCTGGAAGGTTTGTACACCTGGATTTCCACAGATCTGATTGTGATTAATGAGCTTCAAACCAGTGCTTTTCATCCCGGGAATCGTGGTTATTGTGTTCGAGACAGAGTGTGTGTGTGTGTGTGTGTGCGCGTGTGCGTGTGTGTGTGTGTGTGTGTGTGTGTGCGTGTGCGTGTGCGTGTGCGTGTGCGTGTGCGTGTGCGTGTGCGTGTGTGTGTTTGTATATGTGTGTGTGCCTGTACAGTTGGTCATTGTGCACACGGTGATGAAGCTGCTCCTCCGTGAGCCGCGACCTTTCAGTGACAGACGACGAGCTTCTGCTGCGATAACGGCCTCAACCTTTAACAATGTGAGCACTGGAGGATCAGGCTGAGAAAACATGACCGAAACACGACCGAAACATCACTGAAACATCACCGAAACATGACCGAAACATGACCGATACACGACCCAAACATCACCCAAACATCACCCAAACATCACCCAAACATGACCGAAACATCACCGAAACATGACCCAAACATGACCCAAACATCACCCAAATATGACCCAAATATGACCCAAACATCACCCAAACATCACCCAAACATGACCGAAACATCACCGAAACATCACCCAAACATGACCGAAACATCACCGAAACATGACCCAAACATGACCGAAACATGACCGAAACATGACCCAAACATGACCCAAACATGACCCAAACATGACCGAAACATCACCGAAACATGACCCAAACATGACCGAAACATGACCGAAACATCACTGAAACATCACTGAAACATGACCAAAACATGACCGAAACAAGACCGAAACATGACCGAAACAAGACCGAAACATCACCGAAACATGACCGAAACATGACCGAAACACGACCGAAACACGACCGAAACATCACTGAAACATCACTGAAACATGACCGAAACATGACCGAAACATGACCGAAACATGACCGAAACATCACCAAAACACTGGGAAAATATGACCAAAACATCACCAAAACACTGGGAAAACATGACCAAAACATCACCAAAACATCATTAAAACATCACCAAAACATCATCAAAACGTCACCAAAACGTCACCAAAACGTCACCAAAACATCGTCAAAACATCACCGAAACATCAACAAAACATGTCCAAAACATGACCAAAACATAACCAAAACACTGGGAAAACATGACCAAAACATCACCAAAACGTCACCAAAACGTCACCAAAACACTGGGAAAACATGACCAAAACATCACCAAAACATCATTAAAACATCATCAAAACGTCACCAAAACGTCATCAAAACATCACCAAAACATCACCAAAACGTCACCAAAACGTCATCAAAACGTCATCAAAACGTCACCAAAACGTCATCAAAACATCACCAAAACATCACCAAAACATCACCAAAACGTCATCAAAACATCACCAAAACATCACCAAAACATCACCAAAACATCACCAAAACGTCATCAAAACGTCACCAAAACATCACCAAAACATCACCAAAACATCACCAAAACATCACCAAAACGTCATCAAAACATCACCAAAACATCACCAAAACATCACCAAAACATCATCAAAACGTCACCAAAACGTCATCAAAACATCACAAAAACATCACCAAAACGTCATCAAAACGTCACCAAAACGTCATCAAAACATCACCAAAACATCACCAAAACATCACCAAAACGTCATCAAAACATCACCGAAACATCACCAAAACATCACCAAAACACTGAGAAAACATCACCCAAACATCACCCAAACATTACCCAAACATGACCGAAACGTCACCGAAACATCACCGAAACATGACCCAAATATGACCCAAACATGACCCAAACATCACCCAAACATGACCCATACATGACCCAACCATGACCGAAACATCACCCAAACATCACCCAAACATGACCCACATATCACTGAAACATCACCCAAACATGACCCACACATCACTGAAACATCACCCGAACATGACCCAAACATGACCCAACCATGACCGAAACATCACCCAAACATGACCCAAACATGACCCAAACATGAACCAAACATGACCGACACATGACCCAAACATCACCCACACATGACCCACACATCACTGAAACATCACCCAAACATGACCCAAACATGACCCAAACATCACCCAAACATCACCCAAACATGACCCAAACATGACCCACACATGACCCAAACATCACCCACACATGACCCACACATCACCCACACATGACCCACACATCACTGAAACATCACCCAAACATGACCCAAACATCACCCACACATCACCCAAACATCACCCAAACATCACTGAAACATCACCCAAGCATCACCCAAACATGACCCAAACATGACCCAAACATGACCCAAACATGACCCAAACATCACCCAAACATCACCCAAACATCACCCAAACATCACTGAAACATCACCCAAGCATCACCCAAACATGACCCAAACATGACCCAAACATGACCCAAACATCACCCACACATGACCCACACATCACTGAAACATCACCCAAGCATCACCCAAACATGACCCACACATCACTGAAACATCACCCAAACATGGCCAAAACATCACCCAAACATGACCCAAACATCACCCAAACATCACCCAAACATCACCCAAACATCACCCAAACATCACCCAAACATGACCCAAACATGGCCGAAACATAACCAAATCATGGCCGAAACATCACCCAAACATGACCCAAACATCACCCAAACATCACCCAAACATGACCCTAACATGACCCAAACATGACCCAAACATGACCCAAACATGACTCAAACATCACCGAAACATGGCCAAAACATAACCAAAATATGGCCGAAACATGACTGAAACATCACCCAAACATGACCCAAACATCGCCGAAACATCGCCGAAACATCACCCAATCATGACCCAAACATGGACCAAACATGGACCAAACATGTACCAAACATGACCCAAACATCACCCAAACATGACCCAAACATCACCCAAACATCACCCAAACATCACCCAAACATGGCCGAAACATCAACGAAACATCACCCAAACTTTGCCAAAACATCACAGAAACATCACCGAAACATGACCCAAACATGACCCAAACATGACCCAAACATGACCCAAACATCGCCGAAACATGACAAACACAACACCGAAACATGACCCAAACATCACCGAAACATGACCAAAACGTGACCCAAACATCACCCAAACATGACCCAAAAATCACTGAAACATGACCGAAACATCAACGAAACATCACCAAAACATCACCCAAACATGACCCAAAAATCACCGAAACATGACCCAAACAAGGCCGAAACATCACCAAAACATCATCGAAACATCACCGAAACATCACCGAAACATCACCGAAACATCAACGAAAACTCAACGGAACATCAAGGAAACATGACCGAAACATCACCAAAACACCAACAAAACACCACCAAAACATCATCAAAACATCACCGAAACATCACCGAAACATCACCGAAACATCACCAAGACATAATCAAAACATCACCGAAACATCACCGAAACATCACCGAAACATCACCAAAACATCACCAAAACATCACCGAAACATCACCAAAACATCACCAACACATCACCGGAACATCACCGAAACATCACCGAAACATCACCAAAACACTGGGAAAACATCACCAAAACATCACTAAAACATGACCCAAACATCACCAAAACATCACCGAAACATCACCAAAACATCACCAAAACATCACCGAAACATCACCGAAACATCACCGAAACACTGGGAAAACATCACCAAAACATCACCAAAACATCACCAAAACGTCATCAAAACATGACCAAAACATGACCAAAACATGACCAAAACATGACCAAAACATCACCAAAACACTGGGAAAACATGACCAAAACATCAACGAAACATCACCAAAACATCACCAAAACATCACCAAAACATGTCCAAAACATCACCGAAACATCACCAAAACATCACCAAAACGTCACCAAAACACTGGGAAAACATGTCCAAAACATCACCGAAACATCACCAAAACATCACCAAAACATCATCAAAACATCATCAAAACATCATCAAAACATCACCAAAACGTCATCAAAACACTGGGAAAACATGACCAAAACATCACCAAAACATCACCAAAACATCACTGAAACATCACCAAAACATCACCAAAACGTCATCAAAACACTGGGAAAACATGACCAAAACATCAACGAAACATCACCAAAACATGACCAAAACATCACCAAAACATGTCCAAAACATCACCGAAACATCACCAAAACGTCATCAAAACGTCATCAAAACGTCATCAAACGTCATCAAAACGTCACCAAAACATCACCAAAACGTCATCAAAACGTCATCAAAACGTCATCAAAACATCACCAAAACATCACCAAAACATCACCAAAACGTCACCAAAACATCATCAAAACATGACCGAAACATGACCGAAACATGACCGAAACATCACCAAAACATCACCAAAACATCACCAAAACATCACCAAAACGTAATCAAAACATGACCAAAACATGATCAAAACGTCACCAAAACATCATCAAAACATGACCAAAACATGACCAAAACATCACCGAAACATCACCAAAACATCACCAAAACATCACCGAAACATCACCGAAACATCACCAAAACATCACCAAAACATCACCGAAACATCACCAAAACATCACCGGAACATCACCGAAACATCACCGAAACATCACCAAAACACTGGGAAAACATCACCAAAACATGACCCAAACATCACCAAAACATCACCGAAACATCACCGAAACATCACCGAAACATGACCAAAACATGACCAAAACGTCATCAAAACATGACCAAAACATGACCAAAACATGACCAAAACATGACCAAAACATGACCAAAACATGACCAAAACATGACCAAAACATCACCGAAACGTCACCGAAACATCAGCGAAACATCATCAAAACACGTCCAAAACATCACCAAAACATCACCAAAACATCACCAAAACATCACCAAAACACTGGGAAAACATGACCAAAACATCACCGAAACATCACCAAAACATCACCAAAACATCACCAAAACATCACCAAAACATGTCCAAAACATCACCGAAACATCACCAAAACATCACCAAAACATCACCAAAACACTGGGAAAACATGTCCAAAACATCACCGAAACATCACCAAAACATCACCAAAACATCATCAAAACATCATCAAAACATCATCAAAACATCATCAAAACATCACCAAAACGTCATCAAAACACTGGGAAAACATCACCAAAACATCACCAAAACATCACCAAAACATCACCAAAACATCACCAAAACATCATCAAAACATCATCAAAACGTCACCAAAACGTCACCAAAACGTCATCAAAACGTCATCAAAACGTCACCAAAACATCACCAAAACGTCATCAAAACGTCATCAAAACATCACCAAAACATCACCAAAACATCATCAAAACATCACCAAAACGTCATCAAAACATGACCAAAACATGACCAAAACGTCACCAAAACATGACCAAAACATGATCAAAACATCACCAGAACATCATCAAAACATGACCAAAACATGACCAAAACATGACCAAAACATGACCGAAACATCACCAAAACATCACCAAAACATCACCAAAACGTCATCAAAACATGACCAAAACATGACCAAAACGTCACCAAAACGTCACCAAAACATGACCAAAACATGATCAAAACATCACCAGAACATCATCAAAACATCACCAAAACGTCATCAAAACATGACCAAAACATGACCAAAACGTCACCAAAACATGACCAAAACATGATCAAAACATCACCAGAACATCATCAAAACATGACCAAAACATGACCAAAACATGACCAAAACATGACCAAAACATCACCAAAACATCACCAAAACGTCACCAAAACATCACCAAAAACATGATCAAAACACTGGGAAAACATGACCAAAACATGACCAAAACATCACCAAAACATCACCATAACATGTCCAAAACATCATCAAAACGTCATCAAAACGTCACCAAAACGTCACCAAAACATCACCAAAACATCACCAAAACATGACCAAAACATCACCAAAACATGTCCAAAACGTCATCAAAACATCACCAAAACATCACCAAAACATGTCCAAAACATCATCAAAACGTCATCAAAACGTCACCAAAACGTCATCAAAACGTCATCAAAATATGACCAAACGTCATCAAAACATGACCAAAACGTCATCAAAACGTCACCAAAACGTCATCAAAACATCACCAAAACACTGGGAAAACATGACCAAAACATCACCAAAACATCATTAAAACAGCACCAAAACATCATCAAAACGTCACCAAAACGTCACCAAAACGTCACCAAAACATCGTCAAAACATCACCGAAACATCAACAAAACATGTCCAAAACATAACCAAAACATAACCAAAACACTGGGAAAACATGACCAAAACATCACCAAAACATCACCAAAACATCACCAAAACGTCATCAAAACGTCATCAAAATATGACCGAAACATCACCAAAACATCACCAAAACACTGGGAAAACATGACCAAAACATGACCAAAACATCACCAAAACATCATTAAAACATCACCAAAACATCATCAAAACGTCACCAAAACGTCACCAAAACACTGGGAAAACATGACCAAAACATCACCAAAACATCATTAAAACATCATTAAAACATCATCAAAACGTCACCAAAACGTCATCAAAACATCACCAAAACATCACCAAAACGTCACCAAAACGTCATCAAAACATCACCAAAACATCACCAAAACATCACCAAAACATCACCAAAACATCACCAAAACGTCACCAAAACGTCATCAAAACATCACCAAAACATCACCAAAACGTCATCAAAACGTCACCAAAACGTCATCAAAACATCACCAAAACATCACCAAAACATCACCAAAACGTCATCAAAACATCACCAAAACATCACCAAAACATCACCAAAACATCACCGAAACATCACCAAAACATCACCAAAACACTGAGAAAACATCACCCAAACATCACCCAAACATCACCCAAACATGGCCGAAACATCGCCGAAACATCGCCGAAACATCACCAAGACATCATCGAAACATCACCCAAACATTACCCAAACATGACCGAAACGTCACCGAAACATCACCGAAACATGACCCAAATATGACCCAAACATGACCCAAACATCACCCAATCATGACCCATACATGACCCAACCATGACCGAAACATCACCCAAACATGACCCAAACATGACCCAACTATGAACCAAACATGACCCAAACATCACCCAAACATGACCCACACATCACTGAAACATCACCCGAACATGACCCAAACATGACCCAACCATGACCGAAACATCACCCAAACATGACCCAAACATGACCCAAACATGAACCAAACATGACCGAAACATGACCGTAAATTCACCCAAACATCACCCAAACATCACCCAAACATGACCCAAACATGACCCAAACATCACTGAAACATCACCCACACATGACCCAAACATCACCCACACATGACCCACACATCACTGAAACATCACCCAAGCATCACCCAAACATGACCCAAACATGACCCAAACATGACCCAAACATGACCCAAACATCACCCAAACATCACTGAAACATCACCCAAGCATCACCCAAACATGACCCAAACATGACCCAAACATGACCCAAACATCACCCACACATGACCCACACATCACTGAAACATCACCCAAGCATCACCCAAACATGACCCACCCATCACTGAAACATCACCCAAACATGGCCAAAACATCACCTAAACATGACTGAAACATCACCCAAACATCACCCAAACATCACCCAAACATGACCCAAACATCACCCAAACATCACCCAAACATCACCCAAACATCACCCAAACATCACCCAAACATGACCCAAACATGACCCAAACATCACCCAAAAATCACCAAAACATGACCCACACATCATTGAAACATCACCCACACATGACCCAAACATGACCCAAACATGACCCAAACATCACCCAAACATCACCCAAAAATCACCAAAACATGACCCAAACATGACCCAAACATGACCCAAACATGACCCAAACATGACCCAAACATGACCCAAACATGACCCAAACATCACCCAAACATGACCCAAACATCACCAAAACATCATTAAAACATCACCAAAACATCGTCAAAACATCACCGAAACATCGACAAAACATGTCCAAAACCTCACCAAAACATCACCAAAACACTGGGAAAACATGACCAAAACATGACCAAAACATCACCAAAACATCATTAAAACATCACCAAAACATCATCAAAACGTCACCAAAACGTCACCAAAACGTCACCAAAACATCGTCAAAACATCACTAAAACATCACCAAAACATCATCAAAACGTCACCAAAACGTCATCAAAACATCACCAAAACATCACCAAAACATCACCAAAACGTCATCAAAACGTCACCAAAACGTCATCAAAACGTCATCAAAATATGACCGAAACATCACCAAAACATCACCAAAACACTGAGAAAACATCACCCAAACATCACCCAAACATCACCCAAACTTGGCCGAATCATCAACGAAACATGACCGAAACACGACCCAAAAATGACCCAAACATGACCCAAAAATCACCCAAACATCACCGAAACATGGCCGAAACATAACCAAAATATGGCCGAAACATGACCGAAACATCATCCAAACATCACCAAAAAATGGCCAAAACATCACCTAAACATGCCGAAACATTACCAAGACATCATCGAAACATCACCCAAACATTACCCAAACATGACCGAAACGTCACCGAAACATGACCCAAATATGACCCAAACATGACCCAAACATGACCCAAACATGACCCCAACCATGACCGAAACATCACCCAAACATGACCCAAACATGACCCAAACATGAACCAAACATGACCCAAACATGACCCAAACATCACCCAAACATGACCCATACATCACTGAAACATCACCCGAACATGACCGAAACATGACCGTAAATTCACCCAAACATCACCCAAACATCACCGAAACATCACCCAAACATGACCCAAATATGACCCAAACATCACCCAAACATCACTGAAACATCACCCACACATGACCCAAACATCACCCACACATGACCCACACATCACTGAAACATCACCCAAGCATCACCCCAAACATGACCCACACATCACTGAAACATCACCCAAACATGACCCAAACATGACCCACACATGACCCAAACATCACCCAAACATCACCCAAAAATCACCCAAACATGACCCACACATCACTGAAACATGACCCAAACATGACCCAAACATGACCCAAACATGACCCAAACATCACCCAAACATCACCCAAACATGACGAAACATGACCCACATATCTCCCAAAACATCACCCAAACATCACCAAACATGACCCAAACATGACCCAAACATGACCCACACATCACTGAAACATTACACAAACATGACCGAAACATCACCCAAAAAACACCCAAACATGACCCAAACATGACCCACACATCTCTGAAACATTACACAAACAAGACCCAAACATGACCCAAACATGACCAAACATGACCCAAACATGACCCAAACATGACCCACACATGACCAAAACATGACCCAAACATCACCGAAACATGAACAAAACGTGACCCAAACATCACCCCAAACATCACCGAACATCACCGAAACATCACCGAAACATGACCCAAACATGACCCAAACATGACCCAAACATCGCCGAAACATCAACGAAACATGACCCAAAAATCACTGAAACATGACCCAAACATGACCCAAACATCACCGAAACATGACCCACACATCACTGAAACATCACCCACACATCACACAAACATGACCCCAAACATGACCCACACATGACCCATACATCACTAAAACATTACACAAACAAGACCCAAACATCACCCACACATGACCCAAACATGACCCAAACATGACCGAAACATCACCGAAACATCACCGAAACATGACCGAAACATGACCGAAACATGACCGAAACATGACACAAAAATCACCGAAACATCATCGAAACATCAACGAAACATCAACGAAACATCAACGAAACATGACCGAAACATCACCCAAACTTGCCGAAACATCACCGAAACATCACCGAAACATCGCCGAAACATCAACGAAACATCACCCAAACATGACCGAAACATCACCCAAACTTGGCCGAAACATGACCGAAAAATCACCAAAACATGACCAAAACATCACCAAGACATGTCCAAAACATATCATCAAAACGTCACCAAAACATGACCAAAACACTGGGAAAACATCACCAAAACATCACCAAAACACTGGAAAACATGACCAAAACATGACCAAAACATCACCAAAACGTCATCAAAACATCACCAAAACATCATCAAAACGTCATCAAAACATCACCGAAACATCACCAAAGCATGACCAAAACACTGGGAAAACATGTCCAAAACATGACCAAAACATGACCAAAACATCACCAAAACATCACCAAAACATCACCAAAACATCACCAAAACGTCATCAAAACATCACCAAAACATCATCAAAACGTCATCAAAACATCACCGAAACATCACCAAAGCATGACCAAAACACTGGGAAAACATGTCCAAAACATGACCGAAACATCACCAAAACATCATCAAAACGTCATCAAAACGTCACCAAAACATCATCAAAACATGACCAAAAAATCACCAAAACATCATCAAAACATCATCAAAACATCACCAAAACGTCATCAAAACGTCATCAAAACGTCACCAAAACATCACCAAAACATGACCAAAAAATCACCAAAACATCATCAAAACATCATCAAAACATCACCAAAACGTCATCAAAACATCATCAAAACATCACCAAAAACGTCATCAAAACGTCACCAAAACATCACCAAAACGTCATCAAAACGTCATCAAAACGTCATCAAAACGTCACCAAAACATCATCAAAACACTGGGAAAACATGACCAAAACATGACCAAAACATGACTAAAACATCTCCAAAACATGACCAAAACATCACCAAACATCACTAAAACGTCATCAAAACACTGGGAAAACATGACCCAAACATGACCCAAAAATCACCCAAACATCACCCAAACATCACCGAAACATCATCCAAACATCACTAAAAAATGGCCAAAACATCACCTAAACATGACTGAAACATCACACAAACATGACCAAAACATCACCCAAACATCACCCAAACATCACCAAAACATCATCAAAACGTCATCAAAACGTCACCAAAACGTCATCAAAACATCACCAAAACATCATCAAAACGTCATCAAAACATCACCAAAACATCACCAAAGCATGACCAAAACACTGGGAAAACATGACCAAAACATCACCGAAACATCATCAAAACATCACCAAAACATCACCAAAACGTAACCAAAACATCACAAAACATCACCAAAACGTCATCAAAACGTCATCAAAACGTCACCAAAACATCATCAAAACGTCACCAAAACATCACCAAAACGTCATCAAAACGTCATCAAAACATCATCAAAACATCACCAAAACATCACCAAAACGGCATCAAAACGTCATCAAAACGTCATCAAAACATCACCAAAACGTCATCAAGACGTCATCAAAAACATCATCAAAACATCACCAAAACATCACCAAAACATCACCAAAAAATCACCAAAACATCATCAAAACATCACCAAAACGTCATCAAAACGTCACCAAAACATCACCAAAACGTCATCAAAACGTCATCAAAACGTCACCAAAACATCATCAAAACATCACCAAAACGTCATCAAAACGTCACCAAAACATCACCAAAACATCATCAAAACACTGGGAAAACATGACCCAAACATGACCCAAAAATCACCCAAACATCATCCAAACATCACTAAAAAATGCCAAAACATCACCTAAACATGACTGAAACATCACACAAACATCACACAAACATCACCCAAACATCACCCAAACATGACCAAAACATCACCCAAACATCACCCAAACATCACCCAAACATCACCCAAACATCACCGAAACATGACCCAAACATGACCCAAACATGACCCAAACATCACCCAAAAATCACCAAAACATGACCCACACATCATTGAAACATCACCCACACATGACCCAAACATGACCCAAACATGACCCAAACATCACCCAAAAATCACCCAAACATGACCCACACATCACTGAAACATCACCCAAACATCACCCAAACATCACCCAAACATCACCCAAACATGACCCACACATGACCCACACATGACCCACACATCACCCAAACATCACCCAAACATCACCCAAACATCACCCAAACATCACCCAAACATGACCCAAGTATGACCAAAACATCACCAAAGCATCATCAAAACATCACCAAAACATCATCACAACATCACCAAAACACCGGGAAAACATGACCAAAACATCACCGAAATATCACCAAAACATCATCAAAACATCACCGAAATATCACCAAAACGTCATCAAAAAAGAACCAAAACATCACCAAAACATGTCCCAAACATCATCAAAACGTCATCAAAACATGACCGAAACATCACCAAAACACTGGGAAAAAATCACCAAAACATCACCAAAACATCACCAAAACATCACCGAAACACTTGGAAAACATCACCGAAACATCACCAAAACATCACTAAAACATCACCAAATCATCACCAAAACATCACCAAAACATCACCAAAACATCACCGAAACACTTGGAAAACATCACCGAAACATCACCAAAACATCACTAAAACATCACCAAAACATAATCAAAACGTCATCAAAACATCACCAAAACATCATCAAAACGTCATCAAAACATCACCAAAACATCATCAAAACGTCATCAAAACATCACCAAAACATGACCAAAACATCACCAAAGCATCACCGAAACATCACCAAAACATGACCAAAACATGACCGAAATATCACCAAAACATCACCAAAACATCACCAAAGCATCACCGAAACATCACCAAAACATGACCAAAACATGACCGAAATATCACCAAAAAATCACCAAAACATCATCAAAACATCACCAAAACATCACCAAAACATCACCAAAACATCACCAAAACATCACCAAAGCATCACCGAAACATCACCACAACATCACCAAAACATTACCAAAACATCACCAAAGCATCATCAAAACATCACCAAAACATCACCAAAACATCATCACAACATCACCAAAACATCACCAAAACATCACCAAAACATCATCAAAACATCACCAAAACATGATCAAAACATCACCAAAGCATGACCAAAACACTGGGAAAACATGACCAAAACATCACCAAAACGTCATCAAAACATCACCAAAACATCATCAAAACGTCATCAAAACATGACCGAAACATCACCAAAACATCACCAAAACATCACCAAAACATTATCAAAACATCACCAAATCATCATCAAAACATGACCGAAACATCACCAAAACATCACCAAAACATCATCAAAACGTCATCAAAACTTCACCAAAACATCAAAACGTCATCAAAACATCACCAAAACATCACCAAAATATCATCAAAACGTCACCAAAACATCATCAAAACGTCATCAAAACTTCACCAAAACATCATCAAAACGTCATCAAAACATCACCAAAACGTCACCAAAACGTCACCGAAACATCACCAAAACATCACCAAAACATCACCAAAACATCATCAAAACGTCA
The DNA here is from genome assembly GCF_951799975.1 of Gobius niger. NCBI lineage: Eukaryota > Metazoa > Chordata > Actinopteri > Gobiiformes > Gobiidae > Gobius > Gobius niger. Next base: position 314,977 of record NC_136869.1, read on the forward strand.
CCAAAAACGTCATCAAAACTTCACCAAAACATCACCAAAACATCACCAAAACATCACCAAAACATCACCAAAACGTCATCAAAACGTCACCGAAACATCACCAAAACATCACCAAAACATCACCAAAACATCATCAAAACTTCACCAAAAGATCATCAAAACGTCATCAAAACGTCACCAAAACATCATCAAAACATCACCAAAACATCATCAAAACGTCATCAAAACGTCATCAAAACTTCACCAAAACATCATCAAAACGTCATCAAAACATCACCAAAACGTCATCAAAACGTCACCGAAACATCACCAAAACATCACCAAAACATCACCAAAACATCATCAAAACATCACCAAAACATCACCAAAACATCATCAAAACGTCACCAAAACGTCATCAAAATATGAACGAAACATCGCCGAAACATCGCCGAAACATCACCGAGACATCATCGAAACATCACCCAAACATTACCCAAACATGACCCAAACATCACTGAAATATCACTGAAACATCGCTTAAACATCACTGAAACATCACCCGAACATGACCCAAACATCACCCAAACATGACCCAAACATCACCCAAACATGACCCAAACATGACCCAAACATCACCCAAACATGACCCAAACATGACCCAAACATCACCCAAACATCACCCAAACATCACCCAAACATCACCCAAACATCACCCAAACATGACCCACACATCACTGAAACATCACCCACACATCACCCAAACATGACCCAAACATGACCCACACATCACTGAAACATCACCAAAACACTGGGAAAAAATGACCAAAACATCACCAAATCATCACCAAAACATCACCAAAACATCACCAAAACATCACCAAAACACTGGGAAAAAATCACCAAAACATCACCAAAACATCACCAAAACATCACCAAAACACTGGGAAAACATGACCAAAACATCACCGAAACATCACCAAAACATCATCAAAACATCACCAAAATATCACCAAAACATCACCAAAACATCACCAATACATCACCGAAACATCGCCGAAACATCACCAAAACATCACTAAAACATCACCAAAACATGACCAAAACATGACCGAAATATCACCAAAACATCACCAAAACATCACCGAAACATCACCAAAACATCACCAAAACGTCATCAAAACATCACCAAAACATCACCAAAACATGACCAAAACATCACCGAAATATCACCAAAACATGACAGAAAAATCACCAAAACATGACCAAAACATCACCAAGACATGTCCAAAACATCATCAAAACGTCACCAAAACATGACCAAAACACTGGGAAAACATCACCAAAACATCACCAAAACACTGGGAAAACATGACCAAAACATGACCAAAACATGATTATTGTTTATTAATGGAAAGCCCCTTGAGATGTAGCATCTCATTTTCGAGGGGGTCCACAAAACAGACAGAAAACAGAAATGGCACTAACAGCAGTGTGCACAGCTTACAAGCAACAAAACAAACAAAACAATCATAGGAGAGACAACAACAAAACAGTTACTCAACACAATTCCAACTAACATGACACAGAGAAGACAAGACAAACAGAAATGCTCCATCAACCTCCCTCCTCCCTCAAATCCAGATAATAACATTATAGCAGGTCGTCCTTACTAACAAGGACCATTTGCTAAGGCTTGTATACGGTGTAAATATTACAAAAATAAAAATGAAGATAACAATTACAAGAAGATTAAAATACAATAACAGCAACAAAAAACAATAATAAAAAAATTAATTAACAACAACAACAACAACAAAAATAATTAACAAAAGTAAAAAATAAAAATAAAAAATAAAATAAAAATAAAAAATAAAAATAAGCTATTTAAAACAGAGACAAGGAGTCTTAAGATAAATAAATAAAGATGCTCTAAACCTAGTGAAAGATGTTAAGGATCTTATTGAGACGGGCAGCCTATTCCACTCTGATGGAGCCTTATAGCAAAAGGCTCTACGTCCAACCTCTTTGTAGATTAAGGGCACAACAAATGAAATGCACTGAGTTCTTCTCAAAGAGTATGAAAATGTTGCAGGAGTTAGCAGTTGTTTTAAATATAGGGGGGAATCAAAATAAATGCATTTAAATATAAGTAAAATCCAATGATATTGACGTCTATTGCATGGTTTCAACCAATTAAGTTTTCCAAATAATTCACAATGATGTGTTCGATATGGACATTTAAGAATAAATCTGCAAAGAGAGTTGAACAGTGTGTGTAATGGTTTTAGGTATTGCTCAAATGTATTTTGGTAAATTATATCTGCATAATCAATGATAGGTAAAATTAACTGCATAATTATTCTTTTTCTGACTGCTTGGGTAAAGCAATTGACAGATTGAAAGATAGGATTCATAGTGGAATAGGTTCGTCTTATAATGTAGTCAATGTGAGGTTTAAAGGTTAATTCTGGGTCAAGCCACAGTCCTAGATATTTTACAGATTCTACATTGAGAATGCTTGCTCCGTCTTTAAATTGAATACTAAAGTCTGAGAGGGAAGTAGATCGTAATTTATAGTTTGTACCAAAAAGCATAGAGCAGGATTTTTTCATATTAAGTGTTAATTTGTTGTTGTAGAGCCAATTTTGAACCTTATTAAAATCCAATTGCAGCCGACTTCGAAGCTGAGAGAGATCAGGGTGGGGGGTGTAAAGAATAGTGTCATCGGCATATAAGTGTATAGAGCAGTTGGAGATGACTTGTGGAAGATCATTAATAAAAATAGAAAACAATAATGGACCTAAAGTAGAGCCTTGAGGTACTCCCAGTTCCATTATAGCTTGATCTGACTGAGCACCATGAAACGAAACAAACTGTCGTCTGTTGTGAAGATAAGAATTAAACCATAAAATAGCGCTTCTATGAAGACCAATTGAATAAAGTTTATCGAGAAGCAGGTAGTGATCAACCAGATCAAAGGCCTTAGATAGGTCCAGAAATATTGTACCAACAAAACAATTCTGTTCAAGTGAGGAGTAAACATCATTAGTGAATTTTAACAATGCGGTAGTGGTAGAAAAACCAGATCGGAAACCAGACTGAACAGGGGATAAAATATTGAATTGATTGATATAATACTGTAACTGTTGAAAAATTATTTTTTCAAACACTTTAGCAACAGCGCAGATAATAGAGATTGGTCGATAGTTGTTTAAATCGGAAGGATCTCCACCTTTGAAAAGTGGGGTAACTCTCGCCGTTTTCCATAACATTGGGCATGTACAAGTTTCAAGAGACAGATTAAATAAGTCTGATAGAGGATACATTAAAACATGAGATGCCATTTTGAGAAATTTTACCTCAAGGCCGTCTGGACCAGCGCTGCAATTAGTTTTAAGCTCTGATATAGCTTGGAAAACATCTATGGGAGAAATTTTCCTAAAAGAGAAAGAGGGACCAGAAGGTAAATTGCTGGTGGTGCTTAACACAGACAAGGGATTAGAGTTCCTATTGGAACTAATCGAGGAAAAGTGTTGGTTGAAGGCTTGAGAAATCATAGGAGGATCAGAAATAATTTCATCATTTACAACTACATGTTCTGTGTTGTTTTTAGTTGATTTATTTAGAAGTTGATCAAGTTGACTCCAGAAACGTTTGGGGTTGTTTAGATTCTGAGCAAGACCTTCCTTAAAATAATCGGATTTTGCGTTCCTGGTCTGTGTTTTACATTGATTTCTAAGAACTCTGTAGTTCTCCCAGTCAGCAAGATCCTTAGAGGAACGATATTTGTCCCAAGCTTGGTCTCTTTTTCTAAAAAGATTAAGTAAAGCAGAATTGATCCAGGGCAGATATCTGCCTTTAACACGGAAACTTTTCAAAGGAGCATGAATATTAAGTACATTAGAAACTTCAGAAAGAAAGTAGCTCCATGCATCCTCCACATTAGGTATAAGTTGAAATCTATTCCAATTAATGTTAACAAGATCGTCTATAAATTGTACAGCATTAATATGTTTAGTTTGTCTCAGTTTAATACATTTTGGTGGAGTTTTTGGTAATTTAATTTTCCAGACACAAAACACAATAGAATGATCGCTAAAACAATCAGACATAACTCCTGACAAGGATATTCTTTCTGGATGAGTTACTAGTATCCAGTCTAATAGTGAGGATGACCTATGATCTACACGGGTAGGTTCAGTTATTAATTGCGTGAGATGAACACTACCAACCAAATGTCTGTCATTAGAAGAAGAGCGATGAAGCCAGTTAATGTTGAAATCACCTAAGATAATCATTTCATTATGCCTTTTGAAAGAGTGAATTGTAGATAGAATACATTTCATTGAGTCTGAGGGTGCAGATGGGGGTCTATAGATGTTAGTTATAGTTAGTTGTTTATTTGTATGAAAAATTATATCAACAGAAATACATTCAAAATTAACTGGCTCAACGCTAGGAAAGACACGTACAGAGGTTAACATAGACGATACATAGGTTGCTACACCGCCGCCCCTAGAACCTCTGTCAGCTCGATATATGACATATCCATCAATTTTTACATCATTATCAGAAATATTGCTATGAAGCCAGGTTTCTGAAATAGTAATGATAATGGGTTTATACAGCGTGACCCATGTCCGTAAAAGATCAATTTTTGAGACAATGCTTCTTATATTAAGATGAATAATTTTTAAACCTTTAACTGACTCTATCTTTTATACACCATGGATAGAAGTGATTGGATAGGAGACAGGAGGAGGAGAGGAGCAAGACAAACACTGACGAACAAACATAGAACACGAACACACACACACATACAAAAAACAAAACAATGACAAAACATGACCAAAACATGACCAAAACATCACCAAAACAACACCAAAACATCACCAAAACATCACCAAAACATCACCAAAACACTGGGAAAACATGACCAAAACATGACCAAAACATGACCAAAACATCACCAAAACAACACCAAAACATCACCGAAACATCATCAAAACATCACCAAAACATCACCAAAACGTCACCAAAACATCACCAAAACATCACCAAAACATCACCAAAACGTCATCAAAACGTCACCAAAACTTCATCAAAACATCAAAACGTCACCAAAATGTCACCAAAACGTCATCAAAACGTCCTCAAAACGTCACCAAAACATCACCAAAACGTCACCAAAACGTCATCAAAACGTCATCAAAACGTCATCAAAACATCATCAAAACATCACCAAAACATCACCAAATTGTCATCAAAACGTCACCAAAACATCATCAAAACACTGGGAAAACATGACCAAAACATCTCCAAAACATGACCAAAACATCACCAAACATCACTAAAAAATGGCCAAAACATCACCTAAACATGACTGAAACATCACACAAACATCACCCAAACATCACACAAACATCACCCAAACATGACCCAAACATGACCCAAACATGACCCAAACATGACCCAAAAATCACTGAAACATCACCCCAAACATGACCAAAACATCACCAAAACATCACCGAAACATCACCGAAACATGACCCAAACATGACCCAAACATGACCCAAACATGACCCAAACATGACCCAAACATCACTGAAACATCACCCCAAACATGACCAAAACATCACCAAAACATCACCGAAACATCACCGAAACATGACCCAAACAAGACCCAAACATGACCCAAACATCACCCAAACATCACCCAAACATCACCCAAACATGACCCAAACATGACCCAAAAATCACTGAAACATCACCCCAAACATGACCGAAACATCACCGAAACATCACCGAAACATCACCGAAACATCACCGAAACATCGCCGAAACATCACCGAAACATGACCCAAACATGACCCAAACATGACCCAAACATGACCGAAACATGACCCAAACATCACCGAAACATCACCGAAAAATGACCGAAACGTCACCGAAACATCAACGAAACATCAACGAAACATCAACGAAACATCACCAAAACATGGCTGAAACATGACTGAAACATTGCCGAAACATGACCGAAACATCACCCAAACATCACCGAAACATCACCGAAACATCACCTAAACATGACCGAAACATCACCAAAACATCACCAAAACATCACCCAAACATGACCCAAACACGACCCAAAAATGACCCAAACATGATCCTAACATCACCGAAACATCACTGAAACATCACCGAAACATGGCCGAAACATAACTAAAATATGGCCGAAACATCACTGAAACATCACCGAAACATGACCCAAATATGACCCAAACATGACCCAAACATGACCCAAACATGACCGAAACATCACCCAAACATGACCCAAACATGACCCAAACATGACCCAAACATGACCCAAACATGACCGAAACATCACCCAAACATGACCCAAACCTGACCCAAACATGACCCACACATGACCCAAACATCACCCACACATGACCCAAACATCACCCACACATAACCCAAACATCACCCACACATCACCCACACATGACCCAAACATCACCCACACATGACCCAAACATCACCCAAACATCACCCACACATCACCCACACATCACCCACACATGACCCAAACATCACCCACACATGACCCAAACATCACCCACACATCACCCACACATGACCCAAACATCACCCACACATGACCCAAACATCACCCACACATCACCCACACATGACCCAAACATCACCCACACATGACCCAAACATCACCCACACATCACCCACACATGACCCAAACATCACCCACACATGACCCAAACATCACCCAAACATCACCCAAACATGACCCACACATCACCCAAACATGACCCAAACATGACCCACACATCACTGAAACATTGCACAAACATGACCCAAACATGACCAAAACATGACCCAAACATCGCCGAAACATCACCGAAACATGACCCAAACATGACCCAAAAATCACTGAAACATGACCGAAACATGACCGAAAAATGACCCAAAAATCACTGAAACATCACCCAAACATCACCCAAACATCACCGAAACATGACCCAAACATCACCCAAAAATCACCCAAACATGACCCAAACATGACCCAAACATGACCCAAACATGACCCAAACATGACCCACACATGACCCAAACATGACCCACACATCACTGAAACATTGCACAAACATGACCCAAACATGACCAAAACATGACCCAAACATCGCCGAAACATCACCGAAACATGACCCAAACATGACCCAAAAATCACTGAAACATGACCGAAACATGACCGAAAAATGACCCAAAAATCACTGAAACATGACCGAAACATCGCCGAAACATGACCGAAACACCAACGAAACATCACCAAAACACTGGGAAAACATCAAAAAATCACCAAAACATCACCGAAACATCATCAAAACATCACCAAAACATCATCAAAACATCACGAAAACATCACCAAAACGTCACCAAAACGTCATCAAAACATGACCAAAACATCACCAAAATATCATCAAAACATCACCAAAACATCATCAAAACGTCACCAAAACACTAGGAAAACATGACCAAAACATGACCAAAACACGACAAAAACATGTCCAAAACATGACCAAAACGTCATCAAAATATGACCGAAACATCACCAAAACGTCATCAAAACACTGGGAAAACATGACCCAAACATCACCCAAACATTACCCAAACATGACCCTAACATCACCGAAACATCACTGAAACATCACCGAAACATGGCCGAAACATCACCCAAAAATCACTGAAACATCGCCGAAACATGACCAAAACATCACCAAAATATGGCCGAAACATGACCGAAACATCATCCAAACATCACCAAAAAATGGCCAAAACATCACCTAAACATGACTGAAACATCACCCAAACAACATCACCCAAACATCACCCAAACATGGCCGAAACATGACCCAAACATGACCCACACATGAACCAAACATCACCCACACATGACCCACACATCACTGAAACATCACCCACACATCACCCAAACATGACCCACACATCACTGAAACATCACCCACACATCACCCAAACATGACCCACACATCACTGAAACATCACCCAAACATGACCCAAACATGTTCCAAACATGACCCAAACATGACCCAAACATGACCGAAACATGACCCAAACATCACCCAAAAATCATCGAAACATGACCCAAACATGACCCAAACATGACCCAAACATGACCCAAACATGACCCAAACATCACCCACACATGACCCACACATCACCCAAACATGACCCACACATCACTGAAACATCACCCAAACATGTTCCAAACATGACCCAAACATGACCCAAACATGACCCAAACATCACCGAAACATCACCGAAACATGACCCAAACATGACCCAAACATGACCCAAACATGACCGAAACATGACCGAAAAATGACCAAAACATGGCCGAAACATCACCGAAACATCACCGAAACATCACCGAAACATCACCCAAAAATCATCGAAACATCACCGAAACATCACCGAAACATCACCAAAACATCACCAAAACATCACCGAAACATCTCCGAAACATCATCGAAACATCATCGAAACATCACCCAAACATCACCCAAACATCACCGAAACATGACCGAAACATGACCGAAACATCGCCGAAACATCAACGAAACATCACCGAAACATCACCCAAACTTGGCCAAAACATCACCCAAACATGACCGAAACATCACCGAAACATCAACGAAACATGACCGAAACATCACCGAAACATCAACGAAACATCACCAAAACATGACCGAAACATCGCCGAAACATCACCGAAACATCACCCAAACATCACCCAAACATCACCCAAACATCACCCAAACATGACCGAAACATCACCCAAACATCACCCAAACATGACCGAAACATCGCCGAAACATCACCGAAACATCACCTAAACATGACCGAAACATCACCCAAACATCGCCGAAACAACGCCGAAACATCACCGAAACATCACCAAAACATCACCGAAACATCACCAAAACATCACCAAAACATCACCGAAACATCACCGAAACATCACCGAAACATCACCGAAACATCACCAAAACATCACCAAAACATCGTCAAAACATCATCAAAACATCACCGAAACACCAAATCATCACCAAAACATCACCAAAACATCACCAAAACATCACCAAAACATCACCAAAACATCACTAAAACATCACCGAAACACCAAATCATCACCAAAACATCACCAAAACATCACCGAAACATCACCAAAACATCACTAAAACATCACCAAAACATCACCAAAACATCACCAAAACATCACCGAAACCTCATCGAAACATCACCAAAACATCACCGAAACATCACCAAAGCATCACCAAAACATCACCAAAACATCACCAAAACATCACCGAAACACTGGGAAAACATCACCAAAACACCACCAAAACATCACCAAAACATCACCGAAACCTCACCGAAACATCACCAAAACATCACCAAAGCATCACCGAAACATCACTAAAACGTCACCAAAACGTCACCAAAACATCACTAAAACGTCAATAAAAAATCATCAAAACATCACCAAAACATCACCGAAACATCACCAAAACGTCACTAAAACATCATCAAAACATCATCAAAACATCACCAAAACATCACCAAAACGTCATCAAAACATCACCAAAACATGACCAAAAAATCACCAAAACATCATCAAAACATCACCAAAACATCATCAAAACATCACCGAAACATCACCAAAGCATGACCAAAACACTGGGAAAACATCATCAAAACATCATCAAAATATCACCAAAACATCACCAAAACGTCATCAAAACGTCATCAAAACATGACCAAAACACTGGGAAAACATCATCAAAACGTCATCAAAACATCACCAAAACATCACCAAAACATGACCAAAAAATCACCAAAACATCATCAAAACATCATCAAAACATCATCAAAACATCATCAAAACATCACCAAAACATCATCAAAACGTCATCAAAACATGACCAAAAAATCACCAAAACATCACCAAAACATCACCAAAACATCACCTAAACGTCATCAAAACATCATCAAAACATCATCAAAACATCATCAAAACATCACCAAAACATCACCAAAACATGACCAAAACATCACCAAAACGTCATCAAAACATCACCTAAACGTCATCAAAACATCACCAAAACATCATCAAAACATCATCAAAACATCACCAAAACATCACCAAAACATGACCAAAAAATCACCAAAACATCATCAAAACATCATCAAAACATCACCAAAACATCATCAAAACATCATCAAAACATCACCAAAACATCACCAAAACATGACCAAAAAATCACCAAAACATCATCAAAACATCATCAAAACATCACCAAAACGTCATCAAAACATCACCAAAACATCATCAAAACATCATCAAAACATCATCAAAACATCATCAAAACACTGGGAAAACATGACCAAAACATCACCAAAACACTGGGAAAACATGACCAAAACATGACCAAAACATGACCAAAACATCACCAAAACATCACCAAAACGTCATCAAAACGTCACCAAAACATCATCAAAACGTCATCAAACATCACCAAAACATCACCAAAACATGACCAAAACATCACCAAAACGTCATCAAAACGTCACCAAAACATCACCAAAACATCACCAAAACATCACCAAAACATGACCAAAACATCACCAAAACACGACCAAAACATGACCAAAACATCACCAAAACATGTCCAAAACATCATCAAAACGTCATCAAACATGACCGAAACATCACCAAAACACTGGGAAAACATCACCAAAACATGACCAAAACATCATCAAAACGTCACCAAAACGTCATCAAAACGTCATCAAAACATCACCAAAACATCATCAAAACACCAGGAAAACATCACCGAAGCAGTGTCTTATAACCAGGCGGTTTCTATGGCAGAAATTGGTTAAAAAAAATATTGGTAAAACTCATTGAGACGGACACGAGATTCAAGGTTCAACTACAATACAACTTCAACTACAATACCGAATACCGAAGGATCTGCCAGATACCAGAGACTTCCTGTAAAATGGCCGCCGTGAATGAAAAGTGAAAAACATGAAACTTTTCTAAACTGAGCCGTAAATAAAGGAAACAGAAACACAGGAGCAGCTCCGTTTCCGCCGCAGAGAAAACGCGAGACGCCGCTGCTGGTTCATCACAGCCCGACCTGGAAACGGCTCCACGGAAACCAGATCCGTCCAGGAAACCCAGTCCAGACGCACGCTTTAACTTAACCCTGACCCGGGCTTTTACTGTGAAGGAGCTACACGGGCTCTTACTGTGAAGGAGCTACACAGGCTCTTACTGTGAAGGAGCTACACAGGCTCTTACTGTGAAGGAGCTACACGGGCTCTTACTGTGAAGGAGCTACACGGGCTCTTACTGTGAAGGAGCTACACAGGCTCTTACTGTGAAGGAGCTACACGGGCTTTTACTGTGAAGGAGCTACACAGGCTCTTACTGTGAAGGAGCTACACGGGCTCTTACTGTGAAGGAGCTACACGGGCTCTTACTGTGAAGGAGCTACACGGGCTCTTACTGTGAAGGAGCTACACGGGCTTTTACTGTGAAGGAGCTACACGGGCTCTTACTGTGAAGGAGCTACACAGGCTCTTACTGTGAAGGAGCTACACGGGCTCTTACTGTGAAGGAGCTACACGGGCTCTTACTGTGAAGGAGCTACACAGGCTTTTACTGTGAAGGAGCTACACGGGCTTTTACTGTGAAGGAGCTACACGGGCTCTTACTGTGAAGGAGCTACACAGGCTTTTACTGTGAAGGAGCTACACGGGCTCTTACTGTGAAGGAGCTACACGGGCTCTTACTGTGAAGGAGCTACACAGGCTCTTACTGTGGAAGGAGCTACACGGGCTCTTACTGTGAAGGAGCTACACAGGCTCTTACTGTGAAGGAGCTACACGGGCTCTTACTGTGAAGGAGCTACACGGGCTCTTACTGTGAAGGAGCTACACGGGCTCTTACTACACGGGCTCTTACTGTGAAGGAGCTACACAGGCTCTTACTGTGAAGGAGCTAAACGGGCTCTTACTGTGAAGGAGCTACATGGGCTCTTACTGTGAAGGAGCTACACAGGCTCTTACTGTGGAAGGAGCTACACGGGCTTTTACTGTGAAGGAGCTACACAGGCTCTTACTGTGAAGGAGCTACACGGGCTTTTACTGTGAAGGAGCTACACAGGCTCTTACTGTGAAGGAGCTACACGGGCTCTTACTGTGAAGGAGCTACACGGGCTTTTACTGTGAAGGAGCTACACGGGCTCTTACTGTGAAGGAGCTACATGGGCTCTTACTGTGAAGGAGCTACACAGGCTCTTACTGTGGAAGGAGCTACACGGGCTCTCACTGTGAAGGAGCTACACAGGCTCTTACTGTGAAGGAGCTACACGGGCTCTTACTGTGAAGGAGCTACACAGGCTCTTACTGTGAAGGAGCTACACGGGCTCTTACTGTGAAGGAGCTACACGGGCTCTTACTGTGAAGGAGCTACACGGGCTCTTACTACACGGGCTCTTACTGTGAAGGAGCTACACAGGCTCTTACTGTGAAGGAGCTACACAGGCTCTTACTGTGAAGGAGCTACACGGGCTCTTACTGTGAAGGAGCTACACGGGCTTTTACTGTGAAGGAGCTACACAGGCTCTTACTGTGGAAGGAGCTACACGGGCTCTTACTGTGAAGGAGCTACACAGGCTCTTACTGTGGAAGGAGCTACACGGGCTCTTACTGTGAAGGAGCTACACAGGCTCTTACTGTGAAGGAGCTACACGGGCTCTTACTGTGAAGGAGCTACACGGGCTTTTACTGTGAAGGAGCTACACGGGCTCTTACTACACGGGCTCTTACTGTGAAGGAGCTACACAGGCTCTTACTGTGAAGGAGCTACACGGGCTTTTACTGTGAAGGAGCTACACAGGCTCTTACTGTGAAGGAGCTACACGGGCTTTGACTGTGAAGGAGCTACACAGGCTTTTACTGTGAAGGAGCTACACAGGCTCTTACTGTGAAGGAGCTACACGGGCTCTTACTGTGAAGGAGCTACACGGGCTCTTACTGTGAAGGAGCTACACGGGCTCTTACTGTGAAGGAGCTACACGGGCTCTTACTGTGAAGGAGCCACACGTGCTCTTACTGCTTGTTAATGTACTTTTACTCGTGTGTTGTGTCATGTGATCAGGTCACATGATGCAGGAGAAGGTCCAATAGGATTGAAGCACGGCGACTTTTGAACCTCTGAACTCCCAGCTGAAGTGAGTGCATTTTCACAAGTTTGATTTCTATTAAGTGACAAAAAGTGACAAAAAGTGACAAAAAAGTGATAAAAATGCGATAAAAAAGTGACAAAAAAGTGACAAAAAAGTGATAAAAATGCGATAAAAAAGTGACAAAAAAGTGACAAAAAAGTGACAAAAAAGTGACAAAAAAGTGATAAAAATGCGATAAAAATGCGACAAAAAAGTGACAAAAAAGTGACAAAAAAGAGACAAAAAAGTGACAAAAAATGCGACAAAAAAGTGACAAAAAGTGACAAAAAAGTGACAAAAATGCGACAAAAAGTGACAAAAATGCGATAAAAATGCGATAAAAAAGTGACAAAAAAGTGACAAAAAAGTGACAAAAAAGTGATAAAAATGCGATAAAAATGCGACAAAAAAGTGACAAAAAAGTGACAAAAAAGTGACAAAAAATGCGACAAAAAAGTGACAAAAAAGTGACAAAAAAGTGACAAAAAAGTGACAAAAAAGTGACAAAAAAGTGACAAAAAAGTGACAAAAAAGTGACAAAAATGCGACAAAAATGTGACAAAAAGAGTGACAAAAATGTGACAAAAATGTGACAAAAATGTGACAAAAAAGTGACAAAAAAGTGACAAAAAAGTGACAAAAAAGTGACAAAAGTGACAAAAAAGTGACAAAAGTGACAAAAAAGTGACAAAAGTGACAAAAAAGTGACAAAAAAGTGACAAAAAAGTGACAAAAAAGTGACAAAAAAGTGACAAAAAGAGTGACAAAAATGTGACAAAAAAGTGACAAAAAAGTGACAAAAAAGTGACAAAAAAGTGACAAAAAAGTGACAAAAAAATGACAAAAAAGTGACAAAAAAGTGACAAAAAAGTGACAAAAAAGTGACAAAAAAGTGACAAAAAAGTGACAAAAAAGTGACAAAAAAGTGACAAAAAAGTGACAAAAAAGTGACAAAAAAGTGACAAAAAAGTGACAAAAAAGTGACAAAAAAGTGACAAAAAAGTGACAAAAAAGTGACAAAAAAGTGACAAAAATGCGACAAAAAAGTGACAAAAAAGTGACAAAAAAGTGACAAAAAAGTGACAAAAAAGTGACAAAAAAGTGACAAAAAAGTGACAAAAAAGTGACAAAAAAGTGACAAAAAAATGACAAAAAAGTGACAAAAAAGTGACAAAAAAGTGACAAAAAAGTGACAAAAAAGTGACAAAAAAGTGACAAAAAAGTGACAAAAAAGTGACAAAAAAGTGACAAAAAAGTGACAAAAAAGTGACAAAAAAGTGACAAAAATGTGACAAAAATGTGACAAAAAGAGTGACAAAAAAGTGACAAAAATGTGACAAAAATGTGACAAAAATGTGACAAAAATGTGACAAAAAAGTGACAAAAAAGTGACAAAAAAGTGACAAAAAAGTGACAAAAGTGACAAAAAAGTGACAAAAGTGACAAAAAAGTGACAAAAAAGTGACAGAAAAGTGACAAAAAAGTGACAAAAGTGACAAAAAAGTGACAAAAAAGTGACAAAAAAGTGACAAAAAAGTGACAAAAGTGACAAAAAAGTGACAAAAAAGTGACAAAAAAGTGACAAAAATGCGACAAAAAAGTGACAAAAATGCGACAAAAAAGTGACAAAAAAGTGACAAAAATGCGACAAAAAAGTGACAAAAATGCGACAAAAACGTGATTACAAAAGTGACAAATATGCGAGAAAGTGACGACACAGTAACAACGCGGTCTTAGCTTTCAAATGCACCGTTACTCTGGCCTATAGGCTGTGAGTGTCAGTCATGAAGCTTTCAGATTTGGGTAAAGCTGAACTGGAGAGAGTGCGTTTGGTTCAGATGTGAGTTCAGAAGTTAAAGCATCCGTGCATTAAAGTCAAAGAACATCGAAGAGTGTGGAGAGTCCGGGAGCTTTATTGTGAAAGCCTCCTGTGCCCCACTGCACTTCCTGTTTGTCCAGAGACTAAAATTAGAGGCGATTATGTCAGGAATAAAACACGGGCCACAATAGACCAGGAGCCGAGCCTGGACTAAAGCCAGGACTAAAGCCTGGTCTGAAGCCAGGACTGAAGCCTGGACTAAAGCCTGGACTAAAGCCAGGACTAAAGACGGAGCGGGACATGTTTGGGTCACGTTACAGAGAATTATAGGTCAATAAAACGACATTAAAAAGCACTAAACTGACATTAGATCCATAATCCTGTGAATATAAAGGCACGAGTTCATCAAGGACACAAACATCTGGTTTAATCAGATACTCCTGCAGACACGAGGACATCTGGAAGGGGTCTCCCCCCAGGTTCAGGACGACGATTATCTTTACCAAAATAAAATATTGTCTATGATTTCAAAGCTTCACATGGAGCGGATCAAAAACACAGAACAAAAAGCAGCTGATGTTTTCATGGCCACGATGGAGAGCGAGGCAGCACTACATGAAGCAGAAGAACCACAGAACCTTCAGGGCTCAGGTCGTGCCAGCTGGAGATCCATGACTTTACTGCCCGGTAAAGACGACAAACTGAGACTGAGACGCTTCCAAAACCTTCACCGCTCCTCGGTTATTCATGAAGGGGAAGTGTCTTGCCCAAGGACACGACAGGAGTCGAGTTTCACAACACGAGAAGACGATCTGCACTGCATGTCCCGGAGACCTTAAACACTTTAAACAGAGAATCCTCCGGAACGGGAGGAGAGAAACTAAGACTGTCCCAGAGCCTCCAGAGCCTCCAGAGCCTCCAGAGTCTCCAGAGCCTCCAGAGTCTCCAGAGTCTCCAGAGTCTCCAGAGTCTCCAGAGCCTCCCGAGTCTCCAGAGTCTCCAGAGTCTCCAGAGTCTCCAGAGTCTCCAGAGTCTCCAGAGCCTCCAGAGCCTCCAGAGCCTCCAGAGCCTCCAGAGCCTCCAGAGCCTCCAGAGCCTCCAGAGCCTCCAGAGCCTCCCGAGTCTCCAGAGTCTCCAGAGCCTCCAGAGCCTCCAGAGCCTCCCGAGTCTCCAGAGTCTCCAGAGCCTCCAGAGCCTCCAGAGCCTCCAGAGTCTCCAGAGTCTCCAGAGCCTCCAGAGTCTCCAGAGTCTCCAGAGTCTCCAGAGCCTCCAGAGCCTCCAGAGCCTCCCGAGTCTCCAGAGTCTCCAGAGCCTCCAGAGCCTCCAGAGTCTCCAGAGTCTCCAGAGCCTCCAGAGTCTCCAGAGTCTCCAGAGCCTCCAGAGTCTCCAGAGCCTCCAGAGTCTCCAGAGCCTCCAGAGGCTCCAGAGTCAGGACAGTCCAGGTCCACATGAGGACAGTAACTCACTGAGCTGATCCACAGAGTGAGCGCTCACTTCATCCACAAACTCTCTTTGATCCCAAATCCTCGAGCCGCCATTTTGGGGCAGCTCGAAACAACAGCAGTGACTTCAGGCTCTGTGAGGCTAACGCTAACGCTAAAGCTAACGCTGAAGCCCAGGTGTTTCTCTTTGTCTAAGAGTCGAGCTTCTTATTCAGTCCTGGTTTAGTCCTGATTTAGTTCTGGTTTAGTCCCGGTTTAGTCCCGGTTTAGTCCAGGTTTAGTCCAGGTTTAGTCCAGGTTTAGTTCTGGTTTAGTCCTGGTTTAGTCCTGGTTTAGTCTTGGTTTAGTCCTGGTTTAGTCCTGGTTTAGTCCTGGTTTAGTCCAGGTTTAGTCCAGGTTTAGTCCTGGTTTAGTCCTGGTTTAGTCCTGGTTTAGTCCTGGTTTAGTCCTGGTTTAGTCCTGGTTTAGTCCTGGTTTAGTCCTGGTTTAGTCCAGGTTTAGTCCAGGTTTAGTCCAGGTTTAGTCCAGCTTTAGTCCAGCTTTAGTCCAGGTTTAGCCCAGGTTTAGCCCAGGTTTAGTCCAGGTTTAGTCCAGGTTTAGTTCAGATTTAGCCCAGGTTTAGTCCAGGTTTAGCCCAGGTTTAGTCCAGGTTTAGTCCAGGTTTAGTCCAGCTTTAGCCCAGCTTTAGTCCAGCTTTAGTCCAGGTTTAGCCCAGGTTTAGTCCAGCTTTAGTCCCGCTTTAGTCCCGCTTTAGTCCAACTTTAGTCCAGCTTTAGTCCAGCTTTAGTCCAGCTTTAGTCCCGCTTTAGTCCCGCTTTAGTCCAACTTTAGTCCAACTTTAGTCCTGCTTTAGTCCGGCTTTAGTCCAGCTTTAGTCCTGCTTTAGTCCAGCTTTAGTCCTGCTTTAGTCCGGCTTTAGTCCGGCTTTAGTCCCACTTTAGTCCAGGTTTAGTCCAGGTTTAGTCCAGGTTTAGTCCAGGTTTAGTCCAGGTTTAGTCCAGGTTTAGTCCAGGTTTAGTCCAGGTTTAGTCCTGGTTTAGTCCTGGTTTAGTCCTGGTTTAGTCCTGGTTTAGTCCTGGTTTAGTCCAGCTTTAGTCCTGCTTTAGTCCGGCTTTAGTCCAGCTTTAGTCCTGCTTTAGTCCGGCTTTAGTCCGGCTTTAGTCCCACTTTAGTCCAGGTTTAGTCCAGGTTTAGTCCAGGTTTAGTCCAGGTTTAGTCCAGGTTTAGTCCAGGTTTAGTCCAGGTTTAGTCCAGCTTTAGTCCTGGTTTAGTCCTGGTTTAGTCCTGGTTTAGTCCTGGTTTAGTCCTGGTTTAGTCCTGGTTTAGCCCTGGTTTAGTCCAGGTTTAGTTCAGATTTAGCCCAGGTTTAGTCCAGGTTTAGCCCAGGTTTAGTCCAGGTTTAGTCCAGGTTTAGTCCAGCTTTAGCCCAGCTTTAGTCCAGCTTTAGTCCAGGTTTAGCCCAGGTTTAGTCCAGCTTTAGTCCCGCTTTAGTCCCGCTTTAGTCCAACTTTAGTCCAGCTTTAGTCCAGCTTTAGTCCAGCTTTAGTCCAGCTTTAGTCCCGCTTTAGTCCCGCTTTAGTCCCGCTTTAGTCCAACTTTAGTCCCGCTTTAGTCCCGCTTTAGTCCAACTTTAGTCCAGCTTTAGTCCGGCTTTAGTCCAGCTTTAGTCCTGCTTTAGTCCAGCTTTAGTCCTGCTTTAGTCCGGCTTTAGTCCGGCTTTAGTCCCACTTTAGTCCAGGTTTAGTCCAGGTTTAGTCCAGGTTTAGTCCAGGTTTAGTCCAGGTTTAGTCCAGGTTTAGTCCAGGTTTAGTCCAGCTTTAGTCCAGCTTTAGTCCAGCTTTAGTCCTGCTTTAGTCCGGCTTTAGTCCGGCTTTAGTCCCACTTTAGTCCAGGTTTAGTCCAGGTTTAGTCCAGGTTTAGTCCAGGTTTAGTCCAGGTTTAGTCCAGGTTTAGTCCTGGTTTAGTCCAGCTTTAGTCCAGGTTTAGTCCCGGCTCAGACTGTGCTGGAAACGTCTCCACGGCTTCGTCCTGAGCAGATAAACGGACAGAAAAACCCTCTGATTTGATCTGTTTTCACGTTTTCCTCTTCGTTTCTCCACAGCTGGAGGAGAAAGTGTCTCCAGACCCAGACCTGGACCAGTTTTAGTCCAGTTTTAGTCCAGACCTGGGGGAAGGTCCGGCTCAGGGTGACCAGGAGGAGACTGAGGTCAGTGTGAGCCGGACTTTAGGACCAGGAACAGAAGATCTGCAGCTTCACAACACAGGCTCATCCACAGGGTCAGACATGAGGGGAATATTAGTCATAAAAATCAGCAAAATGAGGAAAAACTGTGTTAAAAAAAAAAGTGAAAATAAATAAAAATGTGTAAAATTGTGGAGCTTTAGGGAAAATATCAGTGCTGAAAATGGGCAAAAAATGAGGGAGAGAAATTGGGAAAATGAAGAAAAATTAGGGCAAAAACTAGAAAAAAAATGCCCAAAAACTACAAAAAAATGAAATACCAAAAATATATATATAATGTGATATAATAATAAATCTGGAATGTGGAAAGTCACTTCCTTTAAGCAGCTCTTAGATCCAGCACATTAACTCTGCAGACGTTAAAGAACCGAGAGAAAAGACAAAACCAGGGCCAGATGTTGGAGCGGCAGATGTTCCGTCGCATCGTCTCAGCATCAGTGCAGAGAAAACACGAGCTCATGTTTCAGCAGAAACAACAAACAGGCCGAGAGAAACCGGAAACAAGAACCGGGAACTAGAACCAAACCGGAAACAAGAACCGGGAACAAGAACCGGAAACAAGAACCAAACCGGAAACAAGAACCGGAAACAAGAACCAAACCGGAAACAAGAACCGGAAACAAGAACCAAACCGGGAACAAGAACCGGAAACAAGAACCAAACCAGGAAACAAGAACCGGAAACAAGAACCAAACCGGGAACAAGAACCGGAAACAAGAACCAAACCAGGAAACAAGAACCAAACCGGGAACAAGAACCAAACCGGGAACAAGAACCAAACCGGGAACAAGAACCACACCGGGAACAAGAACCAAACCAGAAACTAAACCAAACCGGAAACAAGAACCGGAAACTAGAACCGGAAACAAGAACCAAACCAGGAACAAGAACCAAACCAGGAACAAGAACCAAACCGGGAACAAGAACCAAACCGGAAACTAATAACCCACACAAAATAGTCCCGTAGTCTGGCAGATTTAGTGACTTTAGTCAATGAAAAACACATTTATTATAAATGTTAGGTTTGTGGGACCCTGGTATAAGCGGATTAAACAACGAGGAGCCGCGTTAGACGTTATAATGCAGGAGGAACAACACTGTGTCGGCCGTTAGAACCGGCTAATGCACTAAGGCTACGAGGTGTTTAATCCTGACTTATTCTACCATGTGTTTAGCTAAACCTGGGACTATTTAGATGGTTTACAGTTATAGTTATTGTAAGTGGCACAGTTGCAGAGTCACAGTTGCAGAGTCATGTTGTACAGTTGTAAATCTTACACTAAAATACTCAGTGGTATAATATTGTCGTAGAAATAAACGATGTAGCTAGCGTGCTAGATAGCGTAGCCGATTTAGCCCAGCCTCTGTGACAGCCATCTGTCTCAGATGTAGATTTTAGTTTATTTTTTGTATATTTTTATTTTTTTCACTGATATTTGATATCGGAACCGACACTGGAAAAAATCCGATATTGGGTATCGGCTACAAATATCCGATACTGAACAGCTAACGATTTATATACCAATTATTTTCACGATTCATCGATTCATCGCTTGGCTGTGAAAGGTGGAAATTGTATTTTTTCAATTTTTTTATCACATAAGCTAAAGTGGCGCCACTCGAGGACGTGTTGATGGAGGAAACTTAAAGTAAACATTTGTAGGAGGCTCTTTGGGCTAATTCTGCTTCTGATTGGACGAGGCAAAGACAGATATTTATGAAATTTACAATGTACAAAACACTGCAGACCCGAACTTTAAAAATACAGTAGGTTTTCATCCAAAATACATAATTGTCATGTCTTTTTTGCTCTAAAAAACTGCAAAAACTACCTCTGTACAACATCACATCTTAGTTATTATACTTTTTAGGTCCTACTTCTCCCAAATAGCAACAACAATTATAAAATGCACAGCAGACAAACTCTCGGGTCTCAACCGAGCACATTTCCTCCAGTGCAGCTTTACCCAAATCTAAAAGGATCAACAACAGAAAACACAACAAAGTGACACAAAAACTGTGCTGGAAAAACAACAAAAACGACGAACAAAAATGACAAAAAAAATGACAAAAATCTACAAAAACACGTGACAAAATGTTATGATCACGGTTGTAGGTCTAAGCTTTCAAATGAGTCCAGACGCTTTTAGATTTAGGTAAAGCCAGTGCTCGGATCAGGCGGTAAGAGGTTTCAACTCTGCTCCTTTTTTTGACTTTAGCACGAGAAATGAACTGCCCGACATCGATGCTCGGAAACTCACGAAGTCCCGATTAGCTTTGGAGACGCTACGACTCGTTCAGCGCTAACCAGCGGTAACCATCGCTAACCAGCGCTAACCAGCGCTAACCAACGACAAAAGACCAGAATCCTCACTTTCACCAAACGCAGCATCAGCTCATCTGGAAAACTAAAATATCAGAAAAAGCAAAACAAAGAGAGCTGGAGACACGGAGCGGAGGAGAAACACCCCCTCCACCAGGGCTGGACTGGCAGAAAAAAACAGCCCGGGACTTTTGGGTCAAGACCGGCCCTCCAAAAAAAAAAAAAAAGGCATATTCAATGCAATAGTGGAGGTGATGAGCAAAACAATGAACCCTTGGCTTGAACTAAAACAGTATAAGCTACGACTTGAGGACAATAGTTTCATTTTGTTTCTGCTGAATTCAAGCTCACGCCTCAGAGACTCAACACTTTCATCTTGTCGTTTATAACTTGAAGGAACTTTTGTAAAATGACTTAACAATCTTAAAATGTGCGTTCCGTTAATGAAGTTCCTCTCGCGACTGTGACACAAATAAACTTCTCAAAACAAACCACATGATCCACTGTAGATGAAGATGAAACGGAGTTACAGAGCTGTGGAGTGAGAACAGAAATCCCAAAAAGGCCAAACATTGTGAATCCTTTCAATGGAAACAAGATTTTTCCAAACTGCACTGACGACGAGTCACCTGACAACTCCCAGCATGCACTTCTTTGCAAACATTTATCTAAAATGTATTTAAAAACAGAGGTCTGAGGTTCTGTGGGTCCGGGAGGGAGTTACAATAAACTGTTTCCTCTGATATTCACAGTGTGAGGGGCATGAGTGTTATGTCCCAGAGGCCCATCGCTCATTATACCAGATTATCTGGACCAAGACTCAAGAAAGGCCACCAGAGGGCGTCACATCCCTCTAGTGGAGGAGTTGTGTAATTGCATAAATATAATGATAGATACTCCAATGGCTTTTCCCGTTAATTGTGGGCCGGAAAACCCCCGAATCTCCCGATGGCCCGTCCAGCCCTGCCCTCCACACAGAGTCCGAGCCGGTTCTGCTGCTTCCATTGGTCCTGGAGCTCAGAAAGTCCTTTAACCCCGGGGTCCAGCCGTCAAGTCGGAAATTTGAACGACAAGAATCGCTTAAGCTGCGACGCTGCTAAAAACCCCGAGCAGCTACATTTAGCGTGTTAGCATGAGGGACGTTAGCAACATTAGCATCACACACAGGAGCGGCTCAACAGATCGTCCGACTGTAGGGGGCGCTGCAGGCCACCTTTGAGGACAGACAGAACCCTTAACCAGAGCTACATGTGCAGGGACTGGGAATGTGACACTTCCACAAATACACATGATGACCTCTGACCCCCCGCCTGAACCCAGAGCATTTTCTCCAGTTCGGCTTTACCCAAATCTAAAAGCTTCTTGACTGT
This sequence comes from Gobius niger, assembly GCF_951799975.1. Lineage (NCBI taxonomy): Eukaryota > Metazoa > Chordata > Actinopteri > Gobiiformes > Gobiidae > Gobius > Gobius niger. The sequence continues at coordinate 337,492 of NC_136869.1, forward strand.
AACGCCTCATTTGAAAGATAAAATCTAGAAAAGTGACGGGAACTTTCTGTCACGTTGTCGCTGCATTTTTGTCACTTTTTCGTCTCTTGTTTTTCAGGCTTTTTTTCTTTGCTTTGTCGTCACGTTTTCGTCACATTTCGTTGTGTTTTTGTCACTTTTTTGTTGCTTTTCCAGCACATTTTTGCTTGTTGGATGCTTTTCTTTCAACCTCTTAAAAGGAATAGGCCACCGTTTTTACATACTAAAATATGTTCTTACCTCAGTTTAGTGGAGTTAATATATCCCCGTCTGGTCTTTGTCCGTGCGCTCACACATACGCAGCCTCTCCCACATGTCACATAGCTCCGAAAAAGCTCACGATAGAAGCTACCAAGCTCTTCCACGTGTTCCCTATTTAAATAAAGTTACGTGAAGTGTTTTCATGCGAAGTATATTTACACAGAAATGTAACATGTGGATTTTATAAGCAGATAAAAAGGGGAACTATATTGTGAGGCGTAATGATACGAGGAGACTAAAGACTCCCCCGCTCACTTCCGTCAATAACCTTTAGGAGTTACTGCGCGGACGTTTTACTCCTCGTATCATTACGCCTCACAATATAGTCCCCCTTTTTATCTGCTTATAAAATCCACATGTTACATTTCTGTGTAAATATACTTCGCATGAAAACACTTCACGTAACTTTATTTAAATAGGGAACACGTGGAAGAGCTTGGTAGCTTCTATCGTGAGCTTTTTTGGAGCTATGTGACATGTGGGAGAGGCTGCGTATGTGTGAGCGCACGGACAAAGACCAGACGGGGATATATTAACACGTCTAAAGTGAGCTAAGAACATATCTTAGCATGTAAAAACGGTGGCCTATTCCTTTAACTCCCGCCTGAACCCAGAGCATTTTCTCCAGTTCAGCTTTACCCAAATCCTGTAGGCCAGTGGAACGCCTCATTTGAAAGCTAAGACCTACAAAACTTAATTGATCTTTTTCCTCAGATTATCAGATTTTTTTCATCACTTTTTTTGTTGGGCAGTGATCTCATTTTTTCCCCACTTTTTTGTCAAATTATTTGCATTTTTTTTTTGTCAAATTCTTATCACTTTTTCGTAAAAATTTGTGTCACTTTTTCGTCCATTTTTTGTCACTTTTTTCACATTTCCATCATTGTTTTCGTCTCAGTTGTGTTGCTATTTTTCTCCAGAAGCTTTTGGATTGGGGTAAAGCTGGAGAAAATGTGCTCGGTTCAGACGGGAGTTAACTGCAGGCGAGCAACCCTTAACCTCTTAACTCCCGCCTGAACCGAGAGGATCTTTTTCCTCACGTCAGCAGATTATTTTTCCATCATTTTTTTGTGGGTGTTCAACTCATTTTTGTCACTTTTTTTTTGTCATTTTTAGTCATTTTTTAGTCATATTTTTGTCATTTTTTTCTCATTTTTGTCACTTTTTTGTCATTTTTTTGTCATTTTTTTGGTCAATTTTTTGTAGTTTTTTCGTCCATTTTTGTCACTTTTTCATCAAATTTTTCGTCCATTTTTTGTCACTTTTTTGTCACATTTCCATCATTGTTTTCGTCTCAGTTCTGTTGCTTTTGTCCAGAAGCTTTTGGATTGGGGTAAAGCTGGAGAAAATGTGCTGGGTTCAGGCGGGAGTTAAGGGGTTAAGCTTTTAGATTTGGGTAAAGCTCGGTTTCGCCCGGGGGTAAGGGTCAGGTACATATGACCATCCGCCCCTGTATAAGCCGTAGCGCTGAGTTTGCAGAGTTTACAACACGACAGGCTAATGTTGCTAACTAGCGGCTAACACACGGCTAACTAGCGGCTTGGCCCAGGCGCTTCATTCATCTGTAAAACTAACCTAAAAGTATCAGAAAAAGCAAAACAAAGAGACTGTGTGTTTATGTGGAGCAGAAACAACCAAATACTGAAGCATAAAAATATAATAACAGGATAAAGTGACAGACTCAGAACATGAGCTTCATTCTGATCCTTCTGTTTAAAGCCACTTTACTCAAATGTTAAAGTAATAATGACAACGTGATCAGTCTGGAAACACTTTAGAACGTCAAACACCAGAGTGTGGACTAAACATGGAGCTGCACCAAGACCGGTTTAAAAGAGGGAGGTTTCACCCCTTAACTCCCGCCTGAACCAGCTTTACCCCAATCCAAAAGCTTCTGGGAAAAAGGTGAGAAAATAGCGACAGAACTGAGACGAAAACAAGGAGGATGTGACAAAAAATGTATAAAAAATGGACAAAAAGTGACAAAAAAGTGACAAGAATTTGACGAAAAATTGAGGAAAAAATGGGCGAAAAAGTGATAATAATTTGACAAAAAAAATGGACAAAAAAATCAGAAAAAATAAGGAAAAATAATCTGATGATGTAAGAAAAAGATCAATTTAGTTTTGTAGGTGTTTCAAATGAGGCGTTACACTGGCCTACAGGATTTGGGTAAAGCTGAACTGGAGAAAATGCTCTCGGTTCAGGCGGGAGTTAAAAGGACTCAAAAAAAAGTGAAAAAGCGACAAAAAAAAACACAACAACAAAAGGACAAAAACATGAAAAAAATGCTTTCAAATGTGTTCTAGGCCTTGGCTTTCAAATGAGGCTCTGCGGTCCGGAAGCTTTTAGATTTGGGTAAAGCTGAGCAGAGGTTAAAGTGAAGGAAAGCAGAGGAGACGTGAGGACGAGGAGTGAGGTCACATGACGCAGCTGATCCTCAAGTACAGACGCCAAAACTAAAGCAGTCAGCGCTTTGGGGAGGAACACGTCAGCGCCGCGAGGCTCTGCATCACCGGGACACACCGGGACACACCGGGACACACCGGGACACACCGGGACACGCTGAGACACACTGGGACACTGAGACACCAGGACACTGAGACACTGGGAGACACTGAGACACACTGAGACACACCGGGACACTGAGACACACCAGGACACTGAGATACACCGGGACACTGAGACACACTGAGATACACTGAGACACACCGGGACACAGGGGGAGAGACACCAGGACACCCTGAGACGCCCTGAGACACACCGGGCCGAGAGCAAACAGCGTTTACATCAGGGGTCAAAACTGACCCTCCATCATCAAACTCTGGCCCTCCAGATGATTTGGAGAAACATTATGACCCAAATCAGATCAAACGCCGTTAAAGTGCTCTAGAAATGTGAAAAATACTGTCAATTCCTTAAAGTGTCTTAACAGAGCTCCTTACAGGCCATAATCCTGAAAGAATAATCATCTATAGGTAGAAATGACTTCAATCTCTTTGAATGAAGAGATTTAATCTAAAGTTGGAGCAGATTTGGTCTGGCCTTAAAGCAGATAAAGCAGGAGTCGGCAACATCAGGCCCGGGGGCCAAATCCGGCCCTCCAGCACAGAACCTCTGGCCCTCGAGGTGATTTTGAGAAACAGAGTAGTACTTTAAGTACTTTAACATTTTTAAGGTTAAATGGGAGGAATGCTGTTAATGCACCCGATGAGGTCATATTATGCACAACTCTGGCATTTGTACAAAGTGCACTGGAAAAATATAGAAGAAATTAGAAATTATAGAAGAAATGACAGAAACCTACTTGAATGAAGAGATTCAATCTAAAGTGAGAGCAGATCTGGTTTGGTCTCAGATCAGATAAAACATCTTATCACCAATGGAACAAGTCATTATTCTCATATTTCAGATTATATTGTAGAATTTCAAGTGAAAAACATCTTTTTCAAAGTAAATAAGTCATTTCAAAGTGGGTTTTATGTTTGTTCCATTGACATCAGCATTTGTATCTTTATCTGAGATTAGTCCAAACAGAGTCAAATTCAACATAAAGAATCTTTATTCAAGCAATTTTAAGTCATTTATCTCATTTATCTCATTTAGGATGGTAGTTTTTCCAGTGTCGTGCTTTACTTTGGCCCTCGGTCTGTTTACAATCAAACAAAATGGCCTCTGTTAAGAAAACTTGCCTCCCCTGGAGATAAAGCCTGTTCTTGCCAATGGAACAAGCACAAGTGTTTTTCTTTATTCAGATTATTCTGTATAATTTCAAGTGAATAATAAATATTTTTTACAGAAAAGGTGAATTTTCCTGATTTCCAGCAGGATTTGTATTTGTTCCATTGACATTCGCGTTTTTATCTGACCTTAGATTAGTTCAAACCGACATAAACTTAACATAAAAAACCTTTATTCAAGTGATTTTAAGTCATTTATCTAATGGACATGTTTCCAGTGTGTTTGATGTACAACACTGGCAGAATAGAAAGTGATGCTTTACTTCAAATCCTCCAAGTGGAGGCTCCGGCCCCTGGTCTTTTAACAATGAAGAAAACCGAGCCTCCACCAAGAGAACTCTCCTCCCCTGCTTTACATCATGTTTTTATGTCGTCGTTTTCAAACCTTTGACGGAGAAACGTCACCGTAAATCTCCACCTCAGCTCATCACAAACACAGAAAACACAAAAGCACTTCTTATATTTGTGCACAGTTTGTCCAAAACCCAAACCACCAAACCACCAAAGCTTCTCTCCTCTCACTGACAGACCCGAGTCCCTCCAGGCCTGGTCTGGTCTGGTCTGGTCTGGTCTGGTCCGGGACGTTCCCTCATGTATTCACCAAACGGAACTCTCTCTCACCTCTAAACCTTTCACATCACATCCAAACTTCCCGGATCCTAATATTCCGTGAGCTGAACTTTTCATTTCTCCTGCGTCACATGACTCTCCCGCTTTCACTGCCCCGAAAGGCTCGTGCCAAAAACGCGCGCACTTGGCGACACCGATAAAGAAACGGGGACGTGCGTAAATCACGCGTAAAAAGAGGAGGAATGTTTGCGCTTTTGGAGAGAGAGGTGCGCGCGGGGAAGGACCTTGGACTCACCTTGATCCCGGGGCGGGTTTTGAAGCGCGTGATGAGGAGAGAGACTTTCCTCCGACTTAAACACTTTTATAAGCCCCGGTTTAGACGCACAAAGGCGGGATTACCGGACACATTCGCCGCGTAATCACGAAAAAGTTGCGTTGTGCGTAAAATCCGGCGGACCGTGTGTTTGTGAGCGAGCGTGAGCGCGTGTTTGGGCAGGTTTGACCTCTGGAGAAACTCAGAAAACACATGTGTAACGCGCGCAGAGAGCCGGGGAGCGCGGAGACGCAGACGCGCTATTCCGGCCCCGCGCGGGCGGAATGCCAGGCGGTAATTACCGACTTTAAAGTTGTTATTTATATGGATCCGCGAAGGCGAGGGCCGCGCGGAGGTCAGGCCGTTTACGTGATTGACATTTTGATCATAGCGCGGCCAAATTTAGCATCAAAACAGTCCGGGCGCGCGCGTAATGGTGCGACAATGCGGGAGGGAGCGCCGGGTTTGTGGGGATGAAGCGCGCGCGGAACCGGGAGGGCGGCGCGTCAGAAAGTCGCTTCTGTTTGACACTGGAACAAAAACCCAAGCGGAACACAGAGGCAGGAGGTGTGGAAGCTTTGGACTCACGTGTGGAGCTCGCGCGGAAAAAGCGGTCCGAGGCTCGTGCGTCAGCCCCGAGCGCGCGGCGGCTCCGGCTCCATCGGGGGAAGCGCGGAAAGGAAACGCCGTAAGATCCAGGTGTCGGTTTGTTTGGGGGTTGTTGTTTCAGCGGGACATCCTCGAGTTTGTATCCCACAGAGAGGCGTCCACGGCCGGGCAGGAACACAGAGAGAGAGGGGGGGGCAGCGGCGGCGGTGGCGGCGGCGGGGGGGTCCCGGCAGCGGAGGGAGAAGAGGAGGCGGCGATGTGGACCAGAGAGAGGAAAACTCCAGACTGAAGCGAGAGGAGCGGGAGGCTCCGGACGCGCGCGGGGACAGGGGAGAGAGAGAGAGAGAGAGAGGGAGAGAGAGAGAGGGAGGGAGGAAGTATCGCGAGGGTTTGGGCACAGCTTCTCCAGTTTGGCTTTACTCGAATCTAAAAGCTTCTGGGGGAAAACGAGACGAAAAAATGAAACAAAAACATTAAAGTGAGGAAAAAACAAAAGAGCAACAAAACTGAGACAAACACGATGGAAAATTAGAGAAAACGTCAAACGCGACGGTGGTGCACAAGGCCGTGGGAACCCAGGGTGCTGAGGGCGCTGCAGCACCCCTGGTGGATAGTTTGTGAACTGCAGGCAATATTAACCACTTAACTCTCGCCTGAACCGAGCACATTTTCTCCAGTTTGGCTTTACCCCAATCCAAAAGCTTCTGGAAAATGGTGTGAAAATAGCGACAAAACTGAGACGAAAACAATGATGAAAATGTGAAAAAAAATGTACCAAAAATTGACAAAAATTTGACGAAAAAGTGATAAGAATTTGACAAAAAAAATGCGAAAAATTTGATGAAAAAGTGGCAAAAAAGTCATGAAAATTTGCCAAAAAAATGAGAAAATTTGACGAAAAATTGAGGAAATAATGGACAAAAAAGTGACAAAAAATTTACAAAAATTGACAAAAAATGCGAATAATTTGACGAAAAAATTAGACAAATTTGACAAAAAAGTGACAAAAAATGGGAAAAAAAAATGGAAAAAAATTTGCCAAAAAAATGAGAAAAAGTGATAAGAATTTGACAAAAAATGTGAATAATTTTGACAAAAAAGTGACAAAAAAATCACGAAAATTTGACCAAAATTGAGAAAAAATAAACAAAAAAGTGATAAGAATTTGACAAAAAAATGACAAAAAATTTTACAAAAAATGACAATAAATGTACGAAATATTTAGAAAAATTTGACGAAAAATTTAGAAAAAAAATTAGGAAAAAGTGACCGCGATCGGAAGGTTGTGGGTTCGAATCCCAGCTCCCGCAAACGCACACAGAACAAAAGCGCTTCAGAGGTCGAGTTCATTTGGCCCCGGTACTTTCTTTCTGAAACCGGTGCTTTAACGACACTTAGTTTCCGGCACCGACACTTCATTATTTTTCATACAGAAACATAAAAATGATGGATTTGTATCAGTCGTTTGAGATGAAACTTCCTTTAACAACAGGCGGAAAAAAACTTTCCACGTTTCTTATTTTTTCCCCCATTTGCAACAATTTAAAAGAAAAATGTCCCCCCGAAATTTTACTTCCAATTTTCCCTTTTTTCTAATTTTCCCCAATTTTTTTTTCTTCCATTTTTCCCCCACATTATTTCCCTTTTTGATATTTTTGATTCCCCAATTTTTTCCCAATTTTTGCCCTTTTTTTTTTCTTTTTTCTTTAACTTGTCTTTCACTTTTCTTTTTCTTTTTAAATGTGTAAAACCAACGGCACAAAATCTTGAATATAAAGATTGTATATTTCTTGTCTTTACCTGCTTTCGATACTTTTATTTTCCGATACCGGCAGTACCTAAACCTTCATTTTGGACGCCGTACTGCAGGGGGGGCACCTTTTCTTAACAGACGGCCATTTTGTTTGATTGTAAACAGACCGAGGGCCAAAGTAAAGCACCACACTGGAAAACACACCTTCTTAAATGAGATAAATGACTTAAAATAAAGGTCTGTTTGGACTAATCTAAGATAAAGATACAAATGCTGATGCCAATGGAACAAACATAAAACCCACTTTGAAATGACTTAATTACTTTAAAAAAAGATGTTTTTCACTTGAAATTATGCAATATAATCTGAGTTAAGTGAATAATGACTTGCTCCATTGGTGATAAGATGTTTTATCTAATGTAAGACCAGACCAGATCTGCTCACACTTTAGATTGGATCTCATTAAAGTGGGTTTCTGTCATTTCTTCTATCATTTTTTATCTATTTTCTCCCAGTGCACTTTGTACAAATGCCAGAGTTGTTCATGATATGACCTAATCGGGAGCATTGACAGTATTTCTCCCATTTAACCTTAAAAATGTTGAAGTACTTTCTGATTTGTGTCATAATGTTTCTCCAAATCACCTTGAGGGCCAGAGGTTCTGTGCTGGAAGGCCGGATTTGGCCCTCGGGCCTGACGTTGCCGACCCCGCCGTCCTGGTATCGTTTAACGGCACCAGCCCCAGTTCTGTAGGTCTTAGCTTTCAAATGAGCGTTACTCTAGGGAGGGAGGGGGGGACCGGGACCGGGGGGACCGGGGGGGGGGGCTCTGGTTCAGACTCAGACTTGAGTGAAAAGCCGCTGACCCACTTGAGTCTTGTTTTGATAAAAGTGGGACGTTGGGCCTATCTTTAGGAAAACGTTTCCTCATCAGGAACGAGACTTTCTGTGTGAGCTCCGGATCAGAATCACCACGACAGCGCTGGACCAGAGAGCCGGGGTCAAAGGTCACGGCTGGACCGAAGAGCCGGGGTCAAAGGTCACGGCTGGACCGAAGAGCCGGGGTCAAAGGTCACGGCTGGACCGAAGAGCCGAGGTCAAAGGTCACGAATCTAAAAGCTCTCAGCCGATAGGCCAGATCTCAGTGGGACTATCCTGGTTAAAAAATGACGAAAAAATGACAAAAAAATGACAAAAAGGTAAAAAAATGTCAAAAAAAAATGTCAAAAAATGAAGAAAAAACAAAACAAAAAATGACAAAAAAATGACACAAAATGACAAAAAAAGAAGAAAAAACAAAACAAAAAATGACAAAAAATGAAGAAAAAACAAAACAAAAAATGACTAAAAAAAAGACTAAAAAATGAAGGGAAAAAAATGACAAAAAAGTTTCAAAAATGAGTTCAAACCCCCCCAAAAAAGATGAGTCTAGAGTTGGATGAGTTTTGTAGATCTTAGCTTTCAGATGAGGCGTCACTCTGGCCTACAGGATTTGGGTAAAGCTGAACTGGAGAAAATGCTCTCGGTTCAGGCGGGAGTTAAGAGGTTAAATAAAGGTCAATAAAAAAAAACATGTACAATAGGTCAGGATGACGTGTGTGTGTGTGTGTGTGTGTGGTGGGGCACAGACGTGTGAAGAGGTTCATTCTTCACAGATGAGATTCAAACACCTGTGAGTGTCAGACACAGAGTCTGCAGTGACGTCACAGAGTCTGAGAGAAACTGCAGAAACAGAAGCTCCTGAAGCTTCAGACTCAGAACTGAAGCTAAAATAAATAGAAATAAGAGTTTTCTCAGATTGTTGTTTCTTCTGTGTCAGACTCATAATAACCTGTGTCTCATCTGCAGCTAAAGTGCGCCCTCTAGAGCACAGAGTTGGGCGGTACCACATGGACAGTGTTCAGGTCACTCTTTCATTTGACAGTTCAAGCCTCTGGTTTATATGGGATCGACGGATCACAAACAATATTCAAAAAATGTTCAGCAACAGAGACGTAAATATAATCTATTTTTTAAACTTTAGACATTTTTGTTTGTAAACTTTCACCTCTTAACTTCCACCTGAACAGATCCCATTTTCTCCAGTTTGGTTTTACCCGAATCTAAAAGCTTCTTGGGGAAAAAGCACCAAAACAGCCACAAAAAATGAGAAGAAAACAAGGATGTAAACGCAGCAAAAATGTGACAAAAATTCAACAAAAAAAGACAAAAAATCAACAAAAAAATGACCAAAAAAATCAACAAAAAATCAACAAAAAAACAAAAATCAACAAAAATCAACAAAAAAAGACAAAAAAATGACAAAAATTCAGCAAAAAATCAACAAAAATCAACAAAAAAAGACAAAAAAATGACAAACATTCAACAAAAAATCTACTAAAAAATGACAAAAATTCAATAAAAAAGACACAAAAAAAAGAATTTAAAAAAAACCAACACAGCAACAACACAAGGAAAAAGTTATCAGTTTTGTGGGTCTTAGCTTTCAAATGAGGTGTTACACAGGCCTAGGTAACAGCCAAAGAGAACAGAATGCATTTGGTTCAGGCGGGGGGTCAGATAAGACTCCACATCAGAGGATTCTACAGATCTGACTCCTGAGATTTCCTCTGATACAAATGTATATTTAGACACAGTAAAGAGTTTATTCACAAACTAAACTCTGTCCTAAAGGCACAAACCTGCTGCCCCCTGGTGGTCGCTCTGTGCTGATGCAGCCGTGACCAGAGTGAAGCAAAAACAGGCCCAGAGTTCAGAGTCACAAACGTGTTATTGCTTTTGTCAGTGAAAGGTCAGTCAAATCCTGGACGGCAAAAACTTTCTCCAGCTTCACCAGGACCAAACTGAAACGTTCATCAGCGAGAGAGGCTTTTCTCTGTCTTTAATCGTTCCTCACAGGGGAAGAACCTGGTGTGATCTTTGACTCTGAGCTGGTGTTTATTCCACACATTAAGAACATCACAAAGAGGTTCTTCATGTCCTCCTCCCTCTAACAGGAAGTGAAGTTACCTCTGAACCCCCGCCTTAACTCAGCACATTTACCCAAATCTAAAAGCAAAACAACAAACAAACAAAAACATGTCAAAATAGCAACAAAAAAGGGAATAAAAAGTGACAGAAAACGTGATAAAAATGTCACAAATGCTGAGAGTTTTCCAGCTCTTCTTCGCGCTGAAATGAGGCCCGGCCTGTGAGCTGGAAACTCCAGTCGAGAAGCTTTAATTTATTTGATTTATTTATTTTATTTATTTTATTTATTTTATTTATTTTATTTATTTTATTTATTTTATTTATTTTATTTATTTTATTGTATTTTTTTTTTTTATGTTTTTATTTTTTCATTTTATTTTATTTTATTGTATTTTATCATTATTTTTGTTTTATGATTTTTTTATTGTTTTATTTATTTTATTTATTTTATTATTTTGTTTTATTTTTTTAATGATTTTTTTATTTTATTTTATTTTTTCATTTTATTTCATTTTATTTTATTTTTAAATTATTTTAATTATTTTGTTTATGTTTTTATTTTTTCATTTTTTTTAATTTTATTTTATTATTTTATTTCTTTTTTTTAATTATTTTTTTTAATCATTTTTTAAATTGTTTTATTTTTTCATTTTATTTCATTTCATTTCATTTCATTTTTAGCTTTATTTAGGACAGTGTTACTAATGAAGCCACACTGTATTGTCCCCGTGCTCAGGCTCAGACACTCTCATACATCCTGACCTGTTGTACATGTTTTTAGTGGTCGGGGAAACCGGACACAGACACGGGGAGAACAGGCAAACTCCTCACAGATTTGGGTAAAGCCAAACAGGAGAAAGTGTCACAGATGTTCACAGATGTTTTTAAGGCTGTGTGTGTTTGTCTCTTACCTGCTGTCCCGCGTGCGCGCTCGTGCTGAGGGCGTGGCTCGCGCAGGTGTTCCGCATCTGCACTAATGAGCCTCACCTGTTTCCTTCTCTCCGCCTTCAGAATAAAAGTGCACTTCCGGTCTGACACTTTCACAATAAGAGCCCAGTGCTGGGGAAGTTCCACACATACATCAACCAATCAGCTGAAGCCTGACCCCGCCCCCTCTAACCACAACCTCTCAAGCCCCGCCTTCCCCCACTTTACCCAAATCTAAAAGCCAACTGACAAAGAAAACTTCAAAAATGAGACAAAAAAGCAACAAAAACGTGACATAAACACGGCGACAACGCAGGGAAATATCTGTTTATTAACCTCTTAACTCCCGCCTGAACCGAGAGCTTTTTCTCCAGTTCAGCTTTACCCAAATCCTGTAGGCCAGTGTAACGCCTCATTTGAAAGATCTACAAAACTAAATGGATCTTTTTCCTCACAGCAGATTTTTTTTCATCACTTTTTTGTCGGGCAGTCGTCTCATTTTTTTACTTTTTGGTCACTTTTTCATCAAATTATTCACATTTCTTTTGTCAAATTCTTATCACTTTTTCATTAAAAAAATTCTCAATTTTTCGTCAATTTTTCTGTCATTTTTTGTCAATTTTTTGTATTTTTTTGTCACTTTTTTGTCATTTTTTTCATCAATTTTTTCTCAAATTTTTGTCATTTTTTTGTCGGGCAGTCGACTCATTTTTGACAAATTTTCTTGACTTTTTTGTCACTTTTTTGTCAAAATTATTCACATTTTTTGTCACATTCTTATCATTTTTTCGTAAAATTTTTGTACATTTTTTCCTCAATTTTCCGTCAAATTTTTCGCATTTTTTTGTCACTTTTTCGTCAAATTATTCGCATTTTTTGGTCCATTTTTTCCTCAATTTTTCGTCAAATTTGTCTAATTTTTTCATCAAATTTTCATCCATTTTTTCGTCAATTTTTTTTCCATTTTTGTCATTTTTTTGTAAAATTTTTGTAATTTATTTTCTCGATTTTTTGTCAAATTTTTCTCACTTTTTTCACATTTTCATCCTTGTTTTCGTCTCAGTTTTGTTGCTATTTTCACACCTTTTCTCCAGGAGCTTTTGGATTGGGGTAAAGCTGGAGAAAATGTGCTCGGTTCAAGTGGGAGTTAAGGGGTTAATATTGCCTCCTGATGGTGAAGGACCTGCTGATGCTGAAGGACCTGCTGATCCAGAGCCGTGGGAGGATGTTTTAGTTAGGGGGCGCTGAGGGACAAAATTTACCCCCAAATACTTTTTCTGCATAAATCCTATTTATTAACCTCTTAACTCCCGCCTGAACCCAGAGCATTTTCTCCAGTTCAGCTTTACCCAAATCCTGTAGGCCAGTGTGACGCCTCATTTGAAAGACCTACAAAACTGAATGGATCTTTTTCCTCACGGCAGATTTTTTTTCATCACTTTTTTGTCGGGCAGTCGTCTCATTTTTGACTTTTTGGTCACTTTTTCATCAAATTATTCACATTTCTTTTGTCAAATTCTTATCACTTTTTCATAAAAAAATTCTCAATTTTTCGTAAATTTTTTGTCATTTTTTCGTCTAATTTTTCTCAATTTTTCATCAAATTTTTCTCATTTTTTTGTGAATTTTTTGTGAATTTTTTGTCACTTTTTTGTCATTTTTCCTCCATTTTTTGTCACTTTTTTCTCAATTTTTCATAAATTTTTTCTCAAATTTTTGTCACTTTTTTGTCACTTTTTCGTCAAAATTATTCACATTTTTTGTCAAATTCTTATAATTTTTTCGTAAAATTTTTGTCCATTTTCTCCTCAATTTTTCATAATTTTTTTGTCACTTTTTCGTCAAATTATTCGCATTTTTGGTCCATTTTTTCCTCAATTTTTCGTCAAATTTGTCTAATTTTTTCATCAAATTTTCATCCATTTTTTGTACATTTTTTGTCACTTTTTCGTCAATATTTGTAATTTTTTTTCTCGATTTTTCGTCAATGTTTTCTCACTTTTTTCACATTTTCATCCTTGTTTTCGTCTCAGTTTTGTTGCTATTTTCACACCTTTTTCCAGAAGCTTTTGGATTGGGGTAAAGCCAAACTGGAGAACATGTGCTCGGTTCAGGCGGGAGTTAAGGGGTTGATATTGCCTCCTGATGGTGAAGGACCTGCTGATCCAGAGTCGTGGGAAGATGTTTTAGTTAGGGGGCGCTGAGGGACAAAATTCACCCCCAAAATACTTTTTCCTATTTATTAACCTCTTAACTCCCGCCTGAACCGAGAGCATTTTCTCCAGTTCAGCTTTACCCAAATCCTGTAGGCCAGTGTAACGCCTCATCTGAAAGACCTACAAAACTAAATGGATCTTTTTCCTCACGGCAGATTTTTTTTCATCACTTTTTTGTCGGGCAGTCGTCTCATTTTTGACTTTTTGGTCACTTTTTCATCAAATTATTCACATTTCTTTTGTCAAATTCTTATCACTTTTTCATTAAAAAAATTCTCAATTTTTCGTCAATTTTTTGTCATTTTTTGTATTTTTTTTGTCACTTTTTCGTCTAATTTTTCTCATTTTTTTGTCATTTTTTTGTGAATTTTTTGTCACTTTTTTCTCAATTTTTCATCATTTTTTTCTCAAATTTTTGTCATTTCTTTGTCGGGCAGTCGACTCATTTTTGACAAATTTTCTTGACTTTTTTGTCACTTTTTCGTCAAAATTATTCACATTTTTTGTCAAATTCTTATCACTTTTTCGTAAAATGTTTGTACATTTTTTCCTCCATTTTTCGTCAAATTTTTCGCATTTTTTTGTCACTTTTTTGTAAATTTTTTGTCACTTTTTCGTCAAATTATTCACATTTTTTGGTCCATTTTTCCCTCAATTTTTCGTCAAATTTGTCTAATTTTTTCATCAAATTTTCATCCATTTTTTGTAATTTTTTTGTCAATTTTTGTAATTTTTTTTCTCGATTTTTTTGTCACATTTTTCTCACTTTTTTCACATTTTCATCCTTGTTTTCGTCTCAGTTTTGTCGCTATTTTCACACCTTTTTTCCAGGAGCTTTTGGATTGGGGTAAAGCTGGAGAAAATGTGCTCGGTTCAGGTGGGAGTTAAGGGGTTAATATTGCCTGCTGATGCTGAAGGACCAGGGGGAGGAACCACCTGTGCAAACACCTTATACATAAGAGTTTTATTCAATCCTTTAGAACCTTTTTATTCCTTTATTTTACTCCAAGGCCTGGGTTTAAGAGATGTTTTGCACGGATGCTTTAAAAAGACCAGTGTTTGACGGCTCGCCCGGGGGATTCTGGGAAATGTAGTTCAGTGTCAGGCTAAAGCTGGGCTGCTCTATTTATTTCATCTTTATTATGAAACATTGAAAGTGTAAAGCACAGAGCAGTTCAGTCCGGGCACTTTCAGCTGAGCAGGAACAGTGAAGCTCACATTTGAAAGCTAAGACCTACAAAACCATCTATAGCAGGGGTGCCCAAAGTGGGGCCCGCGGGCCAAATTTGGCCCGCCGAAACAGTTCTGTTGGCCCGCCAAAGAGTGACCTACTTTTGCGCTGCGTGTGGTTAAAACTAACTCATTCTCAATGGTAAATATGGATGCAGTACACCTTTTGACCACCAGCGTCAAATTGGGGGCGCTGTTTCACTCCTTTCACAAAGCTAAGGAAACACTGTTGTGGTGTCTATTTATCAATTACAGAGCTTTGTAGCATCAACTTTCACAGTTTTCCAACTTTTATTGCAAGGGTTGTTGACATCGACAACAGTATATGTTAAAAACTGACTTATAAAAGAATTGATGCTGAACTGACACTTTCAAAATACTCTAATGTGGCATTTTCTTTGAGTTAACCTCTTAACTCCCGCCTGAACCGAGGGGATCTTTTTCCTCACGTCATCAGATTTTTTTTCCATAATTTTTTTGTTGGGCATTTAACTCATTTTTGTAACTTTTTTGTCACATTTTTGTCCTTTTTTAGTCCATTTTTTGTCATTTTTTGTCTTTTTTTGTCTTTTTTTTGGTCCTTTTTTAGTCCATTTTTTGTCATTTTTTGTCTTTTTTTTTGTCATTTTTTTGTCACGTTTTTGTAAAAAAAATTGTCACATTTTGTCAGATTTTTGTCTTTTTTTTTGTCACATTTTGTCAGATTTTTGTCACATTTTGGTCACATTTTTGTATTTTTTTTGTCAGATTTTTGTCTTTTTTTTGTCACATTTTGTCAGATTTTTGTCTTTTTTTTTGTCACATTTTGTCAGATTTTTGTCTTTTTTTTGTCACATTTTGTCAGATTTTTGTCTTTTTTTTGTCACATTTTGTCAGATTTTTGTCTTTTTTTTGGTCACATTTTTGTCACATTTTTGTCACATTTTTGTATTTTTTTTGTAATTTTTTTCGTCACTTTTTGTCAATGTTTTCTCACTTTTTCCCTCACATTTCCATCATTGTTTTCGTCTCAGAATGAGGTAAAGTTACTGTAGGTGCTGCAGATACAGGTGTTTTTTTTTGGCACTAAATGCTACAATTGGCATAGCTACCATTTGTTTTAATATAGCATGTTATTTGCAGTTATATGTGTTTTTCGTGCTTGACATCGCTGTGTTTGGCCCGTGACTCACAGGCACTTTTTAATTTTGGCCCTCGGAGACAAAAAGTTTGGGCACCCCTGATCTATAGGATCTTTTTATTTATCTTTTTATTCCTTTCTGTTGCGATTCTGTGTTTTTGTCATGTTTCTGTTGCTCTTTTGACCCGTTTTTATCACTAATGCAGAGACAGGGATGAGGAAGCTTCAGATTTGGGTAAAGTGGAACTGGAGAAGGTGGGGGTGGGGCTGGTTTGTGGTGCGTTGCTCAGGGGCTGGGGTAAACACATGATCCTCTGCTCCAGCCGCTGACCCTGAGCTGGTCCTCCACTGCAGTCCCGCAGCTCACCAGCAGAGGGCGGCGCTCGCTCACTGTGGACAAACCTCCTGTGGTCAGTCCAGACCTGTGGTGCAAACATCTGCCTCCACACGGTCTCCTGAACTCACGACCACGTGGTCCCGGACTCACCTGATAAAGCGCTTTGTATCAGGCCCAAAGTGCTTTACATGAGGAGCCGGACACACGAACAGACACGGACTAAAGGGCAGAAGAAACACTTTTACAATTCATTCCAAGATGTTTAACCTTTATTTATCACACGGCTCTTCACAGCGTCAGCAGAAGCTCCGTTGATTTGAATGGGATGTCATTATTCTCTGATAAAGTTCCTCTGAGTTGGTGTTTTCATATCACTCCGCACGTACGTATCAGCGACACTATCTGTCCCGTCACTGAGAGAGAAGTCGGGGAATCGTGAGTCTGACTTTCAACTTACCCAGAGATTCACCACCATTCCTCCAACTGCACCTTCAGCTAAGTAGCTAGGCTAGCTGCTAGCCTTGCTGCTTCTAGCCTAGCCAAACGTTGCCGAGCAACGCGCAAACTTTTGGGAACTATTTGTTGCGGAAGTCATTAAATAAACCTTTGGACCTTCATAAAAGTGTACGAAGTTTATGTTGTGTGTGTTCAGTTGGCAAATGGCCGAATAATAAGCGGATAATTTATTTATTTATTTATTTATTTATTTCAGTCATGTTAGTATGTTTTCACATTTCAACAACTATACATGCTTTTTTTTAATACATGATTGAAAAGGAGCACGATGAAGACAACGCTTATGCTAAGTGCCCCTTTCTTCAAATACAAAAAGTAGACAAAAAAAAAATATTAGATTTTTTAAAGTTAAAATCTAATATTTACAGTAGTGTGTAAGAGTTGATATTTGTTAATTTGAACTGTTTTTTAAATTGGTGCGCTGTGGAGGAGTTCTTTAAATTCAAGGGCAGGGCGTTCCACAGTTTGATGCCCATCCGCTTCTGGGTTGTTCTGGCAAAGGGAGAGTAAAGTGAAGTTTTCTACGACTGGATGCATCGGCGTTGAACACAAACATCAATTGTACAGCTTGAGGCAATCGAAAAAATCTTGCTTTAGACATTATTATCAATGTTTGTAATTTAATGAGATCTTGTAATATTAATAGTTTTGATTTTATAAACAGTGGATTTGTATGTTCTCTGCTATGCGTTTTATTTATTATTCTTATAGCTTTTTTTTGTATTTTTATCAGCGGTTGATTGTAGTTTTGTATGTGTTTCCCCAAACTTCTGAGCAATAAAGTAAGTGAGGAAGTATTAAAGCGCAGTACAAGACCCTTAAAGATTCACGATTTAAAAATATTTTACTTTGTGAAGAACAGCAATGTTTCTACATAATTTATTTCTAATACTGTGGACATGAGATAGAACGAATGTGTAGAACGCTGGTCATTACCGGAAAATAAGCACCTTCAGGGCGAAACAAGACCGGTTTGCCCTGTCGGTGCTTATTTTCCCGATAATGACCAGCGTTCTCTACATGATCCTTTACTTACAGTTTTTTTTGCCAATTTATTTACATTTTTTCCAGATTATTATTTTTATGTCCACTTTATCCCCTAGTTTTAGACACATTTTCCCACTTTTCCCTCAGGTCTGAGGAGAACGAGACCCGCCTTTTTAGTTTAGCTTTTAACTGACCTCTATTTGTTTAGTCCTAAAATATAAAATATAAAATATCTGGAGGTTGTGCAGGCGCATTGTTTTAAATGTTGTATCTGTAAAGCTCTTTGTGAAACCTTTTGTTATGAAAAGCGCTTTATAAATAAAGTTTGATTGATTTTCTTTTTACAATTTTTTCACATTTTTCCCCATTTCATTTATTTTATTTTTTCTCCATTTTTGTTTTTCTTCCAAATTTGTCCTGGACATAAAGTCGAGTTTACATTTGCAGTTCTCTCAGACATGACTTTACCTGCTCAAAACTGACACTTTCATCACAGTGTCATCATTCTGTCACTTATTTGCAGTAGTATTTGTGGTAGTAGTAACAGTAGTTTGTGTATTATTATTATTATTATTATTATTATTATTATTATTATTATTATTATTATTATTTATTATTATTATTATTATTATTATTATTATTATTATTATTATTATTATTATTATTATTATTATTATTATTATTATTATTATTATTATTATTATTTTACTGTATTTATGATGGAACCGCTGCTTCTGCCACGTTCGGTCCCGTTGTAAAAGCAAAGGCCCGTTTTTGAGCCTCCCCATTGGTCAGACGCGCCTCCGGCCCCGCCTCCCCCCTGACTCCCGGCTCCTGATTGGCCCAGAGCGGCGTCAGTCCGGAAGTGCAGGACGTGATTTCGCAGAGGCTGCTTCAGTGCGAGCGAACAGCGGCTCGTCGCGCTCACTCTCCCGCCGTCCAGCGCGTTTTCACGGCGGGTTTCTGACCGAAGGGAGGCTTTCACCCGGAGGAACCGGAGGAAACGGAGACATGACGCAGAGGAGGAACTCCAAAAGTCACGGGAGGAAAGGTGAGGAGATGTTTGTCTCCTGCGCGTCGCCTCAAAACGGGAGGCGCCCGCGGTATCAGCTGTTTACGCTCTCCTCGCGCTCCATCGCACGTTTAACGCGACATTTAACGACACTGCGCACGTGACGTCATGTGCGTGAAGCCTGTCTTTAATTCGGCTTCGACTCTTGAACCGAACATCCTTGATTTCTGCCGTTATTCCCACGGTCCGCTGTACGGGGCGCACCGCTCACCGCAGCGCCATTGTTGGATGAAACTCAACATCGCGTCGGAATAAAAGTGAATTATTAATTTCGAGCTGAGCCGAAGTGACGAGAGGATCTTCACTTTATCGGAGAATCGATTTAAAACATTCGACTTCGCTGGTTTTGCGCTGAAACTGACGCCGGACTCTAAAGTTCACGCTTTTGCTATGAGATCCCGCGATGCTTCGTGTGACTGAAGGACTTTGTCACGGTGGTTTTGTTTGTTTTGAGTTCAGATAAAGATGACGTCACGAGCGTAAGGACGTGATTAAAGCTCGTTATTCGAATCTGAAGCTCGGTTAGTTCCCGGTGACATGAAACCTCTTAACCTCCGCCTTAACCGAGAGCATTTTCTCCAGTTCAGCTTTACCCAAACCTACAAAACTCATCTCACAGATCGTAATGATAATTGTTACACATTTAATTAACCACATATTCACAGTTTCATAATTATGGGAAAAGTTCAACAGTTTATAACCGGGATTTATTATTATTTTACATTTTTATTGAGCCAAATAATGCATTTTTTTAAAAACTTTTTTATGGAAATGTTGCACATATGTTTCTTAACCTCTGAACTCCCGCCTGAACCGAGAGGATTTTTTCCTCACGTCATCAGATCTTTTTTCCATCATTTTTTTGTTGGATATTCAACTCATTTTTGTAACTTTTTTGTCATTTTTTTGTCAAATTTTTGTCACATTTTTGTCATTTTTTTGTCACATTTTTGTCACATTTTTGTCATTTTTTGTCTCATTTTTGTCATTTTTTTGTCATTTTTTTGTCACATTTTTGTCACATTTTTGTCATTTTTTTGTCATTTTTTTGTCACATTTTTGTCACATTTTTGTCATTTTTGTGTCATTTTTTTGTCATTTTTTTGTCACATTTTTGTCACATTTTTGTTGAATTTTTTTGTCTTTTTTTGTCACATTTTTGTCATTTTTTTTATCATTTTTTTGTCATTTTTTTGTCATTTTTTTGTCTTTTTTTTGTCACATTTTTGTCATTTTTTTATCATTTTTTTGTCATTTTTTTTGTCACATTTTTGTCATTTTTTTGTCACATTTTGTAATTTTTTTGTCATTTTTTTGTCACATTTTTGTAATTTTTTTGTCATTTTTTTGTCACATTTTTGTTGATTTTTTTATTTGTCTTTTTTTGTCAATGTTTTCTCACTTTTTTGTCCCATTTCCATCATTGTTTTCGTCTCAGTTTTGTCGCTATTTTTCCCAGAAGCTTTTGGATTGGGGTAAAGCCAAACTGGAGAAAATGTGCTCGGTTCAGGCGGGAGTTAAGGGGTTAAAAGACATGAGAGGTAATTTGTGCAGATACAACTTCAACAGATCAAACTTGCCAGGGGAAATCAACAAAAACAAAAAAAAAGCGTTGAAATCTGGTCACGATATATGTACATATGAACAGCCTTTCTGTTCTTTATTTATTTATTTATTTGTTTATTTATTTGACAGGGACATTAATCATCCAGGTCACAGGAGTGAGTCTGGTCTCCTCAGGTCTTCATATTTTGTCATTTTTTGTTACATTTTGGTCATTTTTTTGTCAATTTTTAATCAAATTTTTGTCATTTTTTGTCACATTTTTTATCAAATTTTTGTCATTTTTTTGTCAAATTTTTATAATTTTTTCGTCCATTTTTTATCAGATTTTTGTAATTTTTT
The DNA here is from genome assembly GCF_951799975.1 of Gobius niger. Taxonomy (NCBI): domain Eukaryota; kingdom Metazoa; phylum Chordata; class Actinopteri; order Gobiiformes; family Gobiidae; genus Gobius; species Gobius niger. The sequence continues at coordinate 358,036 of NC_136869.1, forward strand.
CGTCAATTTTTCATCAAATTCTTATCAAATTCTTGTTATATTTTTGTAATTTTTTGTCACATTTTGTAACATTTTGGTCATTTTTTTGGGTCATTTCTTGTCAATTTCTTGTGACATTTTTGCCACTTTTTCATAAATTTTTCGGCACTTTTTTTGTCAATGTTTTCTCACTTTTTGGTCACATTTCCATCATTGTTTTCGTCTCAGTTTTGTTGCTATTTTCACACCTTTTTTCCAGAAGCTTTTGGATTGGGGTAAAGCCAAACTGGAGAAAATGTGCTCGGTTCAGGTGGGAGTTAAGTTCCAGCCTGATTGTCCTGGTTTATGATCTGGTGACTCTGGTCTCCTCAGGTCTTCACATTCAAAGCCTGGTCCTGGTTTATGATCTGGTGAGTCTGGTCTCCTCAGGTCTTCACATTTAAAGCCTGGTCCTGGTCTGTGTGGTTCCGCTGCAGCAGACCCGTTATCGCCTCAGATCTGTGTCCGTGTCAGACTCAGAGGAAGCCCGTGAGGATGTGGGTTTTGTGGTGAACGATGCTCAGAAATAAACTCCACTAAAGATGTGACACTTTGAAGACGAGACAAAGTCGAGCTGTGAAGATAATGTTGGTTTAAAGAGAATTATCCAGTTATGTCCGGAATAGAGACGTATTTACTGCAGTACTTTTACTTCAGAAACACGGAGACGCTGCAGGTCAAACACAGACTCTCTTTACCAGGTTTATTCTCTGACAGTTTACTCTCCAACATTTACAAACATCTGGAAGAGCTTGTGAAATGTCTGTGTCTCCCTGGTTTTGACTAATGCTGACATGTTCGGTGTCCACGTGTAGCACGACAGGCTGTGCCCGAGGTGACGCTGGAATCCAATATTTGGATTTTTAACCTCTCACCACCAAATCAAACGCATTCTCTCCTCTTTGCCATTGGCGTCACTTTTTATTTCCCCTATGTGTTTTTGTCACTTTTTAATGGCACTTTTGTAACTTTTTTTTTTTGCTGGATTTTTGTCACTTTTTTTGCTTGATTTTTGTCACTTTTTTGCTGGATTTTTGTCATTTTTTTGCTGGATTTTTGTCATTTTTTTGCTGGATTTTTGTCATTTTTTTAATGGATTTTTGTCACTTTTTTGCTGATTTTTTGTCACTTTTTTGCTGGATTTTTGTCACTTTTTTGCTGGATTTTTATATTTTTTTGCTGGATTTTTGTCTTTTTTTGCTGGATTTTTGTCCTTTTTTTGTCCTTTTTTTGCTGGATTTTTGTCACTTTTTTGCTGGATTTTTGTCCTTTTTTTGTCCTTTTTTGCTGGATTTTTGTCACTTTTTTGCTGGATTTTTGTCACTTTTTTGCTGGATTTTTGTCACTTTTTTGCTGGATTTTTGTCACTTTTTTGCTGGATTTTTGTCACTTTTTTGCTGGATTTTTGTCTTTTTTTTTGCTGGATTTTTATATTTTTTTGCTGGATTTTTGTCTTTTTTTGCTGGATTTTTGTCCTTTTTTTGTCCTTTTTTTGCTGGATTTTTGTCACTTTTTTGCTGGATTTTTGTCACTTTTTTGCTGGATTTTTGTCACTTTTTTGCTGGATTTTTGTCACTTTTTTGCTGAATTTTTGTCATTTTTTTGTTGGATTTTTGTCATTTTTTTTGTTGGATTTTTGTCCTTTTTTTGCTGGATTTTTGTCTTTTTTTGCTGGATTTTTGTCACTTTTTTGCTGGATTTTTGTCACTTTTTTGCTGGTTTTTTATCACTTTTTTGCTGGATTTTTGTCACTTTTTTGCTGGTTTTTTATCACTTTTTTGCTGGATTTTTGTCACTTTTTTGCTGGTTTTTTGTCACTTTTTTTCTGGATTTTTGTCGTTTTTTTGCTGAATTTTTGTCACTTTTTTGCTGGATTTTTGTCACTTTTTTGCTGGATTTTTGTCTTTTTTGCTGGATTTTTGTCACTTTTTTGCTGGATTTTTGTCACTTTTTTGCTGGATTTTTGTCTTTTTTGCTGGATTTTTGTCTTTTTTTTGTTGGATTTTTGTCGTTTTTTTGCTGGATTTTTGTCACTTTTTTGCTGGATTTTTGTCTTTTTTGCTGGATTTTTGTCTTTTTTTTGCTGGATTTTTATCATTTTTTGCTGGATTTTTGTCATATTTTTGCTGGATTTTTGTCATATTTTTGCTGGATTTTTTTCCTTTTTTGCTGGATTTTTGTCACTTTTTTGCTGGATTTTTGTCACTTTTTTGCTGGATTTTTGTCATTTTTTTGCTGGATTTTTGTCATTTTTTGCTGGATTTTTGTCACTTTTTTGCTGGAATTTTGTCTTTTTTGCTGGATTTTTGTCACTTTTCTGCTGGATTTTTATCATTTTTTTGTTGGATTTTTGTCTTTTTTTTGTTGGATTTTTGTCTTTTTTTTGTTGGATTTTTGTCTTTTTTTTGCTGGATTTTTATCATTTTTTGCTGGATTTTTGTCATATTTTTGCTGGATTTTTTTCCTTTTTTGCTGGATTTTTGTCACCTTTTTGCTGGATTTTTGTCATTTTTTTGATGGATTTTTGTCACTTTTTTGCTGGATTTTTGTCACTTTTTTGCTGGATTTTTGTCATTTTTGTCAACTTACATCCTCATTTTCTTCTCATTTTTGTCGCCATTTTGAAGAAGCTTTTAGATTTGGAGAAAACGTGTTCAGGCCGGAGTTAAGAGGTTAAATATCTGCAGTTTTAGACTTTTTTATGCACAAAATGAACACATGAAAAGACAGTAAAGTTCTGGTGCATTTTCCTGATGTTTCTCCATAATCCACAGCAGGACCAGACTCAGACTCTCGGTCTAACTGAACGTTCCACATGCCTCCTGGTGGTCGTGCAGTGTAAACGCGGCGTGTGTCTCTTTAAACTCTCCCGTCCCTCGACACAAGGTCAGGTCTATTTGAGTCTGGACTCAGACTCTGGTCCACCTTCACACCGTGTCACAGGGGAACACTCGCCGTCTTTACTTTCTGTGGATTATTTACTTTTGTTTCTGTGGATTATTCAGTTTTGTTTCTGTGGATTATTTACTTTTGTTTCTGTGGATTATTCGCTCTGATGCAGCGTTTGCTCCGGCTCGGGCTCGGACAGGAAGTGGGTCAGTGATACTAAACTAAACTAAACTAAACTATACACAAACACCTGCAGTAATAACTGTAATAACTGTAAGAACTGTAATAACTGTATTTGACAAACGTTCTCATCAGTGACTGAAGACTTATCTGCACTTTATTTATTCACTTTATTTCTGCTTTTGTCTCCAAGGACGACACAGCTACATCTACATTGTCCTGAGAAATGAATGAATGAACCTGAAATGAGTCGAGCCGTTGTTACTCCTTGTGTGAAACTAGCCCCCCCATAGTGTCCCATTCACTCCAAACTAGTGTCAATGCTTAGTTCTTCGTTTGTGCTTCGTTTGTGCACTTACAATTAGCGTTTTATGTGCACAAATGAAGAGCTGAACATTGACACTAGTTTGGAGTGAATGGGACACTATGGGGGGGCTGATCAATTACCAATCAATGATCAATATCTCAAAAACGAAGTGCGCTGGTGCGCCGTCTGGTCTGGGGTTGGTTCTTAGTCTTGATCTTTGTTCAGGTCTTGGTTCTTCGTCTTGATCTGGTCTTGATCTGGTCTTGATCTGGTCTTGGTTCGGGTCTTGGTCTTTGCTTAGTTTTAGTCTGGTTCTTGGTTCGGGTCTTGATCTGGTCTTGATCTGGTCTTGATCTGGTCTTGGTTCGGGTCTTGGTTTGGGTCTTGGAAAAGTTGAAAACTGCTGAAAATCAGGAAAAAGACGGAAGTTTGATAAAAGATAAAGAACATGAAAACCAATGATTGATGCGGAGGATCCACAGTCAATCAATATCTCAAAAACGAAGTGGCACAAACGAATGACACCATTTTGAAACAAATCGGACACTATGGGGGGGCTAAACTTCACACAAGTTTCGATACTGACTAAATGAAATGTGAAACATCTGTGGGACTTTCTCTTTAACGATGATGTACAGATGTATCTACTAAACATCTGTGCAGATGTATCTACTAAACATCTGTGCAGATGTATCTACTAAACATCTGTGCAGATGTATCTACTAAACATCTGTGCAGATGTATCTACTAAACATCTGTGCAGATGTATCTACTAAACATCTGTGCAGATGTATCTACTAAACATCTGTGCAGATGTATCTACTAAACATCTGTGCAGATGTATCTACTAAACATCTGTGCAGATGTATCTACTAAACATCTGTGCAGATGTATCTACTAAACATCTGTGCAGATGTGCATCGGTTTGTTGCTCACACTTTTTAAAATCTAAAGATGCGACACTTCAGACAAACATTTGATTTTGAGTTTATGTTTCTGCACTTTCTGTCCACGAGGAAACTTCTGCTTCGTGTTGTATTTGTGGTAACAGTAACAGCAGTATTTGTGTTAGTAGTATCTGCAGTAGTATCTGCAGTAGTATTTGTGTTAGTATCTGCAGTAGTATTTGTGTTAGTGACAGTAGTATTTGCAGTAGTATTTGTTCCCTGTAGTTCTGGTCGTAGCAGTAACAGTAGTGTTGTAGTAGTAATTGGGTTAGTAGTGACAGTAGTATTTGTTCCCTGCAGTAGTAGTAGTCTCGCTGCAGTAGTATTTGCAGTAGTATTTGCAGTAGTATTTGTGTTAGTAGTGACAGTAGTATTTGTTCCCTGCAGTAGTAGTCTCTCTGCAGTAGTATTTGCAGTAGTATTTGCAGTAGTATTTGTGTATCCGCTGCAGCTGCTGGTGGATTCCAGGTCTATTCCCGTCACTGTGACATTCACATCGTCACATTGTCTGTGTTTGTGTCGTCGACTCCAGGACCAACTCAAGGCCTTAAACGTCATTAAAACATTAAAAACATTAAAACATGAATGAACCCTGTGTTCAGAGTGAATGAGTGAATGAGTGAATGAGTGACTGCTCTCTCACATTCACAGCTGAACTTGGGTTTAGTTAAATGTTTTAGGAGAAGCAGCAGCTCGATGTCCGATGCTAACTGACTCATGTAAACCAATGGACGCCGCTAGGCTAGGCTAGGCTAGGCTAACCCATAGAAATGAGTGAGCGCTAAGCTAACACGCTTATTCCATAGACTGTAAAAAACAATGGACGTCTTGTGCTCAGGGGGAATTCATGGAGGATTTACAGACTCCTCCTCCCCAGCTCTGACGAAGCATGTTCCTAATAAGGGCATAAGGGCGGGATCTTCACCGTAGACTCCGCCCTTGTGTGACGTGTAGCTCGCGCTGCTCCAATGCTAACAGTCCCACCCTCATTAAGCACCAGATTTCTAACATTCTTCTTATGAAAACCAGCCTGGTTTCATATATTGTGACTAACCCAGCGTTACCTCAGGAGGAAGATCCAGGCTGTGTCCGAATGTCCACACTATTCCCTATATACTGACTATATAGTGACTATATAGTGACTATATAGTCACTATATAGTGACTATATAGTCACTATATAGTGACTATATAGTCACTATATAGTCACTATATAGTCACTATATAGTGGTCACATGTTGTAGGCGTGTCCGAATGTCCAGAGGGATAAAAGTCGTCCACTCAAAATTTCCCACAATGCATCTGGAAAAGTAGTGAGCATCGATGGTCACTAAACGGGTCAATATTTCCCACAATGCACTGGGAGAAGAGCCTGACAGAGACAGGTCTGTGAACTAAACACGACTGAAGTAAATCAGCTGTTTCAGTCGAGTGTTTGTGTTTCTCAGGAATAAACGACCTAAATATAAACGGTTACGGTGAAAAGATGCTAACGTTAGCTGCTAACCTTTAGCTGGAGCTGTTACATGACCGATAGCTTCATGCTAACGTTAGCTGCTAACCTTTAGCTTGCGCTGTTAAATGACCGATAGCTTCATGCTAACGTTAGCTGCTAACCTTTAGCTTGAGCTGTTAAATGACCGATAGCTTCATGCTAACGTTAGCTGCTAACCCTTAGCTTGAGCTGTTAAATGACCGATAGCTTCATGCTAACGTTAGCTGCTAACCTTTAGCTTGAGCTGTTAAATGACCGATAGCTTCATGCTAACGTTAGCTGCTAACCTTTAGCTTGAGCTGTTAAATGACCGATAGCTTCATGCTAACGTTAGCTGCTAACCTTTAGCTTGAGCTGTTAAATGACCGATAGCTTCATGCTAACGTTAGCTGCTAACCTTTAGCTGGAGCTGTTAAATATAAAGCGTATCTGACTCGTATTTATCATAAATATTCCACTGTCTCCGAGTTTGGTTTTTATCACAGAAATACTTTATTCCCGGAGTTTATTGAACTTTTAGCAGATGTCGTCGCTCAATCTGCTGGTGTTCGGACACCGGGCTCTGAGCTCACGCTTTTTTTTTTTTTCTTTTTTTGTGATGACAGTAACGCCTGTGACGTCACGCAGCGCGGAGAAAGTCGTGTCCGAATCGCCAACAGAATCAGTGACTATATAGATCGGGCCTATGTAGTGAATGAGGGGTTAGGGACTGGGTGGACATTCGGATACAGCCCTAGTCTAGTGTTGAAAACATTGAAACCAGGCGTTAAAGTTGTTTTTAACGTGTCTAAACTCCAATGCTTTTCAATGGGGCCTGGTGGCCATATGGAGGTACTGCAGCAACGGCATAAATTCAGTGTAGAAGAAACACTTTGATGATAAAAACACAAATGAACCGACATTATATTAATAAAAATGGCCGAAAACGTCTCCTTGTTCTAAACTCCGGGTCCAGATGTTTGTGAAGCGTCTCCTTGTTGATCCAGATGTTTGTGAAGCGTCTCCTTGTTGATCCAGATGTTTGTGAAGCGTCTCCTTGTTGATCCAGATGTTTGTGAAGCGTCTCCTTGTTGATCCAGATGTTTGTGATGTGTCTCGTCTCTGTTGCAGAAGTGAAGGCGGCGCTGAGTAAGAACGGCCGGCGCCCGTCAGACTCCGCCCCCTCTGACCCCGCCCCCCCGGACCCGGGCCGGTCCTGGCTGGGTCTGGTGCTGGTCCTGGCTCTGCTCGGGCTCTGGAGCTCCATGGCCGTGGTTTACTTCGACGTGGTGGACTACGACCGCGTCCTGGGTCAGTTCTGTTCAAACACGCTATGATCCAGATGTTTCTCTATGATCCAGATGTTTCTCTGAGCCAGTGGTTCTCAACCTGGGGGTCGCCAGACAAATGTGGGGGGTCACCAGATCATTTAGATAAAATAAACATATTTTCATTAGCGAATAATCTGATATTTTGTTGTAGCCTGTGTTTGCTGTTTACCAGAGGGACATTATGTGTTTGTAGTTTGATGAATTTCATTTTAGCCATTTTTTTTTTTTTTTTTTAACCCCTTAACTCCCACCTGAACCGAGCACATTTTCTCCAGTTCGGCTTTACCCCAATCCAAAAGCTTCTGGAAAACAGCAACAAAACTGAGTTGAAAACCATGATGGAAATGTGACAAAAAAGTGATGAAAAATTGATGAAAAAGTGGCAAAAATGTCTCAAAAATGACAAAAAATGTGACAAAAAAATTACAAAAAATGACAAAAAAAATGACAAAAATGTGACAAAAATGTGACAAAAAAATGACAAAAATGTGACAAAAAATGACAAAAAAATGACAAAAATGTGACAAAAATGTGACAAAAAAAATGACAAAAATGTGACAAAAATGTGACAAAAAAAATGACAAAAATGTGACAAAAATGTGACAAAAATGTGACAAAAATGTGACAAAAAAAATGACAAAAAAATGACAAAAATGTGACAAAAAATGACAAAAAAATGACAAAAATGTGACAAAAATGTGACAAAAAAAATGACAAAAAAATGACAAAAATGTGACAAAAAATGATAAAAAAATGACAAAAATGTGACAAAAAAATGACAAAAATGTGACAAAAAATGACAAAAAAAATGACAAAAAAATGACAAAAAATTGACAAAAAAATGACAAAAAAATGACAAAAAAATGACAAAAAAAGGACAAAAAAATGACAAAAAAATGACAAAAATGTGACAAAAAAATAACAAAAAAATGACAAAAAAATGACAAAAATGTGACAAAAAAATGACAAAAAAATGACACAAAAATGTGACAAAAAAATGACAAAAAAATGACAAAAATGTGACAAAAAAATAACAAAAAAATGACAAAAAAATGGCAAAAAATGACAAAAATGTGACAAAAAAATTACAAAAATGTGACAAAAATGAGTTGAATCCCCAACAAGAAAATTATGTAAAGAATGTGCTGACGTGAGGAAAAAGATCCTCTCGGTTCAGGCGGGAGTTAAGAGGTTAAGAATGTTCCTATTTCTCACGGTGTGACCCGGGCGGGGGGGGGCGGGGCGGGGTCACGAACCCTTTTACCTGTTATAATGGGGGTCACGAACCCTCCAAAAGGTTGAGAACCTTTACTCTAAACACGAAAACATCTGTGACACTAAAACATCTGTGACACTAAAACATCTGTGACACTAAAACATCTGTGACACGAAAACATCTGTGACACTAAAACATCTGTCACACTCTCCTGGGACGCAGCGCGAGCCACGGAGTTCCGGCTCAACTTTACTAACGTTCTACAAGGTACTCGCCGCCGCCGCCGCATTCATGTTCCCACCACCATCTTTAAACGGTCACGTGACGTCGCCGTGTGGTAACCGCGGTAACGGGGCACGACAGGAAGCAGAAAAAACCACTTTATTTTATACTTTATGTTGAAAATTCACTTGTTATTGGAAAGTGCTGTTATTTCCACACTGACTTTGATGCACCGATCCGATACTGGCATCAGATATCGGAGCCGATACTGGCGTCAGATATCAGAGCCGATACTGGGAAAAAGTATCGGCAAATATCTGATACTGAACCGATACCAGTTCTAAAAACACGACTTTCATTAAATGTGCGTGAATATGAACCTGCTGAGACAGAAGCTATGATGGGATCACCCGAGTGTTTGAGTTTTACTTTATAAAGTCACTGATGTGACGTATATTTGTAATGATGAGAGATGGATTAATGTAACTGAAGCCGAGGATGTTTAGAAAGTCCAGAGATCCTTGTTTCATGTTTTTACATTAGTTTATAAGTGAAGGATAATGTAAAGAACGCTGCACTGCAAAAAGTACCCAACTAAAAACAAGGAAAAAATCTTAAAATAAGACGTTTTGTCTTGTTTTAAGGAAAAAATTCTGCCAATGGGGTCAGCATGTTTTTCTTGCTAAGAATTCTTATTTCTAGAATATTTTTCTCATCATAAAACAAGAAAGAAACATTAATTTTAAGCAAATAAATAACTACAATTAAGCAAAATGTCCTCAGAAAATGGAGTAATTTAAGGAAAACATTCTTATTTAGTGAAAAATTGTGCATATTTTACTTAAATGTTGCTTGATTTAAGTAAAATGACTCACATTTTTGAGCAAAATGTTGTTAATAAATACTAATATTTAAGGAAAGTATTGCCCGGAGACCCGCCTCCATGATGTGGAGCCAGGCTGATGGTCAGAATCACTTATTGTACATGTTTTTAGTGGTAGACTCGGGGAGAACATGCTCCACACAGAAAGGCCCCGTCCTGGTGGGAATCGAACCCGGGACCTTCGAGCTGTGGAGCTGAGGCTCTAACCGCTGTGCCACCGAGCCGCCCACTTTAAAGAATGGAATGTTTTATCTCTCTGTGAGAAGCAGTTATTACATTAAGAGTTGATCTGAGTTTTTCTTAAAATAAGAAAAAATATTCTTTGTCCAGTCATCCACCATATCCAATATTCATGTCTCAAGCCATAACATTCCCCTTTCCTCCTCCGTTACAAACCTAGGGGTCAGATTTGATCCTCATCTGTCATTTGAGAACCATATCCGCCACCTGTGCAAAGTGTCCTTCCATCACCTACGAAACATCACCAAACTCCGCCCCTCCCTCTCACAATCAGACGCTGAGAAACTGGTCCATGCCTTTGTCTCCTCCAGGCTGGATTACTGCAATGCTCTCCTCGTCGGGATCCCTGGTAAGAGCCTCCTGAAGCTCCAGCACATCCAGAACTGTGCAGCCAGGATCCTGACGAGGAGGCGCAAACATGACCACATCACCCCCGTCCTCCGGTCCCTCCACAGGCCGCCGTCCATTACAGAATCCACTATAAAATCTGCCTCCTCACAGACCAGTGTCCATGGAACAGCCCCGGCACCTCACTGAGCTCCTGACCCCACACACCACAACAAGGCGCCTACGGTCCACTTCCACCCACACCCTTCACCAGCCCGGGACCAGGCTCTCCACAATGGGCGACAGGGCCTTTAAGGCAGTCGCCCCGAGACTCTGGAATGCCCTGCCAGAGTCCCTGAGGGTCCCCAGAGTGTCGAGGCCTTTAAAAAAGGCCTAAAAACACATTTATTTTTAAAGGCCTTTTCAGACTAATTTGTTTGTTTGCTGTGTTGTTTTTACTATGTGAATGTTCTTTTTGTTTTTATCAGATTTTATTATTCTGTTGTAGCACTTTGAGGTTTCGCTGAAATGTAAAGTGCAATATAAATAACATTTATTATTATTATTATTATTATTATTATTAAAACTGAAGAAGATTCAAAAAGTTTTTCTTTCTTGTTACAAGAAAAGCAAATTTATCTGAACAAGAAATGGCTCGATTTTATTTCCTAAAATAAGATTTTTTTTCTCAAGAAAATTTGCTCAGTGAGACATTATTACTTTTTAGGGAAAAATAAGAACTTATTTCTTAAAGTAAGACATTTTTTACTTGCTTAGAATCCACTTTTTGCAGTGTGGTCATTATCGGGAAAATAAGCACCGACGGCAAACCGGACCCTGAAGGATCTTTTCCCCATAATGACCAGCGTTCTGAACATTATCTGAACTTATTATTTTCCAACTGAACTCACACAACATGAACTTCATACACTTTATGAAGCCCAAAGGTTTATTTCATGACTTCTGTGGCAAACAGGTCCCAAAAGTTTGCGCATTGCTCAGCAACATATGGCTAGGCTAGTAGCAGCAAGGCTAGTAGCCTAGCCAAACCACTTAGCTGAAGGTGCAGTTGGAGGAATGGTGGAGAAGCTCTGGGTGAGCTGAAAGTTGAAAGTCGGACTCGCGTTAACTTCACGAGTGATTCCCCGACGTCTCTTATGGACGAGGACGGAGACGGAGAGACTCTAATACTATATGAGACTGTGTTAAAGCATGAGCTCCGAGGTCAGGGGCAGCGCTCAGTATATTTTCGGAGGTTCCTTTATCAGAAACTAGTAGAACGTTGGAAAATCCCATTCAAGTCAATAGAGCTTCTTCTTACATCATGAAGAGCTGAATAATAAACAGATCTAACTCAGATATAAGATCTTTATTGATCTCACTCTCACAGCAGACTCTTTAACAAAGTCTCTTGGTATAAAACTGTATTTATATTATGCTTTAAGAACACTGTGGAGCACAGTGCAGCACACGGAGCAGGGCAAACCGGTCACAAAAGAACAGTCGATATAAATAAATGTAAAAAACAACACTCGATATAAATAAATGTAAACTAATACAAAGGCAATGAGAGAAACATGAATAAAGCGTTTAACACATGATGCAAAGTCCCGCAGACAAAAGTAAAGACAAAGACAGATCCAGTAATGCAAACACTGCAAGGTAAAGGTTTGTGGATTTAAATCAGGCAGAGGCGACCCTGGAGGCACGTGTTCAAAGAGGCTAAATAAAAGAATAACAGATAAAGTATTTACCGTCTGTGGAGTCGGTTTGGTCGTGTTTACGTGACGACCTCACGTTTTAAATGTTCTGATAATGTTTCTGTTTTTGTTTTCAGGGAAACTGTCGGCGTACGATTCTGACGGAGACGGAGACTTCGACCTGGACGACGCCAAAGTTCTGCTCGGTGAGTTTCACATTTGTTTATGACGATGATGTCACGTGTGGTTTACAGTCAGTCCGTTCAAACAGCTCAAACTTTATCAAAACTGAAACAAAACGACGAAGTTTTACATCTGAATCTTCGTTCCCTGAGTGAGTTTATCTCATCTGCTCAGTCGCCTCGTCCTGAACCTGCTCCTCTGCTCGTTTAAAGTGTGTTTTTATTTACTGTTGTTGGAAATGAAGCACATTCACCCCACACACACACATGCATCACACGTGTTCATAAAGAAAACAGCTTTTATTTTGTTTTTTTTAGCCGACACCAAACATGTCACTACTTTTGTTTGATTTACTTTTATTACCATTTTATTTTCATTTGCACTAATCAAAAGTGTTTTCCCCCTTAACTGTTTTCAAACATGACCATATATGGGCGATTCCAGAGAAGCGTCTGTATCCACATCATGAAAAAGTTCTGAGGACGAGGCAGATCCGGACCGCAGTGAATAGGCGACAGAGGCGGCTTTTGCTGTGGTTTCTGTGTAAAAACTATGGCAAAGTTAAAGCTTGAACAGCATTTCCTAAACTAAAATACAGACACTCGTTCGCTCCAGACCCGAGATCGGCTCCGATATCCGATACCGTATCGGGTCGATGCATAGTTTTTACTAGTGCTGTCCATTGTTTTTTAACTGCGATTAATCAGCGTCATTTTTCTCTAATGATGATGTTCATTATTAACCTCTTAACTCCCGCCTGAACCGAGAGGAGCTTTTTCCTCACGTCATCAGGAGTTTTTTTCCATCATTTTTTTGTTGGATATTCAACTCATTTTTGTAACTTTTTTGTCATTTTATTGTCGTTTTTTTATGTCACATTTTTCGTCATTTTTTTTATTTATTTTTTTTATTTTTTTTATTTATTTTTTTTATCACATTTTTGTCCAATTTTTGTCACGGTTTTGTCATTTTTTTTAAAAAAAAATTGTAATTTGTTGTCATTTTTTTGGTCATTTTTTTGGTCATTTTTTTGTAATTTTTTGTAATTTTTTATTTTTATTTATTTTGTCATTTTTTTGTCTTTTCTTAATCAATTTTTTGTCATTTCTTTGTCATTTTTTGTAATTTTTTATTTTTATTTTGTCTTTTTTTGTTGTCAATTTTTCATCAATTTTTTGTCACATTTCCATCATTGTTTTCGTCTCAGTTTTGTTGCTATTTTCACACCTTTTTTCCAGAAGTTTTTGGACTGGGGTAAAGCCGAGCTGGAGAAAATGTGCTCGGTTCAGGTGGGGGTTAAGGGGTTAAACACTTGACCGACATTTTTTTTTCCATCATTTTTTTGTCACATTTTGTCACATTTTTTGTCAATTTCATGTGACATTTTTGCAATTTTTTCATCAATGTTTTTGTCATCAAAAAATGACAAGAATTTGATTAAAAAAATACATTTATTTTTATTTTTATTGATTTTTATTGACCTTTATTTAACCAGGATAGTCCCACTGAGATTAAGAATCTCTTTTTCAGGGGAGTCCTGGCCCCAGAGGGGAGTCTATTGTACATGTTTTTAGTGGTAGGGGAAACCGGAGCACCCAGAGGAAACCTACGCAGACACGGGGAGAACATGCAAACTCCACACAGAAAGGCCCCGTCCAGGTGGGAATCGAACCCGGGACCTTCTAGCTGTGAGGCAGGAGCCACCGTGCCAAAAAATGTGCCAAAAAATGACAAAAAAATGACAAAATTTTAATTAAAAAATGACCAAAAAAAAAGACAAAAAATGACAAAAAAGTTTGGCTTTACCCCAATCCAAAAGCTTCTGGAAAAAAGGTGAGAAAATAGCGACAAAACTGAGACGAAAACAATGATGGAAATGTGACAAAAAAAATATTATATATATAAGAAAATATTGATGAAAAAGTGGCAAAAATGTAACAACAAAATGACAAAAATTTGATAAAAAAAACTTGACCAAAAAATCTCAAAAATTACAAAAAAAAATTAGAAAAAATGTGACAAAAAAATGATGAAAATTTGACAAAAATTTGACAAAAATTTGACAAAAAATGACCAAAAAATTACAAAAATGTGATTAAAATCTGACAAAAAACTACAAGAAAATGACCCAAAAAAGAAAAAGAAAAAAAAAGGACAAAAATGTGATAAAAAAAATTACACCAAAAATGCCAAAAAAGTTGCAAAAATGAGTTGAATCCCCAACAAAAAAATGATGGAAAAAAAATCTGATGACGTGAGGAAAAAGATCCTCTCGGTTCAGGCGGGAGTTAAGAGGTTAATTTTCCATTCTGTCTCCCATCACAGCCTCTCGTGCTACACGTGGATACCAAACATGTCAGTATCTGGGAATGAATGAGCGGGAAACACCAGGGAGTGCATTTTCAAAACTTTCAAACTAAAAATATGCAAAAATATGCAAAATGTTTAAAAACAATTCTAAATAAAAACAATATAAACGTTTCCATGATTTTCCAACTGTTCCAAACTGAGTCACTTCCTGGATTAATCTCGACAAAACGTCAGAGAATAAACATCGTAAAGAGTTAAAACTGCGTCTCGGCTTCATAAATGTTTACTTCCTGTTGAACTCGTGTCTCACTCTTTTCTTTCTTTCTTTCTCCACATTTTTGTTAAACCATCTTCTCCATTTTTATTTTACTTTCCTCCATTTTACTCCTCACTTCCTCCTCACTTCCTCCTCACTTCCCTCCCTCACTTCCTTCCCTCCCTCGCCTCCTTCCCTCACTTCCCCTCCTCACTTCCTTCCCTCCCTCGCCTCCTTCCCTCCCTCCCTCCCTCCCTCCCTCCCTCGCGTCCCTCCCTCCCTCGTCTCGTCGCGTCAGGCCTGAACAAAGATGGCGGCGGCGGCGGCGAGGAAAGCGCCGAGTCGTCCCTGGAGGAGGTGATTGGCGTCTTGTCGGACGAGGGCTCTGATTGGCTGTTCGGGTTCTTCAGCTTCCTGTTTGACTTAGTGACGGAGGCGAAGAGTTCACCCGGCGACAAGGAGCCAATCACAGCGGAGGGAGTGGGCGGAGCAGGCGGAGGCGCGGGCCAATCAGAGAGAGCAGAGGACAGTGCACGGACCAATGGGGAAGCAGGAGAGGAGAAGGCGGAGTAACCAATCGGGGAAAGATTTGGACAGACTTGAACCTGGAGCACTTTATGAGCTGGAGTTTCTGAGGACCGCAGTGAATAGGCGACAGAGGCGGCTTTTCCTTTGGTTTCTGTGTAAAAACTTCCAAAGTTAAAGCTTGAACAGCATTTCCTAAACTAAAATACAGACACTCGGTCGCTCCAAACCCGAGATCGGCTCCGATATCCGATACCGTATCGGGTCGATGCATCCATAGTTTTTACTAGTGCTGTCAATTGTTTTTTTTTAACTGCGATTAATCACCGTTAATTTTCTCTAAAGATGATGATGTTCATTATTAACCTCTTAACTCCCGCCTGAACTGAGAGGAGCTTTTTCCTCACGTCATCAGGTTTTTTTTTTTTCATCTTTTTTTTTTGGGGGGTATTCAACTCATTTTTGTAACTTTTTTGTCATTTTTTTGTTATTTTTTTGTCACATTTTGCGTCTTTTTTTTGGGTCATTTTTTGGTTATTTTTTATCACATTTTTGTCCAATTTTTGTTACGGTTTTGTCATTTTTTTTTACATTTTTTGTAATTTTTTTTGTAATTTTTTTGTAATTTTTTTTGTAATTTTTTTTTGTAATTTTTTTTGTAATTTTTTTTGTAATTTTTTGTAATTTTTTTTGTAATTTTTTTTAGTTTTTAATTTTTATTTATTTTGTCATTTTTTCGTCCATTTTTTGTCACGGTTTTGTCCTTTTTTTGTCTTTTTGTCCCATTTTTGTCTTTTTTTTGTCTTTTCTTAATCCATTTTTTTGTCATTTCTTTGTCATTTTTTGCCACTTTTTCATCCATTTTTCGTCACTTTTTTGTCTCATTTCCATCATTGTTTTCGTCTCAGTTTTGTCTCTATTTTCTCACCTTTTTTCCAGAAGCTTTTGGATTGGGGTAAAGCCAAACTGGAGAAAATGTGCTCGGTTCAGGTGGGAGTTAAGAGGTTAAACGCTTGACCGACATTAAACTCTCAGATAGATACAGACGGCATCTCTGGAGTCGCCCATATTTGGTCATGTTTGAAAACAGTTAAGGGGAAAAACAATTTTGAGAAAAATCTAAACTTTCTCTAATTATTGAAAAACTACTTTAACAAATGCTGAATTATGAATATAGTTTCTACTAAATAAAGATACAAAGACATGGGGAGGAGCAAAGTGGTTCAACAGCCCATAAATACATGAATAACGGAGAATGCTAACCTGATGCTACATGTTTCGGGCCGTTTTTTCACTTCTACTGAACAATCTGCTGTGAGAAAATATCCATATGGGCCCGATTTACACCTGACTTTATGTATGTGATAAATAAGTTCATATTCCAGCAGAAAATGGTTAAAAAGAGGGAAAAATTGTGTTTCAGATTTTTTTTTTTAATCATTTTTTTCATGGGTATTCAACTCATTTTTGTAACTTTTTTGTCATTTTTTTGTCACATTTTTTGTCATTTTTTCGTCCATTTTTTATCATATTTTTGTCACATTTTTGACACAAATGAGTCGTTTGTGCCGCTGGTTTAACAGAGAAGTGAAAAAAGGAGGCGCGGCGGTGTTTTCCTGTCTTTATATCACTGTCATTCACATTTGGGACGGTAAAATCACCCACGTTTCTCCCGTGTGTCCAAAATCGAACATGTTTGATTTCCTACGACTGGAATCTCCTCGCGTCTTTCTACCGCCCACACGATTCGAACGTCAGTCCAGTCGTGACTCGAGAAGACTCGGCACAACGAGAATTAGAGCAAAATGGGGCATAAAAGTGGTGTAGCGTGAGCCGACCTTTAGTCATGTTTTGGGCTGGGCCTGATGGTGAATGAGTGAATGGAGATAATGCGGCTGAAACAGAGGCGGCGTCTCGTGTTTCCGGTCGACGCCCGGCTCGTTCTCATTCTGCCTTTTGTTCGTGTCCCCGTTAGACGAGACTCAGCAGCTCAGAGGGAACGACTCAGGTAAAGCGTGAGCTCTGTCTGCTGTGGGTTTAAGACACTCATTAAAGGAATTAACTCAACTAATGTCATTGGAGTTTTCTTTGCATCTGGTTTGAATAAACACAGTAACTCATGTCTGTAAATCATCCTAACATTAAAGAGCCGACGCTTGGAAGAGCTCTGTGTTTTCCTTCATTTCCCTCCTTCTGGATGCATTAGCAAAGTCTAACATGCCGGACAAGTGAGTAAAGAAACTGATGTCCTGCACCTGCTCTGCTCGACTGCCGTGCGCCGTAATCCCACTAACCAGTTTGAAGTGGTGGAAAAACCTAAACGTGAGATTCCGATTCAGATGGCTCTCTGCTCGCCGTGCGTCTGCGGTCGGCGCTGAGGCGGGAGCTGCGCGACTTCCACCGGTCCGTCGAGGCCAAGCGAGTCGCGGAGATCGTGCTGGCGGCGTTCAGGGAGGCTCTGCGAGAAGAGGAACGGGACAGGCGAGAGGAGACTGGAGACGAGACGAGGGCGAATCAGACCGGAGACGAGACCAGGGGTTTCCAGACTGGAGACGAGACGAGGGGTTTCCAGACCGGAGACAAGACGAGGGGTTTCCAGACCAGCGAAGAGACCAGGGGTTTCCAGACCGGAGACGAGACCAGGGGTTTCCAGACCGGAGACAAGACGAGGGGTTTCCAGACTGGAGACGAGACCAGGGGTTTCCAGACTGGAGACGAGACCAGGGGTTTCCAGACCGGAGACGAGACCAGGGGTTTTCAGACCAGCGAAGAGACCAGGGGTTTCCAGACTGGAGACGAGACGAGGGGTTTCCAGACTGGAGAAAAGACGAGGGGTTTCCAGACTGGAGAAAAGACGAGGGGTTTCCAGACTGGAGACGAGACCAGGGGTTTCCAGGCCGGAGACGAGACGAGGGGTTTCCAGACTGGAGACGAGACCAGGGGTTTCCAGACCGGAGACAAGACGAGGGGTTTCCAGACCGGAGACAAGACGAGGGGTTTCCAGACCGGAGACAAGACGAGGGGTTTCCAGACCGGAGACAAGACGAGGGGTTTCCAGACTGGAGATGAGACCAGGGGTTTCCAGACTGGAGAAAAGACGAGGGGTTTCCAGACCGGAGACGAGACAACGAGGGGGTTCCAGACTGGAGAAGAGACAACGAGGGGTTTCCAGACCGGAGATGAGACCAGGGGTTTCCAGACTGGAGACAAGACAAGGGGTTTCCAGACTGGAGAAAAGACCAGGGGTTTCCAGACCGGAGACAAGACCAGGGGTTTCCAGACCGGAGACAAGACGAGGGGTTTCCAGACTGGAGACGAGACCAGGGGTTTCCAGACCGGAGACGAGATGGATCGAGTGTCGGAGGAGAAGAAGGGAAAGGCTTTGGAGGAAGTGGAATTCGACGCCGCTGGACGACCGGCCAAAGACGAAGCCGTTGAAGAGTTTGAGAAACGAAAGGAAACGGAGCGGAAGGATCGAGTTGAAAGAGCGGTTTTGCCAAATGACAAAGTCGTGTCGGAGAAGGAAAGACGAAGACATGGTTCGATCGAGGAGGAGAAGCGAGGAGTGGACGAAGCGAAGGGAGATCGGAGCGAGCGACGCAAAATGGTCAAACCGGAGAAACGCAAAGGAGTCAAGGAAACGGAACAAGAGAAATCATCAAAGTCGAGAGCTGGAAAACTGAAAATGGAGAGATTTCGGAAAGCGAGAGCTCAGACTGAACCAGGAAGAGGGGTTGAAGTGGAGAAAAGGGAGCGTGAAATGGAAGAGGAAGCGAAGGGAAAGCAGTTGGAGAGACTTGGACAGACTAAAAAAGCGAAGGAAGACGGGAAAAGGGAAGTAAAAGCAAGAGGTGAGACTAAAGAGACGATCAAACGGGAGCGGAAAGTTCAAGAGAAAATGGTCGAGCAAGTTCGTGTCGCAAAAGTAGAACGCGACGAAGAGGTAAAGAGAGAGAAATCCCAAATCTACCCAGAGAATATTGGGAAGGAAACGGCAAAAGGAGACGACGAAACGACAAAAAGTGTGGCGAGGACGGGGTCTGCTGCGAAAGTGGAACCAGCGCGAGTGAACGTAGAAGTGAAAATGGATGCATTAGGGGAAGCTGAAGGAGAAACGGAACAAAGATCGAGTGAACTTAAAGAGTCTGAAGGGAGGGCGATCGTAGACGAGGTTTTGAAAGTCGGCAAACAAAAACGAGCTGAATCGGACAAAGACTTTGCGGTGAAAACGGGAAAAGTCGAATCTGAAAAGGAGCGAGTTGGAAGGAAAAGTCTGACCCAGGAAACAGCGGAAAGCGAGAAAGGATTAGTGGAAGATGCGGCTGATGAGAAGGCAGGAGTTGTGCCGACTTTAGGGAAGGAAGACGAGGCTGAAGGCGGACGGGAAGAGGAGCTGGTGGATGATGGAGCGAAAGAGTTTAAAAGAATAGGGGGTGTGAAGGAAGAAGGAATTGCTAGACGAAAAGTAGAGATGGAACAGCGCGAGAGAAAGTGTCTGGCTGAAGAAACGAGCGACAAAACGGCTGCGAAAGAGTCGTCGGACAAAGTGGAGGAGCAAAGAATCGAGAAGGTCGGACGAGACGGGAGCGGAGAACGAGCTAAAGAAGAGAGGACGGTCGAAGAACAAAAACATGTGCAGGAACGTTTAGCAAAAGCTGACAGTAAGAGTGTTCAGCAAACGGTTATGGGAGAACAGAAATCTGAAGTTGGAATCGATCAAACGAAGGCGACTGTTTTGGGACAGGCAGAGAAAGCAGAGGATAAAGGTGACAACGAACAGAAGAGGCGAGTGGTGAAATTACAACAAGCTGAGGAGCAAAAGAAAGCGGCTGTTTTAGGGCAAGCGGAGACAGTCGAGGTTAGAAAGACTCCAGTTCTGAATCTGAAAAATGAAGAAGTTCAGCGAGAAGGAGCGGAGAAGGAAGTGACTGTAGTTAAACCTAAGGAAGCGACTGTGGCCGTTTCACAGAAAGTAGTTGTTCCAGTTGTTGAAACCGTGGTCAGACGGGAGCCGGTGGTGAAATTACAAACTGAAAACGACCAAAGGAAGGCGGTCGTTTTAGGACAAGCTCAGAAAGAAGTTGCTAAAGACGTATTGGTTGGAAAGACGACAGGACAGGAGCAAGTGGCAAAACAGGATGAAAGTAAACTAGTGGCTAAAACTGAAAACAACCAAAGGGCAAGTTTACAACAAGCTCAGGAGCAAAAGAAGGAGGAGAAAGAAGTCGCTAAAGAAGCAGGGGTTAAAGAGACGCCAGGACATGAGACGGTTCTGAAGGAAAAAACTGAACAAATGCAGCAGAAAGAGGAAATAAAATTAGTGTCAGCTGCGATGCAAAGAACCGTTATCATGTCACAGAAGCAGGAATCTGTCGCTAAAAGCCCAGTCGTTAAAACCGTGGTCAGACAGGAGCCAGTGGTGAAATTACAAACTGAAAACGACCAAAAGAAGGCGGTTGTTTTAGTACAAGCTCAGAAAGGAGTCGCTAAAGAGGCTGTGGTTAAAGAGACGCCAGGACACGAAGCGACTGTGGCCTTTTCACGGGGCGAGAACGTTGTTACTGATAAACCAATCGTTCAAACCGCGGTCGAACCGAAGCTGGTGGCTAAAAACGAGCGAGAGAAGGCGGGTGTTTCAGGACAAGCGGAGAAAGGAGTCGCTAAAGAGGCTGTGGTTACAAAAACGCCCGGACAGGAGGAAGTTCTGAAGGAACACAATGCGACGAGGCTTACTCTGAAGAAAGAACAAACCCAAAAGACAATAGAACCAGCTGTGGCCACTTTACAGAAAGAGAAGGTAGTCGCTAATATTCCAGTTGTTAAAACCGTGGTCAGACAGGAGCCAGTGGTTAAATTACAAACTGAAACCGAGCCAGAGAAGGCGGTCGTTATAGGACAAGCTCAGAAAGGAGTCGCTAAAGAGGCAGTGGTTAGAAAGACGACAGGACAGGAGACAGTTCTGAAGGAACACAATGTGACAAGACTTACTCTGAAGAAAGAACAAATCCAAAAGACAATAGAACCAGCTGTGGCCACTTTACAGAGAGAGAAGGTAGTCGCTAATATTCCAGTTGTTAAAACCGTTGTCAGACAGGAGCAAATGGTTAAATTACAAACTGAAAACAAGCAGGAGAAGGCGGTCGTTTTAGGACAAGCTCAGAAAGAAGTCGGTAAAGAAGCTGTGGTTAGAAAGACGACAGGACAGGAGCCGGTGGCAAAGAAACCGAATGAAGACAAACCAGTGGCTGAAGCTAAAAATGACCAAATGGTGAAATTAGAACAAGGTCAAGCTCAGAAAGGAGTCGCTAAAGAGGCTGTGGTTAGAAAAACGCCAGGACAGGAGGAAGTTCTGAAGGAACACAATGCAACAAGGCTTACTCTGAAGAAAGAACAAACCCAAAAGACAATAGAACCAGCTGTGGCCACTTTACAGAGAGAGAAAGTAGTCGCTAATATTCCAGTGAAATTACAAACTGAAAACGCCCAAAACAAGGCGGTCGTTTTAGGACAAGCTCAGAAAGAAGTCGCTAATATTCCAGTTGTTAAAACCGTGGTCAGACAGGAGCCAGTGGTTAAATTACAAACTGAAAACAAGCAGGAGAAGGCGGTCGTTATAGGACAAGCTCAGAAAGGAGTCGCTAAAGAGGCTGTGGTTAGAAAAACGCCAGGACAGGAGCCGGTGGCAAAGAAACCGAATGAAGACAAACCAGTGGCTGAAGCTAGAAATGACCAAATGGTGAAATTAGAACAAGGACAAGCTCAGAAAGTAGTTGCTAAAGAGGCTGTGGTTAGAAAAACGCCCGGACAGGAGACAGTTCTGAAGGAACACAATGCGACAAGGCTTACTCTGAAGAAAGAACAAACCCAAAAGACAATAGAACCTGCTGCGACTGTGGCCACTTTACAGAAAGAGAAGGTAGTCGCTAATATTCCAGTGAAATTACAAACTGCCCAAAACAAGGCGGTCGTTTCAGGACAAGCTCAGAAAGGAGTCGCTGAAGAGGCTGTGGTTAGAAAAACGGCAGGACAGGAGACCGTTCTGAAGGAACACAATGCAGCAAGACTTGATCTGAAAACTGAGCAGATGCAGCGGAAAGAGGAGATAAAAGTAGTGCCAGCTGAGAAGGAAACGACTTTACAGAAACATAAAGTAGTTGTTAATATTCCAGTCGTTAAAACCGTGGTCAGACAGGAGCCAGTTTTAGGACGAGCTCCGAAAGTAGTCGCTAAAGACGCTGTGGTTAAAAGAACACCAGGACACGAGCCGGTGTTGAAGAAACCTGAAAACAAACCAGTGACTAAAACTGACCAAAAGGGGGCGTTTCAAGATGAAAAGTCACAAACGAAAGCAGCCGTTTCAGGACAAGCTCAGAAAGTAGTCGCTAAAGAGGCAGTGGTTAGAAAAACACCAGGACAGGAGGAAGTTCTGAAGGAACACAATGCAGCAAAGCTTAATCTGAAGAATGAACAAATCCAGAAGAAAGTAGAACCAGCCGTGGCCACTGCACAGAAAGAGAAAGTAGCTGCGAGTATTCCAGTGGTTAAAACCGTGGTCAGACAAGAGCCAGTGGTGAAACTACAAACTGAAAACAACCAAAAGAAACCAGGACAGGCCCAGAAAGACACAGTGGTTACAAGGTTTGCAGGACAAGCTCAGAAAGTAGTCGCTAAAGAGGCTGTGGTTAGAAAGATGCCAGGACACGAGCCGGTTTTGAATCAGAAAATAGCAAATAGCCCAACTTTTAAAGCCGTGGTCAGACAGGAGCCAGTGGCAAAGAGACAGGAGGAAAGTAAACCAGTGGCTAAAGCTAAAAATGACCAAATGGTGGAAGTACGACAAGCTCAGGAGCCAAAGAAAGCAGCTGTTTTAGGACGAGCTCAGAAAGGAGTCGCTAAAGAGGCAGTGGTTAGAAAGATGCCAGGACACGAGCCGGTTTTGAATCTGAAAATCGCAAATAGCCCAACGTTTAAAACCGTGGTCAGACAGGAGCCAGTGGCAAAGAAACAGGAGGAAAGTAAACCAGTGGCTAAAGCTAAAAATGACCAAATGGTGGAAGTACAACGAGCTCAGGAGCCAAAGGAAGCAGCTGTTCTAGGACGAGCTCAGAAAGGAGTCGCTAAAGAGACAGTTCAGGAGGAACACGATGCGACAAGACTAATTCTGAAGAACGAACAAATCCAGAAGAAAGTAGAACCAGCCGTAGTTGCCAATCGTCCTACGTTTAAAACCGTGGTCAGACAGGAGCAAACGGCGAAATTACAAAGTGAAAACGACCAAAGGAAGACGGTCATTCGCTCAGGACAGGCCCAGAAAGTGGCGGTGGTTAAAAGAACACCAGGACCAGAGGGACACGATGCGACAAAACATCATCTGAAAACTGAACCGATCCAAAAGAAAGTGGAACCGGCTGTGAAGCAAACGACTGTGGAGAAAGTAGTCGCTAAAACGCAGATGGTGAAAAAGACAGTACGATCGACGCCAGTTTTAAAACCAGCAGACAAAGCAGTCGCTAAGGAAGCAGTGGTGGTCGATAGTAAGATAAATGTACAGCAAACAGTGAAAATACAAGGTGAGGGTCAGGCACAGAGAGTTGTTGCTAAAGCAGCCGATGATGCAACTAAAGAGAAACCGAAATACAAACAGTCTGAGCGAGAAAAGGCAGAGAGGGAGCGAGAGAAGGCGCCGGCGTTAGGGCAAGCAGTCGCTAAAGGACAGAATGTGAACAAACCAGTGGCTCAACCTGAAAACGGGCAGAAAAGACAAGACTCAAAGGTGAAATCACGAGATGCAAAGTCACTAATTAACGCTCACACTTTAGGCAAAGCTGAGAAAGTTATCGCTGAAGGATCGACGGTTCAAAAACCAGCGGTGAAGGCGCAGACGAGGGCTTTAGTTTCAGGACAGAATGAGCAGGAAAAGAAAGAACGAGTGGCTAAAGTTATTGTTAAAGCTAATAATGAACGAATGACGGAACTCGGCCGAGGAAGAAGTCGCTAAAAGGTCGGGGAAATGGAAGAGACTTAAGCTTAAAGCAAACCATTACTGGGGGAGTAACTAACGGGAGAAAACATTTGAGAAGCCGTGAAAGAAAAGGTCGGTCAGTTCAGAGAAACCATTTGCTGAAGAACAAATGGTCATGAAGTCAGTAGGACGAGAACAAATGGTGAAGCTACATCAAAATGGACAAGAACGAATGAATGTAGGGCTTAGAGATTAGAATGCAACTTAAAATGGTGGCTCTAAAAGTAGATTAAAAGGAGAAGTGAAGAAGGGGAACGAGTTGAAGCAGTAGCAAGAGGGAACAGAGGGTGTTGCGACGCTGCTGTGGTTTCCTCTCAGGTTTAACAGAGTAAAAACAGCCCGAACTCTTTCTTCCTGATGATGACCGAGATGACTCTGTCGTTTTGGAGAGTTTGCAGAATGTTTGGAAGTGTTTTTAAACAGTTTTGGATTTTTGAAGTTTGAATTTTAGTCTAGTTTAGTTGATTCCGTTGTTTAACCTCTTGCCTCCCACCTGAACAGAGCACTTTCTCTCCAGTTTGGTTTTACCCAAATGTAAAGGCTTATTGGGAAAAGTGTAAAAAAAACAAAAAACTAATCAAAAATGTGACAAAAAATAAAAAATGTGACAAAAAATAATAAAAAATGTGACAAAAAATAAAAAATGTGACAAAAAATAATAAAAATGTGACAAAAAACAAAAAAAATGTGACAAAAAGACAAAAAAAAGTGACAAAAAATAAATAAAAATGTGACAAAAAAATAAAAATGTTTAAAAAAAAAGTGACAAAAAAAAAAATATGTAAAAAAAAAAAAAGAAAATGACAAAAAAATAATAAAAATGTGACAATAAAAAATGTGACAAAAAACAAATAAAAATGTAAAAAAAAAAAAACACTCTTGCAAAAGAGATTATTAATCTCAATGAGTTTTTACCTGGTTAAATAAAGGTTAAATAAAAAAATAAAAAAAAATAAAAAGTGATAAAATAATAAAAATGTGACAAAAAAACAACAAAAATGTGTCAAACTCTGGCAAATATGAGATGAAAAAGAACGTGAAAAAGTTATTGGAAAAAGTGTAAAAAGACAAAAAACTAAAAAATGTGAAAAAAAAAAAAAAATGTGACAAAAAACAAAACAAAATGTCACATAAAATAATAAAAATGTCACAAAAAATAATAGAAATGTCACAAAAAATAATAAAAATGTCACAAAAAATAATAAAAATGTCACAAAAAATAATAAAAATGTCACAACAATTAGTAAAAATTTGACAAAAAAACAACAAAAATGTGTCAAACTCGGGCAAATATGAGAAGCAAAGAATGTGAAAAAGTGACAACACTGAGGCAGCAATGCGAGGAAAAGGATCTGTTTTGTGTCTTGGCTTTGAGGCGTTACTCTGGCCGATATGCTGTAAGCGCCAGGTGAGAACTTGTTAGATTTGGGTAAAGCCGAACTGGAGAAACTGCGCTCGGTTAAGGCGGAGGTAAGAGGTTAATGCAGGGGTGTCCAAAGTCTGGCTGAATGGGTAACACAGCTTCAGGATTTGGTTCTTTTTATTTGAAATGTGATAATTCTACACAATTCTAACCAAACAACTATTTATTGTGAGGCAGAGCTGGCATGAAGGTTTAAAGCAGAAGTAAAGGTGGGTAACCCCTTAACTCCCACCTGAACCGAGCACATTTTCTCCAGTTTGGCTTTACTCCAATCCAAAAGCTTCTGGAAAAAAGGTGAGAAAATAGCAACAAAACTGAGACGAAAACAATGATGGAAATGGGATCAAAAATGTCACAAGAAAATGACAAAAAACTGACGAAAAAAAATACAAAAATGGGACAAAAAAATGATGAAAAAAAGACAAAAATGGGACAAAAATGTGATAAAAATTTGACAAAAAATCTCAAAAATGTGGGGGAAAAAAGACAAAAAAGTGACAAAAAATGTGACAAAAAAATGATGAAAAAATGATGAAAAAATGACAAAAATGTGATTAAAATTTGACAAAAAAACTACAAGAAAATGACCCCAAAAAAAAGACAAAAAAAGACAAAAATGTGACTAAAGTGACAAAAATGTGATAAAAAATTGACGAAAAAAAGGACAAAAATGTGTTTAAATAAATTACACAAAAAATGCCAAAAAAATGGCTAAAATGAGTTGAATCCCCAACAAAAAAATGATGGAAAAAAAATGTGGCGACGTGAGGAAAAAGATCCTCTCGGTTCAGGCGGGAGTTAAGAGGTTAAACTTTTACCAGTCAGTATGTGGCCCCGCCCCATGGCAAAAGTTTGGACTCTCCTGGTTTAATAGTTTTATACGGAAAAGTCTTTGAAGAAAAAGAGTGTTGGAAGTTTATGTAAAGTTTTGTTTTCTCTTCTGATGTATTTGTTTTTATCTGACTGATCAGTGAGTGAAGATAAACGCTGAAATGCAGCTCTGGACTCGTCTTACTTTGTTTGTTTGGTGCAAAAAAAACAGACCAGGCTCTCGATGTAAATGTCCATGTAAATATCTGTCGGTTTGGAGTCACATGACCTGATGTTGATTTGAGTAAAGACTGAAACACTGACTGTAAACCACGACCCGCGTCTGCCTGAGCTTTTCTTGTGTCTTTTCCCTCATTTCTCAAGTTCTCAACACGGCTGGAGTTACTTTAATCCAGAGGCTCTGAAATGTGGGTCTCCTGTTATTATCAAGGCCGTGGGAGCCCAGGGTGCTGAGGGCGCTACGGCTCCCCCTGGTGGATCGTCTGTGCATTACAAGCAATATTAACCTCTTAACTGAGAGCCTTTTCTCCAGTTCAGCTTTGCCCAAATCCTGTAGGCCAGTGTAACGCCTCATTTGAAAGCTAAGATCTACAAAACTCACCTAAATGGATCTTTTTCCTCACGTCATCACATTTTTTTGAGGGGGGGATTCAACTCATTTTTGTAAATTTATTGTCATAATTTTTCCGTCATTTTTTGGTCATTTTTTGTCGATTTTTTTGGTCAATTTTAGTCAAATTTTTTCGTAATTTTTATTCAATTTTTTGTCAATTTTTTCTGTCATTTTTTGTCTTTTTTTTGTCTTTTTTTCTCAATTTTTTCCTCAATTTTTTTCTCAATTTTTGTCAATTTTTTGTCAATTTTTTTGTCATTTTTAGTCAAATTTTTTCGTCATTTTTTGTCACTTTTTGTCAATTTTTTTGGTCAATTTTTGTCATTTTTTGGTCATTTTTAGTCAAATTTTTTCGTAATTTTTATTCAATTTTTTGTCAAATTTTTTTCGTCATTTTTTTGTCACTTTTTGTCAATTTTTTCTGTCATTTTTTGTCAATTTTTTGTCATTTTTTGTCAATTTTTTCGTCATTTTTCGTCATTTTTTTAGTCATTTTTTTGTCTTTTTTTGGTCTTTTTTTCTCAATTTTTTCTCAATTTCTTTCTCAATTTTTGTCAATTTTTTGTCAATTTTTTTGTAATTGTTTTTGTCATTTTTTGTCATTTTTTGGTCATTTTTAGTCAAATTTTTTCGTCATTTTTTGTCACTTTTTGTCAATTTTTTTGTCATTTTTTTGTCACTTTTTGTCAATTTTTTTGTCATTTTTTGTCAATTTTTTCGTCAATTTTCGTCAATTTTTTTGTCTTTTTTTTCAATTTTTTTCTCAATTTTTGTCAATTTTTTTCAATTTTTTGTCATTTTTTGTCTTTTTTGTCACATTTCCATCATTGTTTTCGTCTCAGTTTTGTTGCTCTTTCCTCACCGTTTTCCCAGTAGCTTTTGGATTGGGGTAAAGCCAAACTGGAGAAAATGTGCCCGGTTCAGGTGGGAGTTAAGGGGTTAAATAAATAGGAAATAAGCAAAGAAGGGGGGCAATCTTGTCTCTCAGCACCCCCACGGCCCTGGTTATTATAGTTATTGTTTAATGACGCTGGAATCATGGCTCATTTAAAGTGACTCCAGACGTGTTTTCTCTTTAGATCCAGGTTTTGATGCAGTTGGTCCAGAGACAGAAGGGACTTGTTTCAGCTCAAATAAACATTTTCTTTTTCCCATTTTTGTTTTTAAATTATTTTTTGATTTATTTATTTGAACAGGGACAGTGAACAATACACATTAACCTCAAAAGGGTGATTTTTTCCAATTTGTTTCACTCATTTTGGCTATTTTGTTATTACTAATATTTTCGATATTCCCCTCATTCTTTCCCATTTTCCAACCCACTTGTTTCCAAATGTATTTCCCAATGTTGCCATATTTTTGCCCCATTTTTACCCGATTTCTTTTCCTGAATTTCTTTTTTTTTTACCCCCAGTTTCTTCAAAAAAAAAAGAAATCCAATCCACTTTATTTGTATAGCACATTTAAATGTTTCCAAAGTGCTGCACATGAGATCCAGATTAAACCATATATATAAAGCAATATAAAAAGCAGATTAAAACAGATAAATAGAAATAAAAAGCAATAAAATAAAAGACACAGGACGACTCACGCAGAGCTAAAAGCCAGAGAATGAAAGTGTGTTTTAAGACGAGACGAGAAAAAGGATTTTTTTTTTCTAGTTTTCCTATTTTTCCTCTTCATTTTTGCTATTTTTTACTACTATTTTCCCTGTATCCTCTTTTTTTAAAATTACTTTTTACATGTTTTTCATTTTTCCCCCTGATTTTTCCAAAACAGAAAAAAATCCAGACACAGTTTCTCCCAATTTCCCCCAAATCTTTCTCCATTTTTCACACACTTTTTGACAGTGCAGATACACATATTGTTCTGTTTTCTGGTTTTAGTATTCAGTATTTTGTATTCAGTATTTTGTATTCAGTATTTTGTATTCAGTATTTTGTATTCAGTATTATGTGTTCAGCCCTAAATCAGAGCCAGTTCATCACTTCTTCTGTGTCAGTGGTCATTACAGGGGAAACAGCTCCCCCTGGTGGCCGTGGATCCGCCCTTTGTGACACTTTTTCTACAATCCGGCCGGTTTATTCTGATTCTGATTGGTCGGTTTAATGACAGGCCTGAAGAGCGCAGAGAGAGCCACGCCCACCACACCTGAGGAGCCGACAGGTGAGTGGACCGGGACCGGGACCAGGACCGGGACCGGGACCGGGACCGGGACCGGGACCAGGACCGGGACCAGGACCAGGACCAGGACCAGGACCAGAACCAGAACCAGGACTCAGGACTCAGGACTCAGGACTCAGGACACAGGACACAGGACCCAGGACTCAGGACCAGGACTCAGGACTCAGGACTGTGCAGTGAAACCAAATACTTGCCAGAAAAATATGAAGAAAGTTAAATATTTACAAAGGAACAAATATTTAGTTTCACTGCAGTACGATACAGATACTTCTTTGTAATATTATCACGTAACTGTATCTGTAACTGTAAAATGAAGTGTCAGGGACAGCGCCTCCTTGTGGCAGGACTGGTGTTAAACCCTTAACTCCCACCTGAACCGAGCGCATTTTCTCCAGCTTTACCCCAATCCAAAAGCTCCTGGAAAAAAGGTGTGAAAATAGCGACAAAACTGAGACGAAAACAAGGATGAAAGTGAGAAAAAAGTGACGAAAAAGTGACAAAAATTTGACTAAAAATTGAGAAAAAAGTGAGAAAAAAGTCACGGAAATGTGACAAAAAAGTGATGAAAAATGTGACCAAAAATGTCACAAAAAATGGACAAAATGTGACAAAAAGTGAGAAAACTTGGACAAAAAACTGACAAAAAATGTTCCTAAAATGACAAAAATGTGACCAAAATACAACAAAAAATATACAAAAATTTTACCAAAAAGTGCCAAAAATGTCACAAAAAATTGACAGAAATGACCAAAAAAATGGCAAAAGATTTGATAAAAATTTGACGAAAAAATGAAGAAAAATGATGAAAAATTGATGAAAAAGTGCCAAAAATGTCACAAAAAAATGACAAAAATGTGACAAAAAGTGAAAAAAAATGAAGAAAAAAAAAAGTTACAAAAATAAGTTGAACACCCAAAAAAATGATGGAAAAAAAATCTGACGTGAGGAAAAAGATCCATTTAGTTTTGTAGGTCTTAGCTTTCAAATGAGGCGTTACACTGGCCTACAGGATTTGGGTGAAGCTGAACTGGAGAAAATGCTCTCGGTTCAGGCGGGAGTCAAGAGGTTAAAAGAGCCGTCGATGTATCGTTGTGTTTTCTCCCCCAAGACTCCGGTCAAACAAAACCACCAGCGCCAAAAGAGGAGGAGCCAACGCAGTCACATGACCAGCGGAGCCGGGAGGACGAGCCCGGTGAGTCTCCAGCCCGGAAAAAAAACTTTAAATTATATTATTGTTACAATGTGGGAGAAAATGTCAACATTGGATGATATTTACAAAAAAATAATATAAAAAATAAATAGTAATAATTAGGGGTGTAACGGTACGCTAAAATTGTATTCGGTTCGGTTCACGGTTTTGGAGGGCTCGGTTCGGTTAATTTTCGGTACAAATAAATAAGAACTAACAAAATTTTTCTTTTGAAAAGCTGCCAATACACAATAGAATTCTTGCATAAAATAAATAAAAGTGACCCATTTGGGTGATATTTTAAATAAATTGCACTCTTATAATGAGAGTTACTGTAACTCATGAGAACCATGTGGATTCAACTCAACAAAAAGGCCACAGTGAACGGCGTTTTACTCTCGTCTACTCGCCAAACTACTGTCCTGATGCTCTAGACTCACCAGACACAGTAAGATGAGAGTTTAAATGAGAGTGAGGCCCAGAGTCTGCGCAGAGAAAACATGAGAGCTGCGCCCGGGACACTGGTGACATGATGCAGCCGCGCATGAGGCGAAGTATGAGGCGAAGCACCGGGAAACAGACGGCCGAGCGGGACACGAGCGGAGAAGCACTCGCGCTTTGGAAGAGACGGGGGGAAGGCGGTCGGTCTCTCCTGCTCATTCACTTGCAGACTGCTCCGTGTTGGTGTTATATGTGGCGAAGTAGGCGGAGAGTGAGTGCGCGCTGGAAGAGCCTGTCCCGTAACAACAACGCGTTGATTAATCAGTGAAACAACACTACGCACCTTGCGTAGTTTGCGTATAGGAAGAACCGGCTCTGAGCGCTGGTATAACTTTGTGGCTGAAGTGCGGACGTGATGGGATATTGTAGCGAGGCTCAAGACTTTTAATCAAATACTTAAAGCCAGCGCCTGTAGTTTCTCTCGGCTACTCATGCAGCTTCAATGTACGTCACTCAATAGCGTCCGTGCGGAAACTCGCGTAGGAACTTTGTTCCGCGGCGCTTAATATGACGCTAATAATAAATTTACATTATTTAATGAAAATAATACACCGAAACGGTACGCAAGTGGACCGAACCGAACAGGCCGAACCGAACGGTTCAATACATCCCCGTGAACCGTTACACCCCTAGTAATAATAAAAAAAAGAGATGCCGAAAAATGTGGGAAAATTGAAAAAAATACATAGAAAATGTGGAGAAAAAACAATGCGGAAAAACTTAAATTTAAATGAATAAATAAAAGTATTAAATTGCTGGGTTTGCAGGTGACATCACAGGGTTCTAAAGGCCTTTACTGTTATATAGAGGAAAAATTATTTTGTTTTTGAGGAAATGATCATGGACCCAGTGACTGATGTTGACTCTTAACTCCCGCCTGAACCGAGAGGATCTTTTTCCTCACGTCATCACATTTTTTTTCCATCATTTTTTTGTTGGGTTTTCAACTCATTTATGTGACTTTTGAGTCATTTTTTTGTAATTTTTTGTAATTTTTTGTCTAATTTTTGTCATTTTTTTGTAATTTTTTTGTCACATTTTTGTCATTTTTTTGGGTCAAATTTTATCACAATTTCGTCACATTTTTGTCACCTTTTTGTCACTTTTTTGTCATTTTTCGTCACATTTTTGCCTTTTTTTGTCTTTTTTTGTCTTTTTTTTGGGTCATTTTTTTGTAATTTTTTTGTAAAATTTTTATCACATTTTTGTCATTTTTTTGTCACTTTTTTTGTCACATTTTTGTCATTTTTTTGTCACTTTTTTGTCACTTTTTTTGTCACATTTTTGTCACATTTTTGTAATTTTTTGTCACTTTTTTGTCACTTTTTTGTCACTTTTTTGTCAAATTTTTGTCACATTTCCATCATTGTTTTCGTCTCAGTTTTGTCGCTTTCGCTGGGTCCGATGACATCATCACATTCTAGAACCTGCTGGGCTTTTCCACATGAACCACATAACCTCCTATAATCAGCACAATAAGATCCATAATGTTATTAACCACATAACCTCCTATAATCAGCACAATAAGATCCATAATGTTATTAACCACATAACCTCCTATAATCAGCACAATAAGATCCATAATGTTATTAACCACATAACCTCCTATAATCAGCACAATAAGATCCATAATGTTATTAACCACATAACCTCCTATAATCAGCACATTAAGATCCATAATGTTGTGACGTCGTCTGTTTTCCAGCAGCTGAACCTGAGTCGGACGTGGAGTCTGAGATACAAGGTGAGTCCGGGCTCAGTCCTGGTTTTACTCACTTACTTTCCTGTTTTAGTCCAAGCTGATCTGAGTTTTCTGCTTCTTTTCCCTCAGAAGCCGTGGCTTTGCCTCCGCCCGACGACAGCTTCATCCCAGGTCAGTCTGAGGATAGACTTTAACCCCTTAACTCCCACCTGAACCCAGCACATGTTCTCCAGTTTGGCTTTACCCCAATCCAAAAGCTTCTGGAAAAAACAACTTTATTTATACGGCGCATTTCGTACACAAGGCGACTCAATGCGCCAACTCAAATAGCGACAGAACTGAGACGAAATCAATGAAGATGTGACAAAAAAGTGAGAAAACTCAGACAAAAAATGTACAAAAATTGACCCAAAAAAATTACGAAAAAATGACAAAAAAATGACAGAAAGTGACGAAAAAATTACGAAAAAATGATGAAAAAGTGGCAAAAAATGGACAAAAAAAGGACAAAAAAAATTACCAAAAATGATGAAAATGTGGCAAAAATGTGATAAATATTTGACAAAAAATTGACAAAATTAAAAAAAGAAAAATACAAAAAAATGACAATAAACTGACAAAAAAGGACAAAAAAATGACGAACAATTGACAAAAAATGTATGAAAAAGTGATGAAAAAGTGGCAATAAATTGACAAAAAAAGGACAAAAAAATTACAAAAGATGATGAAAAAATGTGATAAATATTTGACAAAAAATTGACAATAAAAAAAAAATACGAAAAAAATAACAAAAATGTGACAAAAATGGACAGAAAGTGACAAAAAAGTGACGAAAAATGGACAAAAAAAAGTACAAAAAATTATGAAAAAGTCGCCAAAAATGTGATAAATATTTGACAAAAAATGTGACAAAAAAGGACAAAAAAATGTATGAAAAAATGACCAAAATATGAAAAAAAATTATGAAAAAATGGCAAAAATGTGATAAATATTTGACAAAACATTTACAAAAATTTGACCAAAAAGGACAAAAAAAATTACCAAAAAATGATGAAAAAGTGGCGAAAAATTTGATAAATATTTGACAAAAAATTGACAAAAGTTTAACAACAAAAGGACAAATGTGACAAAAAATTTACAAAAAAGTTACAAAATGAGTTGAAAACCCCCCAAAAAATGATGGAAAAAAAATGTGATGACGTGAGGAACAAGATCCATTCAGTTTAGTTTTGTAGGTCTTTCAAATGAGGCGTTACACTGGCCTACAGGATTTGGGTAAAGCTGAACTGGAGAAAATGCTCTCGGTTCAGGCGGGAGTTAAGAGGTTAAAGATGAGCTGTATTTGACTCGTTCATGTTTCTGCAGATGATCCTCGAGGAGACGACACTTTCTCTCACCGTGAGTTAAACTGTTAGAATCTAATCCTGAAGAACATGTGCTCTGTTAAAGTGGGGGGTTAGAGGTTTAAACGTGATGAAAATGTCTCTCTTTTCAGTCTCAGAGGAGAAGCAGGTTCTCATCGACACCACCGGGGGTCAGTGTTCGTCTCTCAGAACGTTTTTAAATCTGAAACTTTGACAAATGGTCTGAACTTTGGCGTCTGTGTTTCCAGAGTTGGTGACGGAGGCGGCGCCGCAGGAGGCGGTCGGTGAGTCAGGGTTTTAACCTCTTAACCCCCGCCTCAACCGGGAGGAGCTTTTTCCTCACGTCATCACATTCTATCCAGCATGTTTTTGTTAGGGATTCAACTCATTTTTGTAACTTTTTGTCATTTTTTGTCACATTTTTTAATAACATTTTTGTATCAATTTTTGGTATTTTTTTGGTCACATTTTATGTCTTTTTTTTGTTAAATTTTCATCACATTTTTGCCACTTTTTCATCAATTTTTCGTCACTTTTTTGTCATTTTTTTGTTGAATTTTTGTCATTTTTTGTTGAATTTTTTTCACTTTTTTGTCATTTTTTTGTTGAATTTTAGTAATTTTTTTGTTGAATTTTTGTCATTTTT
Organism: Gobius niger; assembly: GCF_951799975.1. Taxonomy (NCBI): domain Eukaryota; kingdom Metazoa; phylum Chordata; class Actinopteri; order Gobiiformes; family Gobiidae; genus Gobius; species Gobius niger. The sequence goes on from NC_136869.1 coordinate 392,518, forward strand.
TTGTTGAATTTTTTTCACTTTTTTGTCATTTTTTTGTCTTTTTTTGTCACTTTTTGGTTAAATTTTTGTCACATTTTTGTTGAATTTTTGTCACATTTTGTTGCGTTTACATCCTTCTTTTCTTCTCATTTTTTGTGGCTTTTTTGGTGCTTTTTTTCCCAAGAAGCTTTTTGATTCGGGTAAAGCCAAACTGCAGAAAATGGGATCCGTTCAGGTGGGATTGTTTCCCCATTTTTTCCTTATTTTTGCCACAATTTTCCCCCAAATCATTCCCGATTTTCCCCACATTTCTCGACATTGGAGGTGCTTTTGTAAACGTGCAGATCTTCCACATATTGTTCTGTTTTCTGGGCCGACTCTGATATAATAAACGAGGCTCTGATGTTTGGAGGAAAGTCCTTCATACTTTTGCTCTCTTTGTGATGACGCTGTCCCAGATGTGATTCCTGTGTCTGTGGTTTCGTGGCCCTAAAAAGAATAAATAAATGTGTTGTTTCAGTGACTTCAGGGCAGTATCTGACCAGCTCCAAGTTCACACAGGAGGAAGGTACGAACTGGAGGAACTTCAGACTTTAGCTGGACGACCGAAAGGCCTCTGAGTTTCTGTTTCCAAACAGAGGAAGAGGGAGGAGTTCAGGAGTTCATGTGTTTGTGATTTCAGAACCAGCAGAAGAGAAAGAGCCTAAAGCCAAAACAGAAGCAAAAACAGAAGCAGAAGCGTCTCCTGAACGGAGTGAGGAGCCCACAGCCACAGCCGCTGAGGGTGAGGAACAAAAGGGCAACAAAACATACCGGAAAAGCAACAATAGCAACGACACAACACGACCAAAAAGTGGCATAAAAACACGACAAAAACGCTTCATAAATGTGACAAAACATGTTGAGCTCCAGTCGCGAAAGCTTTTAGATTTGGGTAAAGTCAAACTGAAGAAAATGGGCTTGGTTATTAACCTCTTAACTCCTGAACGGATCTCATTTCTCCAGTTTGGCTTTACCCAAATCTAAAAGATTCTTGGGGAAAAAAGCACCAAAACAGCCACAAAAAATGAGAAGAAAAGAAGGATGTAAACGCAACAAAAATGTGACAAAAATTCAACAAAAAATCAACAAAAAATGTGACAAAAATTCAACAAAAATGTGACAAAAATGTGACAAAAACTCAATAAAAATGTGACAAAAACTCAATAAAAAATGTGACAAAAACTCAACAAAAATTCAACAAAAAATCAACAAAAATGTGACAAAAATTCCCCCTGTCATGCCCAACGAGTGAGCGCCGTCTCCCGGTGTTCGCCTCGCCAAAAACTCAATAAAAATTCAACATAAACTCAACAAAAATGTGACAAAAAAGTGACAAAAATTCAACAAAAAATCAACAAAAAAGTGACAAAAATTCAACAAAAAATCAACAAAAAAGTGACAAAAATTCAACTAAAATTTGACAAAAATTTGACAAAAAATCAACAAAAAAGTGACGAAAAAGTGACAAAAATTCAACAAAAAAGTGACAAAAATGTGACAAAAAATCACAAAAAAGTGACAAAAATTCAACAAAAAATCACAACAAAGTGACAAAAATTCAACAAAAAAATCACAAAAAAGTGACAAAAATTCTACAAAAAATCACAAAAAAGTGACAAAAATTCAACAAAAAATCACAAAAAAGTGACAAAAATTCAACAAAAAATCACAAAAAAGTGACAAAAATTCAACAAAAAATCACAAAAAAGTGACAAAAATTCAACAAAAAATCACAAAAAAGTGACAAAAATTCTACAAAAAATCAACAAAAATTCAACAAAAAAGTGACAAAAAATCACAAAAGTGCAGAAAATTCTACGAAAAATCACAAAAAAGTGACAAAAATTCAACAAAAAATCACAAAAAAGTGACGAAAATTCAACAAAAAATCACAAAAAAGTGACAAAAAATCACAAAAAATCAACAAAAATTCAACAAAAAAGTGACGAAAAATCACAAAAAAGTGACGAAAATTCAACAAAAAATCACAAAAAAGTGACAAAAAAATCACAAAAAAGTGACAAAAATTCAACAAAAAAGTGATAAAAAAATCACAAAAAAGTGACAAAAATGTGACAAAAAATCAACAAAAAAGTGACAAAAATTGAACAAAAAATCAACAAAAATGTGACAAAAGATCACAAAAAAGTGACAAAAATCAACAAAAAGTGACAAAAAATGGAAAAAAAGAAAGAAGGAAAAAAAAAACCCACAACAACGTGAGGAAAAAGATCAGTTTTGTGGGTCTTAGCTTTCAAATGCGTTGTAAGAGTTTTTAACCTTGCACGTGTGAATAATAAATGTTTTCATGTGTTTTGCAGAGAAGCTCCCGGAGAAAGACAAAGGTAAATCTAAAGCGACGCCTCGTGTTTGTTTCTCCTGTAGGTTTTTAAGCCTCGTTTTGTTTTGCAGCAAAGAAGAAAAAACCAAAGCTGTTGAACAAGTTTGACAAAAGCATCAAAACTGAGCTCGACGCGGCGGAAAAACTACGGAAGAAAGTAAGATATACTTCACACAGACGGTTCCTCCCTTCATACAAGTGTAATAATAATAATAATAATAATAATAATAATAATAATAATAATAATAATAATAATGTTTGTTTGTGTTTGAGGGGAAAGTGGAGGAGGCTCTGCAGGCCTTCGAGAGTCTGGTTCACAAATATCCACAAAGTCCCAGAGCCAGGTTTGGGAAAGCCCAGGTAAGACCGGAGCGAGACCAGAACCTGACCAGAACCAGACCAGAACGAGACCAGAACCAGACCAGAACCAGATCAGAACGAGACCAGAACGAGACAAGAACCAGACCAGAACCAGATCAGAACCAGACCAGAACCAGACCAGAACCAGATCAGAACGAGACCAGAACCAGACCAGAACCAGACCAGAACCAGATCAGAACGAGACCAGAACCAGACCAGAACCAGACCAGAACCTGACCAGAACCTGACCAGAACCTGACCAGAACCAGACCAGAACGAGACCAGAACCAGACCAGAACGAGACCAGAACGAGACCAGAACGAGACCAAAACCAGACCAGAACGAGACCAGAACGAGACCAGAACCAGACCAAAACCAGACCAGAACGAGACCAGAACGAGACCAGAACGAGACCAAAACCAGACCAGAACGAGACCAGAACGAGACCAGAACGAGACAAGAGGGAGACCAGAACCAGACCAGAACGAGACCAGAACGAGACCAGAACGAGACCAGAACCTGACCAGAACCAGACCAGAACGAGACCAGAACGAGACCAGAACCAGACCAGAACGAGACCAAAACGAGACCAAAACGAGACCAGAACCAGACCAGAACCAGACCAGAACGAGACCAAAACCAGACCAGAACGAGACCAGAACGAGACCAGAACGAGACCAGAACGAGACAAGAGGGAGACCAGAACCAGACCAGAACGAGACCAGAACGAGACCAGAACGAGACCAGAACCTGACCAGAACCAGACCAGAGCGAGACCAGAACGAGACCAGAACGAGACCAAAACCAGACCAGAACGAGACCAGAACGAGACCAGAACGAGACAAGAGGGAGACCAGAACCAGACCAGAACGAGACCAGAACGAGACCAGAACGAGACCAGAACCTGACCAGAACCAGACCAGAACGAGACCAGAACGAGACCAGAACCAGACCAGAACGAGACCAAAACGAGACCAAAACGAGACCAGAACCAGACCAGAACCAGACCAGAACGAGACCAAAACCAGACCAGAACGAGACCAGAACGAGACCAGAACGAGACCAGAACGAGACAAGAGGGAGACCAGAACCAGACCAGAACGAGACCAGAACGAGACCAGAACGAGACCAGAACCAGACCAGAGCGAGACCAGAACGAGACCAGAACGAGACCAGAACCTGACCAGAACCAGACCAGAGCGAGACCAGAACGAGACCAGAACGAGATCAGAACGAGACCAAAACGAGACCAAAACGAGACCAAAACGAGACCAGAACGAGACCAAAACGAGACCAGAACGAGACCAAAGCGAGACCAGAGCGAGACCAAAACGAGACCAAAACGAGACCAGAACGAGACCAGAACGAGACCAGAACGAGACCAGAACTGAACCAGACCAGAACCAGACCAGAACGAGATCAGAACCAGACCAGAACCAGACCAGAACCTGACCAGAACCAGACCAGAGCGAGACCAGAGCGAGACCAGAACCAGACCAGAGCGAGACCAGAACCTGACCAGAACCAGACCAAAGCGAGACCAGAGCGAGACCAGAACCAGACGAGAACGAGACCAGAACGAGACCAGAACCTGACCAGAACCTGACCAGAACCTGACCAGAACGAGACCAGAGCGAGACTAGAGCGAGACCAGAACGAGACCAGAACCAGACCAAAACCAGACCAGAACGAGACCAGAACGAGACCAAAACGAGACCAGAACCAGACCAGAACCAGATCAGAACGAGACCAGAACGAGACCAGAGCGAGACCAGAACGAGACCAGAACCAGACCAAAACGAGACCAGAACCAGACCAGAACCAGACCAGAACGAGACCAAAACCAGACCAGAACGAGACCAGAACGAGACCAGAACGAGACCAGAACGAGACAAGAGGGAGACCAGAACCAGACCAGAACGAGACCAGAACGAGACCAGAACGAGACCAGAACCAGACCAGAGCGAGACCAGAACGAGACCAGAACGAGACCAGAACCTGACCAGAACCAGACCAGAGCGAGACCAGAACGAGACCAGAACGAGATCAGAACGAGACCAAAACGAGACCAAAACGAGACCAAAACGAGACCAGAACGAGACCAAAACGAGACCAGAACGAGACCAAAGCGAGACCAGAGCGAGACCAAAACGAGACCAAAACGAGACCAGAACGAGACCAGAACGAGACCAGAACGAGACCAGAACTGAACCAGACCAGAACCAGACCAGAACGAGATCAGAACCAGACCAGAACCAGACCAGAACCTGACCAGAACCAGACCAGAGCGAGACCAGAGCGAGACCAGAACCAGACCAGAGCGAGACCAGAACCTGACCAGAACCAGACCAAAGCGAGACCAGAGCGAGACCAGAACCAGACGAGAACGAGACCAGAACGAGACCAGAACCTGACCAGAACCTGACCAGAACCTGACCAGAACGAGACCAGAGCGAGACTAGAGCGAGACCAGAACGAGACCAGAACCAGACCAAAACCAGACCAAAACGAGACCAGAACCAGACCAGAACCAGATCAGAACGAGACCAGAACGAGACCAGAGCGAGACCAGAACGAGACCAGAACCAGACCAAAACGAGACCAGAACCAGACCAGAACCAGATCAGAACGAGACCAGAACGAGACCAGAGCGAGACCAGAACGAGACCAGAACCTGACCAGAGCGAGATCAGAACGAGACCAGAACCAGACCAGAGCGAGACCAGAACCAGACCAGAACCAGACAAGAGCGAGACAAGAGCGAGACCAGAACCTGACCAGAGCGAGATCAGAACGAGACCAGAACGAGACCAGAACGAGACCAGAGCGAGACCAGAACCTGACCAGAACGAGACCAGAACCAGACCAGAACGAGACCAGAGCGAGACAAGAGCGAGACCAGAACGAGACCAGAGCGAGACCAGAACGAGACCAGAGCGAGACCAGAACCAGACCAGAACGAGACCAGAACAAGACCAGAACGAGACCAGAGCGAGACAAGAGCGAGACCAGAACGAGACCAGAGCGAGACCAGAACGAGACCAGAACGAGACCAGAACCAGACCAGAAACCAGACCAGAACGAGATCAGAACCAGACCAGAACCAGACCAGAACCTGACCAGAACCAGACCAAAACGAGACCAAAACGAGACCAAAACGAGACCAAAACGAGACCAAAACGAGACCAAAACGAGACCAAAACGAGACCAAAACGAGACCAAAACGAGACCAGAGCGAGACCAGAGCGAGACCAGAGCGAGACCAGAACCAGACCAGAACCTGACCAGAACCAGACCAGAACCAGCCCTCGCCCCTGGTCAGACCCTCTGCTGTGAACCTGTTTCAGGCGGAGGACGACGTGGCTGAGAAGCGCCGCAGTAACGACATGTTACAAAGAGCCATAAACTCGTACAGAGAAGCTTCAGAGCTGCCCGACGTGACTCCAGACCTCCTCAAGGCGGCGCTGAAGAGGCGAGCGGAGAGGCAGACCTTCTTAGGTAAGCATCTCTGCTCCTCTGCTCTGAGCGCTGCCTGGTGTTAAAGCCACCGTGTGTTTCAGGACGGACTCGTGGGGCCGTGATGACTCTGGAGAAACTGGTGCAGACGTTTCCAGAAGACGTTTCTCTGAAGAACGACCTGGGAGTCGCTCACCTCCTGCTGGGAGACAACAGAGGAGCCAAGGCCGTGTACGAGCAGGTCTGTGAGTCTCGTACCGTAAATGCTCTAATACAGGCCGGGCCTTTATTTACTCCAGGGCATCAGGACCAGGCCTTTATTGGAACCACAGTTAGAGACAGGCCTTTATTTCTATTTGAGCAAAACGGACGACCAGGAAAACGAAGAAAAACGAGATTTGTGTCCATTTTAACCTAAAATATTAGGTTCATTTATTAATTAACATTTCAAACCCTCTCCCAGCGGCTGGAACATTGACGCCTTTTATTTTGTCGGGACAACAGGAAGTGTTTCGTTGCTGTTAGCGGAGCTTTGACATCAATGTCACTGCAGGTTTCTGTTTCGTTTTTACCGGACCGGATTATTTGTTGTTCTCTTGTGTAAAAGGCGAGTTTAGACGGAGCGTTTGTGTTTGTGATCGATCATGAGACTGACCCGAGAGAAGACGAGACGCTCGCGCTGATGGGAGGAGTTATTTTGAGGCGTGGGACTGACCTGCACACGGAGCAGCTGGACGTGCTTTGAAGACGCGATGGAGACTTTATTAAAACCCTGGAGGGTCACACAACATTTGCCCTGTTTCCAAATATGGTCACAGGAGGTTTGAAAAGTGGCTAAATCTGTGTCAAAGTTACGCTGGGATCAGCTCCTCCGCAGCGTCCCCCTCGGCCCGGGTTCAGTTTGTTACTTCCTGCACGCGAGTTTTCATTTACACCAGTATGAGACAAACTCCTAACATGGGGAATATTTCTACTGCTATAGTTTCTAATAAAAGGCCTGTTCTAGAGACCGGCTTTAATTTGCCTCCGCCAGCCGCGAACCCGGCCCCTGTCGGAGACCCGGCCTCTGTCTGAGACCCGGCCCCTATTTTGGTTTAAAGCTCAATAACTTTGTGCCGTGTGCAGGTTTTGGCCGTGGCTCCTGACGACGGTTTTGCCAAAGTTCACTACGGCTTCATCCTGAAATCAGAAAACAAGATCTCGGAGAGCATCCCCTTCCTGCGGGTGAGTACGAGAGCGCCCCTCTGTATGAAGGTTAATTTGTGTTTTTATTATCAAGGTGTTTTTTATACACTGAATTTATGTATCTGAATTTTTTGCATCCGCATTTCACCACCATATTGAAAAAAAGTCAGTGTATTTTTTTTCGCTGTTGTAAAAAAGCTGCGAAAAACAGCTGATGGAGCCAATCAGATCTAAATGCATTCATTGTGGGAGCCTGGGATCTGATCACTGGTGCTGTACCAGGGTGAAAGGAGCAGGTGTTTTTATAGAAACTTATGAATAAGCGTGTTAGCTTAGCGCTCACTCATTTCAATGGGTTAGCCTAGCCTAGCCGCGTCCATTGGTTTACATGAATTAGTTAGCATTGGACATTGAGCTGTTGTTTCTCCTAAAACATTCAACCAAATTAAATGACCCAAAGCTCAACTGTGTATGTGAGAACAGTCATTCATTCATTCACTCTGAACACACAATGTGGGTCAGCCCGATGTTCCCCGGGCACCTGGACCTTCCAAACACCGGAGGCGGGCCGGTGTTCCCCGACTGCGGGTCTCGCTCATAGACATGTTATTGCTGCGCGTCTTCATAAAAACACAAATTAACCTTCATACCCCTGTCTTTGCCGAGCACTAACCCTGTCTGTTCCAGGGCGGGCTGGAGTCGGGCGAGCCGGGCACCGACGACGGGCGCTTTTACTTCCACCTGGGCGACGCGCTGCAGCGAGTGGGAGACGCAGAGGTGAGTGTCTCCCTGAGGGCGCCGGGAGGGCATCCGGCGCACAGCGGTAACCCCGCGTGTGTTCGCAGGAGGCGCTCAAATTGATATCTGTAAAAAAAAAAAAAGTTCCCTGTTTACATGCAGTGTCTCGCCTGAAGAAGTATTTTCACCTAGTACTGGACTTGTTCTTTTGTACAAAATGTGACAGAAAATGACAAAAATGTGACAAAAAAAGACAAAAAAATGACAAAAATGTTTAAAAAAAACGAAAAAAATATTGATTTAAAAAAAAATGACAAAAATGTGACAAAAAAAAGACAAAAAATGACAAAAATGTGACAAAAAATGACAAAAATGTGACAAAAAATGACAAAAAAAAGACAAAAAATGACAAAAATGTGACAAAAAATGACAAAAAATTGATTAAAAAAAATGACGAAAAAAATGACAAAAAAATGACAAAAATGTGACAAAAAATGACACAAAAATGACAAAAAAAATGACAAAAAAATGACAAAAAAATGACAAAAATGTGACAAAAAATGACAAAAAAAATGACCAAAAAAAATGACAAAAAAATGACACAAAAATGACAAAAAAGTGACAAAAAATTGACAAAAATGACAAAAATGACAAAAAAATGACAACAAAAATGAAAAAAAAATGACAAAAATGTGACAAAAAATGACAAAAATGTGACAAAAAAAAGACAAAAAATGTGACAAATGTACGAAAAAATGACAAAAAATTGACAAAAAATGACAAAAAATTGATTAAAAAAATGACAAAAATGTGACAAAAAATGACGAAAAAATGACAAAAATGTGACAAAAAATGGACGAAAAAATAACCAAAAAACGACACAAATGAGTTGAACACCCAACAAAAAAATGATGGAAAAAAAATCCGATGACGTGAGAAAAAAGATCCTCTGGGTTCAGGCGGGAGTTAAGAGGTTAATCTCTCCAATAGCCTCGCGTTAAACATGTATTATTATGGTAAAGACTTCGATCATAGAAATATATCTGATAATAGAGGTCGATCTCAGTTTTTCTGCACCAACAATATTTTTGGACAATTTTTTGAAAGGTTTTTTTCAAGTTTTGTCAGTGTGTACCATGGGTTTCTCTCTCGTCTCCTGCTCACCTGCCCTCAGTGTAATCCATCATCGGCGCACAGCGGTAACCCTGCGTGTGTCTGCAGGAGGCGCACCGCTGGTACGAGCGCGGCCACCAGAGGGGGCACTTCGCCTCCGTGTGGCAGAGGTCGCTTTACAACGTGGAGGGGCTGACGGCGCGGCCCTGGTGGACGCCGAGGGAAACGGGCTACTCCGACCTCGTCAAGGTACGAAGGCCAATCAGAGGGGCTCGTCTGCCGAGGGGGCGGGTCTAAGGCGCTGCTCGGGCTCTCTGATTGGTTGTACTTCTCTGTGCGTTGACTTAAGGTCAGCTCACACTACACGACTTTTATGCCCGATTTCGCTCTGATTCTCAGTCGCGCCGAGTCTAATCGAGTCGGGTCTAGTTGAAGGTGGTCACACAGAGTCGGGTCGTGTCGTGTGGGGCGGCAGAAAGACGCGACTCCAGTCGTAGGAAATCATACATGTTTGATTTTTAGGCCTGATTTTGGAGGCACGGGAGAAACGTGGGTGATTTTACCGACACTAATGTGAATGACAGAGTGATATAAAGACAGAAAAACACCGCCGCGCCTCCTTTTTTCACTTCTCTGTTAAACGACTCATTTCATGGCCACAGCCCCACACACGAAACAGCACAACTTTATATCACCAAGAGTTCACGACAACCACCTTTTTCAGCTACATTTCAATCACGAGCAGAGTTTAGCGGCTCTTACTGAGTTTGGAGACGAACTGTTTAGCTTCACCTCGCTGCTAACGGCGGCTAACGGAGGCTAACGGCGGCTAGCCTCCCCGCTGTCTCCTCTGTCTCCTCCGCTGTCTCCTCCATCTCGAGGCTGAGGTTCGTCTCCTTTTCTTATTAAATCCACTGAAACACGTCCCGCTTCTTCCTGTCGCCGACTTTTATCTCCATGTGACAGAACTATAGCCCAGTTGAAGCTTGGTAGTAGCAGTAAGCTAGCGCTGCGGTGTTGTGACATTGTTGACACCGTTGACCGATTGGGACACACACGTTATCCCGCGCTCACAAACACAGGCCTGTCTTTGCTGATCTGGGCTCAGTTTTGAAGCCGTGGAGACGACAGACGCGCTGTGTTATAAAACATCAGCTGTTTGTCAGAATCGTGAGTCGCTCTGACGATTCTCAGTCGTTAAGTGTGAACCCCCAGACGTTCCAAAATCGCACTGAATCCAGTCATGTAGTGTGGACCTATATAAAATCGTTTACGACTAGAAAAGTCGTGTAGTGTGAGCTGACCTTTAAAGAGTCCAGCCTCAGGTTTATGGTTCACGTTGTGACGCTTCAGACTCTGGAGAGGAACTGGAAAACCATCCGGGACGAGGCTCTGGCCGTGATGGATCAGAAATCTGGACTGTTCATGCCTGAAGAGGAAAACCTGCGCGAGACCGGAGAGTGGGGCCAGTACACGCTGTGGCAACAAGGTACGAGACAGAGCCGGGACTGGACCGGGACTGAACCGGGACTGAGCACATGGTGTTTTCACAGGGAGGAAGGCGGGCAGTGCGTGTCAGGGCGTCCCAAAGACCTGCGCTCTGCTGGAGAAGTTTCCTGAAGCCACGGGCTGCAAGAGAGGACAGGTCAGTCACTACCTGGACACACCCTGGTCACGCCTTCAGGGGAGACACTGCAGGAAAAACTACATTCTTCCAGGTTTTGGGCCAAATCTGTCTCTGAACAGATAAGCTTTCACTCAAAAACAGAAAATACACCTAATCTTCACAGTAACATGTTTAAATATTGCGCTGATTCAATGTTCCCCCATAGACTTATATGGGAGAATGCAATTTCAAGGGTCTTTTTCTCCAAACACATGTTTCTGTCATTGTGGCGACACTATGTCCACGTCAGTCGGACCTAAAGACGTCACATTTTCCAGCCTCGGACTGAACAAGATTTGGAATATTTTTTCAGAAGGATTTACTACAAATAATGAATATCAAGCATTGGCTTAAATGACTTGAATTGAAATGTTTCTTGTTTTGAGCGGTTTTCTCTCATTTAGACACTTTTCCTGATCGGACCGAGTTCACTTTGCTTGTTTGAGGACATTTCAGACCAGTTCTAGGGTAAATCTCGCTTGAAATAAGAAAGTAAAGTTGCCAATGAGACAAGACCAGTTTTCTTTCCCCATTGGCAAAGAAAATGAGCTGAAATAAGGACGAAATGTATCGAAACGAGTCAGAAACATCTCAGAACAAGTGACATAATCTGGGACAAATGCCCAACAACTTCTTAACTAGTCAGAACAGCTAAAATTTGGGTTATTGTGCTCAAACTGAGATGTTTATACTGATCTAGTTAAATACTTTTGGCAGTTTATCATCTAATCCCTCGCCTGATTTATTGAGTTTTGAATGTCAAAAAATAAGGCGAATATACATTTTTTACACATTTTTCCGCTAAAAACAGATTTTTTTTAAAAACTACACAAGAAATCCAAAATCCCCTGTGAAAAAGTCTCGGTAACTCATTTATTAATAAAATGAAACCATACATTTGAATGTAGCTCTATCCAATATTCAGATTTTGTCGCCAAAAGATGTGAAATGTGGGTCATTTTTAGGCATAAAACACCTTGTTCTTATATGAAAAGATAAAATAACAGATGTATTTTTTTCTCACATTTATGCCAGTGATCGACAGCAACAGCTTCAAATTGATATCTGTAAATTTATTTTTTTCCCCTGTTCAACTGCAGTGTCTTGGCTTAAGAAGTATTTTCACCTAATACTGGACTTCTTTTGTACAAAAATGTGACAAAAATGTGACCAAAAAATGACAAAAATGACCAAAAAATGACCAAAAAAATGACAAAAATGTGACAAAAAAATTACAAAAATTGGATTAAAAAAATGACAAAAAAATGTGACAAAAAATGACAAAAAAAATGACAATAAAGTGACAAAAAATTACAAAAAAAAATTACAAAAAAATGACGAAAATGTGACAAAAAATGGATTAAAAAAATGACGAAAAAATGACAAAAATGTGTTTTTCAAGTTTTGTCAGTGTGTACCATGGGTTTCTCTCTCGTCTCCTGCTCACCTGCCCTCAGTGTAATCCATCTCTGTCTCCATCATCTCCATCTTGTCATTTTTTGTCACGTGTGACTGAGCCGCCATGACAGAATCTCTTCTTCTTGGTTCCAGATCAAGTTCTCGGTGATGCAGCCGGGGACCCACGTGTGGCCCCACACCGGCCCCACCAACTGCAGACTGCGGCTCCACCTCGGCCTCGTCATCCCGAAGACGGGCTGTCGCATCCGCTGCACCGACTCCACCAGGTAACCACGGTGACCCCACCCCCGCGGTGACCCCACCCCCGCGGGGATAACCACCGTGCCACCGCAGTGACCCCACCCCCGCGGGGATAACCACCGTGCCACCGCGGTAACCCCACCCCCGCGGGGATAACCACTGTGCCACCGCGGTAACTCCACCCCCGCGGAGATAACCACTGTGCCACCGCGGTAACCCCACCCCCGCGGGGATAACCACTGTGCCACCGCGGTAACTCCACCCCCGCGGAGATAACCACTGTGCCACCGCGGTAACTCCACCCCCGCGGAGATAACCACTGTGCCACCGCGGTAACCCCACCCCCGCGGGGATAACCACCCCCGCGAGGACAGATACAGACGAATCTCGTCATAGAAGGGGGCGTGGCTTCGCCGAGGGGGAAAATAGAATCTTTAGAGAAACACAATTTTCCTCTTTTAAGCCATTTTCTGGTGGAATATGAACTTATTTATCACATAAATAAAGTCAGGTGTAAATCAGGTCCATATGGATATTTTCTCACAGCAGATTGTTCAGTAGAAGTGAAAAATCGACAGTTGTAGCTAGTGCTAGCTAACCGTTAGCATTAGCCCGATGCTAACATGTAGCATCAGGTTAGCATTCTCCGTTTTTTATGTATTTATAGATACAGACGCATCTCTGGAATCGCCCATATATGGTCATGTTTGAAAACAGTTAAGGGGGAAAAACAAGTTTGAGAAAAATCTAAACTTTCTCTAATTATTCAAAAACTACTTTAACAAACGCTGAATTATGAATATAGTTTCTATTAAATAAAGATATAAAGACATGGGGTGGAGCAAAGTGGATCAACAGCCCATAAATACATGAATAACGGAGAATGCTAACATGATGCTACATGTTAGCATCGGGCTAATGCTAACGGTTAGCTAGCGCGAGCTACAACTGCTGTTTTTTCACTTCTACTGAACAATCTGCTGTGAGAAAATATCCATATGGACCTGATTTACACCTGACTTTATTTATGTGATAAATAAGTTCATATTCCACCAGAAAATGGCTAAAAAGAGGAAAATTGATGTTTCTCTAAAGATTCTATTTTCCCCCTCGGCGAAGCCACGCCCCCTTCTATGACGAGATGCATCTGTATTTATGGGCTGTTGAACCACTTTGCTCCTCCCCATGTCTTTGTATCATTATTTAATAGAAACTATATTCATAATTCAGCATTTGTTAAAGACGTTTTTGAATAATTAGAGAAAGTTTAGATTTTTCTCCAACTTGTTTTTCCCCCTTAAAGGGGGGGTATTATGCAAAATCGACTTTTTGAAGCTTTACATCATGTTATTAAGTCATTCCCTCATTAAAACCATGGCTGAAGTGTTGCCTTGGCACATTCACGTATTTTCGAGTAATCTGTAAAAACTCTGATGGCGGCCATTTTAGGGATAAAACGCCTGATTCCTTCAGGAAACGCCCTCGACCTCCTGGATACGCCTCCGACCTTTCGTCACCAGCCGAGTAACCAACCACTGCTCCTCAGCAGAACCCCCTCCCCGCAGTGTCCAGCCCTAAGACGTAAACAGAGTCATCATGGAGGATTAGCTTCATGTGTTGTGAACCGGAGCCACAGCAGCTCTGAGACTTTTACAAAGACACATCAGTGTTTCTGTTACCGAAACACCCAGGATTCAAACCGGTGACAAGAACACTTATTTCAGTGTCTGGTTCTGCGCTGGGCCTTGATGATGCCCAGAGCCTCCGGAGAAAGCTAATGCTAAGCTAAACCTCGAGTCATCTCGTGAAAACGAGAAATATGCACAAATAAAGTCAATAAAACCACCACACACATAAGGAACCGTTAAACAATGATCACACACGGAGCCGGGCTTGTTGATTTCGAAGTTTATTGCTCACATTTCATCTACAATGGGTCATAGCCGAGTGGTTTTCTCCCGGAGCTAACAAGCTAGCCGCGTCAAGCTAACGGGAAAATTCACTGAATACAAGCAGCATATTATGCATTGAAAACGTCACTAAAACAGGCAACTGCTTGAAGCAGCCTTTACGATGATCACACACGGAGCCGGGCTTGTTGATTTGGAAGTTTATTGCTCACATTTCATCTACAGTGAGTCGTAGCCGAGTGGTTTCTCCCGGAGCTAAGGCACTATTAGCCGCGACAAGCTAACAACCTTCACCTTCACAACATTCATTGAAAACAGGCAGCATATTATGCACAAATAACGTCAATAAAGCAGCAACTACTCGAAGCAGCCTTTACGATGATCACACAATGAGCCTGGCTTTACACATTTGTGGTTTATTACAGACTTTTCATCAACAATGAGCTGTAGTCGATTATAACAAGCTAACGGGTAACCTCGAAAAACCATTGTCCACCTGCACAGATAATGTCCGTCTTTGAATCGTATGGGCTCCTGCAGATCCTGGTGTCGTCCATGGGGGTATAGTTAGAGATCCATAGGGCAGATGCAAAGAGAAGCCTCCAAACAGCAGTTATTTTTCAGGCAAGAGCCTCTTCCAAGCGTCCGGTGTGGAAGGTTCGTCTCCAAATAATATCCTGTGTGGCCATTGTTCACAAAGTGATAAACAGTAGCTCCTTTCCAACAATAAAAATTAAAATGCACCGATCGTAGTTTCAATACTGTTGAGACAACGAGCGCAGTGTTGTTGTGATGCCACAGACAGCGTGTGGAGGGGGCGTGTCGGAAAGGGTCAGAGGTTCTTAAAGAGACAGAGGCCTATTTCAAGTCATTTGCTACCGCCATTTTGAAAGAGCAATTTTATACAAGGCAGTTCTTCTAATTTACTGCATTGAGAGACCAACAGAAGGTTTCGTCATCATTGTAGTGTGCTATAGACTGGTGCTATGTGGCTGAAAAAAGCATAATACCCCCTCTTTAACTGTTTTCAAACATGACCATATATGGGCGATTCCAGAGACGCGTCTGTATATATAACCACTGTGCCACCGCGTGCAGGGCTGGGCACCGTTCAACGATCCCGGTCCGTTGTCGAAAGGTTCAGGGTCTACTGGGATCGAAAAAATAACAGGAACCAAAAAGAAATAAGATCTTTATGTTCAAGTTTTGATACTGTTTAAATTTTAAAGAAAAAAAGTGAAGCACAAGTTAAAAATGAAATAATAAAAAAAGAAGAAAAACAAATGGAAAAATGAATTGGGGAAAATGTTGGGGCAAAACACATCTGGCAAATATTTAAATAATTAAGAATAAAGTGGGTCTAACAGTGTTAATGTTGACAACATATTTTATTTTAGTTTTAGTCTTTTGACTAAAATGAAATTTAATTTTAGTCACAATTTAGTCAAAAACACTTTTCTATTTTAGTCTAGTTTTAGTCGACTAAAATAAAGACATTATAATCATCATTCTAATCATATTTAATGTTGTTCCTCTGCTTCATGTTTCTGCTCCACATGAACAAAGCTCAGAGCTGATCCTTTAAACATGATCTGAGGCTCTTTCAGACGCTCAATACAAGTTTGGATGATTTTAGTCTCTCCTTTTCATTTTTATTTAGTCTGATTTTAGTCGACTCAAACATCTGGACATTTTAGTCACAGTTTTAGTCTCATGAGAAACTTTTACTTTAGTTTTAGTCCAATTTTAGTCACAAAAATATCACTTTGACTAAAATTAAGACTAAATATTTTAGTCGAGAAAATTAACACTGGTGTGTAACCGATACCAGTCCGGTGTCGAAAGGTTCAGGTTCTACTGGTATCGAAAAAATAACAGTATCGAAAGCAGGAACCAAAAAGAAATATTAAATCTTTATGTTCAAGTTTATATTATATTATTTTTAAATAATTAAGAATATAGTGGAACAAATTCAAATTCAGAATAAAGTGGAAAAAAATAAGAATAAAGTGGAAAAAAAGAAATAATTAAAAATAGAGTGGAAAAAATTGGGGGGAAAAATAAGAATAAAGTGGGAAAAAATAAAGTGGAAAAAAATGTATAATTAAAAATAAAGTGAAAAAAAGTGGGGAAAAAATTAATTTAAAATAAAGTGGGCAAAAATAAAGTGGAAAAAAATGTATAATTAAAAATAAAGTGAAAAAAAGATAATTAAAAATAAAGTGGAAAAAAATAAAGTGGAAAAAAATGTATAATTAAAAATAAAGTGAAAAAAAGTGGGAAAAAAAAAATTAAAAATAAAGTGGAAAAAAATAAAGTGGAAAAAAGTGGGGGGGAAATTTTTTAAAATAAAGTGGGAAAAAATCAAATAATTAAAAATAAAGTGGAAAAAAGTGGAACATTTTTTTTTTAAATAAAGTGGAAAAAAGTGGGAAAAAAATAATAATTAAAAATGAAGTGGAAAAAAATTGGGAAAAACAAGTTTAAAATTGGGGGAAAAATATAAAAATTTGGGGAAAACGCAAAAAACAAAATTCTGGAAAAATTTGGGGCAAAATTGGGAAAAATGTTTTTGGGAAAAAACACATTTCTATTTCTCTCTTAGTTCACCTCAAACAAATGATACAAATGCAAGATAAATGAAATGGAAGGAAAATGGTTCAATATGACAAATATTTCAGTATCGACTACAAAGTGTCCTGTTGTGTCCGCAGAGAGTGGGAGGAGGGGAAGGTTCTGATCTTCGACGACTCGTTCGAGCACGAGGTTTGGCAGGACGCCGACTCGCGCCGCCTCATCTTCATCGTGGACGTTTGGCATCCGGAGCTGACGGCGCATCAGCGGCAGACGCTCAGCCCCATTTAGACGGACACCGGTTTGTCATGAACTCCTAGAAACCGAACAGGAGCTACGGCGCCAGAGGAGGAACTTCTGGACGATGGTTTTCGTGGAGAATTGAAGGATTGTTGGTGAAAGAAGAATATTTGATGATTATGGACTTTACTACTGACTGTAAACGGTACAGGAGATGCTACACCACGGGACAGGGTTTTGATTTTTTTTATAAGAATTATGTAAATGTTTAGGAGTCAAACACAAAGGTCAGTAAACATTTCATACCAAGACATTTCTAAATGCAACTAGTTACCAATATTCTTTCCTTTAGTCCAGTTTCAGTCTAGTTTAGGTTCAATCTTGTGTAAGTGGCTTTTTCCCTTAGTGTGATTCATTTTGATGCACAGATAATGAAAACCTTAGGACCAAACCACGAGAGCCGTTTAAGCACAACTCACTGAAATATCAAAGTGATTTTACTTTATTCCATCTCGGGTCATTTCTAAACCGAGGACTCGTTTTAAAGCCTCACAGTTTGTATTGCAGACGAAACATTTCATTCACCGATGTTGAAGCCACGACTGTTCTTTACTTTTGCACAAAATCTGTTCCGTCTGAGATGTTTATATTTGTAATAAAACCAAATGAAGGTGTTTCGTTCCATCTACAGAAAAGGTTCATCCTGTGTCTCAGTAGAAACTAGTAAAGCAGGTAAACTAACCCGTCTGCTTTACAAACATAACAATGGTTTAATAGTTGCACCGAGTGAGAGCGTTTTAAGACTTCATCACATGTGAATAAAGTCAGTCTTTTATTGCGTGATGAGTTTTAAAGTGTGGAGGTTATGCAGATGAAGTCACAGCAGGTGTAACAGTCGAGCTAAACACAGACCACTGTTAAATATGAAGCTTCAGAACCACATTTAAGGAAGGTTTCAGACAATGACATTCTTTTTCAGTTGCTTTCAGATAACAGTGCATTGATGGACCTGGCAGAATGAAATGGATGTACGGAGGAAGTTCACGGTGAATGAAGGAGCTGAAACACAAATGACACGACGCCATCACTGGTTAAGAACAATATATGTATTTTTACTCTATAAATGTTTCCACTGAAGCGAACACAGATGAAACACCATTACTGACGACAGAACAGCAAAGTCTGTCACAGTGAACGACCACTCACATTTTAGACAATTATACCAGATTAAATCACAACAGAACAGTTACTTTACAGAAGCTTCAATTAACAAATAAAGTCAATTGTGAAGTTCACAGTAAATAAGTAAAATATAGCTGCAAGCGGCAATTATCGGCCCTCGCCGACCGCCCTGCCCCCCTTTGTCTCCCTCAATCTAAATTCACGGTGTTGCTACTGCCTTTGTGTTTGTTTTTTAAGCTTTTTTAAAGGTTGTTAGGATCTGGTTCTTTTGTATCACGCGAGAACAGTTATTTGGATAAAGCCAAAGCAGACACTGGAGATAGAAGTCGTCTCAAAGATAAGGCTTTTATTGCCATTGTTCCAGTTACAAAGTTGTATAACCAGCTGGTGACTTCAGAGAAAGAGAAGAAGTGAAGTCCAGACCTCCGTTGACAGTTCCTTTTATCCTAGTCTTGCACTTCTCTGCACAGAGAGGGTGAGGCCTATCAGTGAGTGTGTTGTTTGTGTCTATGTGTTTGTATACTATCTGTACTTTGCGTTATGTTCAGAATGATTATGGTTTGGACCATTGTCGATCAGCTCATCTCAGTGACATGGTCTTCTTGTTCTGTAGCGTGTGAGCAAAGCATGAGTCAGAGGCCTGTTCAGATTTCGTTATAATCCTTACACCGTCCTCATTGTGCCTCCGGTGTGGGCAGTCACTGTTTTATACGGTGAGTTTATGTTTGACATGGGGACAGCGCTTTGCGTTGTTTTCGTGCACTCCGCGCACTTAGGTTCAGTGCGCTGCGCGCACTACGCTGCGATTGCGATTACAATAGGCCCTTGCTCGGGCCTAAATATTCTCAAACGAAAACAGTGTTTCCGCTTACGCAGGTACCATAAACTATATATTTTCGGAAAGTGCTCGCGCATTCCTACCTCATGGTTCGTGCCCGTCAGTGACCAGTCGCCCTTTGACTTTTATGGGCTCTGTACAATTACAATGTTGATTTTTGCATTATATATGTATGTGCACGGGACGTGCACGACAAGAGCAGCTTGTTTTTCTCGCCAGCCCTGATGGCGCTCGGGCCTAAATATATGAGGATGGGGTAACGATGCTGAATCTATGATCTATTACCAAGTGTAAACTTGAACAACATGACACGACTTTCGAAACAAAAAAGGTAAACAATTAATCAAAAAAGGTCAAATAAAAAAGAAACAGGTCTGTGCTCCAGGGGGCGCAGTAAGAAAACAGACAGTTTAGATCCAAGACTCAGTCCAAACCCTGGAAACAGCGGCTCAGTGAAGGAGGAGCTGAAGGTGTGGAGATGGGTCAGATCATCATCAGTGATTCTGTAAAAGGACAGAAGTCCAGCCTCAGAGTCCAGGAACACGCCCACTCTCTCTGAGGAGATTGAACCAGGCCAAACAGTCTTTCCACATGCCCCCATAGGGGGTATTCTTTGTTTAAAATCTGAGAACCGGTGATGGACGAGTCGTTTTTCTCTCTTGTTGTGAAGAACTGAGCATTGTCCCTCCTTGATCCTCAGACTCCAGGACTGATCATTGTCTCCAAACCTACTCTTTCTACTGTCTCCTCTGCGTCTGATTCCTCTGTAAGTCACTGCTATATCAATGTCCTGCCCAATCCAGTCGACCTCCCAGTAACAGCGCCCCCTCAGGCCAGTGGAGCTCAGGACCTGATACAGGTCTGTGAACCTGTCCTCATGATCTGGATACTGTTGCTCCTTCCACCCACAGCTCACAGTCTGTCTGTCCTCAGACAGAAGGAGACGTCTGTGAGCTGTGTTTGGATCTAGAAAGACGTCACAGGAATCTGAAACACACAAACATCTAACTATCTGTGACAGAAATATGATATAATATCTCAACTATAAAACAGTACTCACACTTCCTCAGACCTGGGACCATGAACTGTTGTCCAGCAGGATCCAGCCTGAAACACACCAGTCCAGTTTACTGCTTAAAGACCAGACCAGGACCAGAGGGGAAGGTCCTCCTCAGTCAAACTCACCTGAGAGAGTCCAGGGGCCCGTGTGGGGCCTGTAGAGCCTTCAGGAGCTCGGTGGAAGGTCCTGGATGGTTGTAGCTCAGGTCTAAGTCTCTAAGACGGAAGGAGGCGGAGCTTAGTGCTGAGGTCAGAGAAGCCCCGCCCCTCTCTGAGACCAGACATCCAGACA
The DNA here is from genome assembly GCF_951799975.1 of Gobius niger. NCBI lineage: Eukaryota > Metazoa > Chordata > Actinopteri > Gobiiformes > Gobiidae > Gobius > Gobius niger. The sequence continues at coordinate 413,152 of NC_136869.1, forward strand.
GCCTAAAGACACACAGCATTACTCTCTAATGTGACAGAGACAGAGTGCATGATGGGAGCGTCTCACCTCAGAGTGTCCAGTCTGCAGGGGGCGCTCTTCAGTCCCTCACACAGCAGTTCCACTCCTGAGTCCTGGAGGTCATTGTTACTGAGATCCAGGAGAGTCAGACTGGAGGAGCTGAGCACTGAGGCCAGAGGACCACAGATGTCCTCCGTCAGGTTACAGCAGGACAGACTGAGGAGAGAGGAGACAGTTACTGACACTTAGGGCTGGATGATATTGACAAAAATGAATATCTTAATATTTTTGATAGTTTAATTTACATTGCTTTGTCAACTACAAAGATAATAGTCCTGAAGAGAAAAAAAACAAAACATTTTCCACATTTCTTGACATTGGAGACAAACTCAATATTGTAAATTTGCATATCTTCCAAACAGCAATTTCATAAGACCTTGTAGATGCCCAGTTCTACTGATGTTATCTGACAATGTTCCTCTAAGACAGACAACACAGCTGAGAAACAGGAGACTGGACTCACTTTGCTTTAGTGGAGGCTTTGATGACCGGCAGCAGACCCAGGAGAGCTTCCTCTGAGGGACAGTACTTCCTGAGGTCAAAGTGCTCCAGGTCTGAGTCTGAGGACAGCAGGAGGAAGGACAGGGTGGACCACCCAGCAGGAGACATGTTTCTGTCAGAGAGACGTCCTCTTCTCATGACCTTCTGCATCTCCTTCACCAGACTGCGGTCGTTCAGCTCGTTCAGACAGTGCAGCAGGTTCAGGCTCCTCTCTGCAGACACGCCCCTTTTATTCAGCCTCTGTTTAATGTAGTTTACTGTCCACTGATTGGTCCAGTCACTTCTTGTTTCAGTCAGCAGACCTTCCAGCAGCCTCTGATTGGTCGGCAGAGACAGCCCCAGGAGGAAGCGCAGGAACAGGTCCAGGAGACCGTTTGGACTCTGTAAGGCCTGGTCCACAGCGGAGAAGTAGAAGATCTCCTCTGGGGTTGGATCAGGGTAGGTTCTCACTGAGTGTGGTGGTGACAGCAGTTTCTCCTCAGGGTCAGGGCTCTTAGAGGAGTCTGGTGGCGGCAGGTTCATTATACAGCTGACGAAGGGTCTGAAGTCTTGTGATTTTCTTTTTGGTATCTTTAAGTTGAATACTGAATGTTTAAGCAACAGCTTGAATGGCTTTCTTGAAATTGATCCCAGGCTCTCAGAGGAGAGTGGTGGTGGCAGCAGGTTCTCCCCAGAGCTGTAGAAGGTCTGATGGACGTGAAAAGCAGCCAGAAACTCCTGCACAGTCAGATGGATGAAGCAGTAGACCTTGTCCTGGTACAGACCTTGTTCTTCTCTAAAGACCTGTGTGAAGACTCCGGAGTAACGAGCGATCTCTGCAGCGTCCAGCCCACACTCGCTCAGGTCACTCTCGTAGAAGATCAGGTTTCCTTTCAGCAGCTGCTCAAAGGCCAGTTTTCCCAGAGACTTCACCATCTCCCTGGTCTCTGGAGTCCAGTGAAGGTCTGCTCCTGTTCCCTTGTGATACTTGATGTTCTTCACTTTGGCCTGAACCACCAGGAAGTGGATGTATATCTCAGTCAGAGTCTTGGGCAGCTCTGGTTTCTCTGTTTGCTCCAGAATCTTCTGTAAAACTGTGGAGATGATCCAGCTTATGACCGGGAGGTGGCACATGATGAAGAGGCTCTGTGACGTCTTGATGTGGGAGATGACGGCTGTGGCCTGCTGCTCGTCTGTGAACCTCTTCCTGAAGTACTGCTCCTTCTGTGGGTCGCTGAACCCTCGCACCTCTGTCACCATGGAGACGCACTCAGCAGGGATCTGATTGGCCGCCGCGGGGCGTGTGGTTATCCAGAGGCGAGCGGAGGGAAGCAGGCTCCCCCTGATGAGGTTCACCAGCAGCTCCTCCACTGAGGCGCTCTCTGTGGGCTCCGTCAGGACCCGGGTCCGGCTGAAGTCCAGAGGAAGTCTGCACTCGTCCAGACCGTCAAACATGAAGAGCAGCTGCAGGTCTTTAAAGCTGAGGAGACCTTTGGTTTGACTGAAGAAGTGCTGCAGCAGCTCCACCAGGCTGAACCTTCTGTCTCGCAGCACATTGAGCTCTCTGAAGGTGAAGGGGAACAGCAGCTGGACGTCCTGGTGAGCTCTGCCTTCAGCCCAGTCCAGACTGAACTTCTGAGTCAGCACCGTCTTCCCCACGCCGGCCACGCCCTTCGTCAGCACTGCTCTGATTGGCTGTTCAGATCGTTGTTTAAAGATCTCCTCACAGGTTATCGCACGTTCTGTTGGTTTCCTGGACGCTCTCTCGATCTGTCTGACCTCATGTTCCTGGTTGACCTCTGAAGCCCCGCCCTCTGTGATGTAGAGCTCTGTGTAGATCTCCTGCAGAGGGGCGGAGTTTCCAGCTTTAGCCACGCCCTCAAACACCTGACTGAACCTCTGCTGCAGGTGAGACTTCAGTTCACGGCTGCACACAAGAGCTGCAGACTCTGAAGACAAACACAGGAGTCAGAGCAGATCAGGATCAGAGCGACTGTAAACACAGATCTTACTGTTCCTCAGACGCTGGGCCAGCTGCTCCTGCTCCATCCTCCTCAGGAAGTCCACAGTGATGTTCAGCACAGCCTCTCTGCTGCTCTGCTCCGCCACACTCTCTGAGGAGCTCCCTGTGCTCTGCTCTTCACTCTCTGGGTTCTCTAAGGTCATTTGTCTGTGGAGCTTCTGCAGTTGTTCTTTGACAAAGGTGAGGATCTGCTGCTCCAGAAGCTACAGAAGTTTATGAAACAATCACATATGAACACAGAGCAGGTGCACTGTGCCGGTGAGAGAGCATGAACTGACCATGAATATGGAGTCCAGCTGAGTCTGACCATCTCCACGGACATCACCTCCTCCTTCAAACCTGCATCACAGAAACATTACAATATTAAACCTGCAGTTGTTTTATGAACAGAAGCAGTAAAATTCCTTCCTAATAATAAATAATAACTACTTTTTTATGATATGATTTAGATGATGCAGAGGCTGTACATGCGCCTGATTGTGGATATTATTATGTTGCTTGAATATGGAAGTTTATATTAATTTATTTATCTTGTCTATCTCGATAAAGCTGGAGACTTCACGAGCGGGAGAATCTATCAATGGCCAGACCCTGCTTCCGGGAACAGACAGAGGCTGTTACACACACAAGGGACCGCAGAGGTAATCCCGCACCCCACAGTCGCAACCATGCACGAGATTCAACCACTGATTCAGAATCAAGCTCATTCTCCCAACCCAGCAGCTCTTTTTTGGATACAGGCTGAGGAAACGAACAAACGCACACGACAAACGAAAGAAGAAATGCAGGAGGGGGAAGAGGTTGCGGGACAAAAGCCCCGTACACAATGACAGACTTTGAACAGGGAAACAATGTATTAAATCTGTCCAGTATTTTTTAAACTCGCACAGACGCACAATGTGGACAAGAGTACACATTAAGCTCACAAAAAGTGTTGTTTGGATCACAAGCAACAAAACGCTGCTTATTTCATGGCAATCCGACACATATTTACATCAGTAACCTGCTGTAAAGATGACAGAATGAGTCGTGGTTGGACGCGCGTACGGGTGCGGACCAGGATGTTTGAGCACCAACTCGACCCGCGACCAAAGGAGAATTTTTTGCCTGGCCTGCCAGACACTCCTCCTTTCTGTTCAAAAGAAGAACCATCTGGACAGCTCCTCGCAGCCGATCATTTCACCATTTTACCCACATCGGTCTGAGAAGTGCCATCTGTGTGCATTCATGTGCATTTCATAACATTTCCAGCTCTGTCCCTCAAAAAGGAAAGACACCTGTCGTCCTGGTCACACTACGCTGGTTAGTCTCAAAGTTTGATCAAATGATAAGAGTTGACTTAAAAGACCCAACTCCTGCGAGAGGAACTCGGGGGGGAAAGGTGTTCGCACACACAAGAACACCACACAAGAATTACTGTGTTAGTCGAATGGCCGACCACACCTGTCCTGTAGACTCTCCCCACACACTCTCTTTTTAACCATCGTACTGATTGTACACCAAGCACAGCGTGCATTACAGAACTCATTGACCTTGTTCTAAGTTCTAATTTTTTCATGTTTCAATCTGATTTCTATCTACAGATCTCCGGCACAAGCATGAGCCCCAAGATCGCGCCGAGCTTTGCATGTCTCTTCTGTGGACACTTTGAACACAACATTATCTTCAATGATAATCAGAATCTTTTTCATCTGGAAGGGCACAACAGAACTGAGGTCTTTTCATGACTTTTTAAACTCAAATGATTACCACCTTAAATTCACTATGGAATATGATTGCAATAAAATGAATTTCTTAGACATACTGGTTCACAAAGATTGCAACAAACTGTCTTCAGATCTATACAGAAAGAGTGCTGATAGAAACTCAATTTAATATGGACATTCACATCATCTGGTACACTTGAAGACGAGCCTTCCAATATTCCAATTCAATTGGATCCGGCAGATCTGCAGTGCAGACTCAAGACTATGAAATCCAAGCAAATGACCTGACCGCACGTTTCCAGAAAAGATAATATAAGGACGAATGGATCATCTGTCTCACAACAGGAGTGTCTTCAACACACCACGACGGATGAAAATTAGCCTAAGGCTACAATCCGGTGTGGCTTGTTCATTAACTTGCACTGTCCCTACCAAATAAACCATAAACCAAACCATTAAACCACAAAAAACGAAACACAATCGAGAGTCAAATTGCATTGTACAATATTCGCCTCTCAGCAAAGAATTTGAACACACCATCAAAAGGCACTGGTACATCATACAATCTGATCCAAACCTGAAGGAACTCTCGCAACCGCGCCGCCTTGTCATGAAAAGACCGCCCAACTTAAATAACATGCTTGTCAGAGCAGATCTACCCTCATCTGTTCAACCACACTTTCTACAGCAAACTACAGCATACCACAAGGAAACTATCATCCGAGAGGCGGGGATAAGAACGATATCTGAGAGGAAGTGGGCCGCCAACTCTGCAATCAATCAAGCAGAAAGCTCACTTAAGATCAAGGACATCATTGGCAACACCTGCGCCGGACGGCAAGGGCTTGGGGCAGCCCATTTCCAACAGTGGTCAAAATCAACTCCTATGGGGAGGCAAGCCCTAATTCTGGAAGAGGTACGGAACAGGGAAGAGGAGGAAAGTAGAACTAAGGCCGTTGGTCTCGTAGCTCAAGGAGCTTGTACAAAGCTGAGCTGTGGCGAATGGAGCCGTTTCATATTTCCTTCTTACTCAGAGCTGTCTATGACACCTTACCCACACCTGTTAACCTTCACAAGTGGGGAATGAGGGAGAATCCCTTGTGCAAGCTGTGTGGGTCCACTGGAACCATGGCCCATATTCTGTCAGGCTGTAAAATTGCCTTAAGCCAAGGAAGATACAGGTGGCGCCATGATAAAGTGTTGATGGTACTGGCGGACATTCTTGAGCAAGAGAGGACCAAGAAACATCAGGGAAAAACTAAAGCAGCCTACAGCACCATTGCCTTCGTAAAAGCAGGGCAAGTCAGTGGTCCATGGCATACCCGTCGCTATGGGCGGGCCATAGGGGGCCGTCCCCCAACATGCTTGTGCCCCCCCAGACACAGATGTGGTGTCGTCTAAGTGATACGCAGGTATACACCGTATAACCACGAGAAGCCACTACAAATTGGGCAAATATAGGCTACACATCACTTTATTAGAGACCAGCCCAAACTCCACAACAAGTAACTATTTCCTCCCCTGACACCGAGAGAGGGACCGGCGGCATTTCACCCCTCTCTCTCTTTCTCTGGCACGGTTCCCTCTAGCTGCGCTCGTGCGCAATTGTGCACGGCTCCCGTGTTGTCTGGGCACAAAATAAAATATAGCTGATATGATAGAGGAGTAATTAACGATCATCCTCCGCTCTGAGAGTCCACGATGTCGGCCTCCTTACGCTTATTTCCCCGTCCCGGCTCGTGAGAGGCAAAGGCAGTGACCGGTGCTCGTGTGTGTTTTACTACAAAGCGCTGAAGTCCACCAAAAAGAGCCCGCGTTCCAAGTGTGCGTTTTACACTCAGACACTGAAGCTTTCAGTGAAGGCTGAGAGAGACTGAAAAGTGGACGCAGCCACAGCACTGACCGAGCCATATTCATGGTCCAAAAACGGTGGCGCGAGTGTGTGGGGAGTGTGGGGGGGAGTGTGGGGGTGCAGGCGCTCGTTCTACAGCCCCAGAGTCCGGTCGTTTTCCACACACAGAAACGTGTTTTCGTTGCATCGGCGCAATGTTCTGCACAGACGCAAGGCCCAGCTCATTCAGCTGCTTTTGAAAAGGACCTCACTCTCATAAAGTCAAGTTTGAGTAGAAGGATGTGTTGATGAGGAGGTTCAGCTCGGAGAAACGCCACCTGCAACATACTGACATTTCCGCCACGAGACTCATGTTGCAGCTGTAGTTGGTCTGGTCATATTTGCTGTTGATTATGTTTAATGTAATGATCAGTGTGCGCCAGGGCTACGTGAATACCATATAAAAAATATGTATTTAATAGTAAATGTGCCCCCCCCCCGTGGATTTCATATGCCCCCCTTTAGACTGACGTCTGGCGACGGGACTGGTCCATGGTGAGGGAGAGCAAAGCCTGCTTCATTTGGCACAGGGATGGGAAATGGTGGCTGACCTGGGCAAGAAGCTCATCTTTCCTGAGGTGATACTGTCCACAACTCTCAGGCCAGATATTATTATCTGGTCTCAAGATGGGAAGAAAGTCCTTCTAGTGGAGATAACTGTCCCTTGGGAAGAAGGCTGTGAAGAGGCAGCGGAGAGAAAGAAAGCCAAATACCAGCAGTTGACACAGGACTGTCGGGACAAGGGATGGTCAACTTGGCTATTTCCAGTAGAGGTGGGGTGCAGGGGTTTTCCAGCCAACTCCATATGGAACTTGTTGACCAAAGTTGGAGTGAGAGGACACAAGCGGAAGGCTGCTGCTCGGAGGTTGGGAGAAGCGGCGGAAAGAGCCTCCTGTTGGCTCTGGCATAAGAGGGAGGACCTTAGCTGGAAGCCCGGAGGAGAGGGGCAGTGACTGGCCATCACTGCCAACCCACCAACTGGAGAGTGTTGTGGTTAAGGGTCGAAACACTCCGTGAAGGTTGGGAACCACCTGATGACCACTCCTCCGGGCCAAAGCTACAGCTATTAACAATAGCTGTCATGAAGGCATCACTGATGTAATTACAATCTGGCCACAGTACTCAGTGCAATGTCACGCAAAAAAGTAATTATTTTTTACCATCCAAGAACCGGAAAAACCTTCAAAGTCACAGGTGTGATTTCATGCAACACAAACAATGTCATATATATGCTGAAATGTCCCTGTGGACTAGCATATATTGGCAAAACAACCAGACCTTTAAAAACTAGAATCTCAGAACACAGATCAAACGTTCGCAATCATGATGACAAAAGTTTAGTGGCGATCCATTTCACAAAAAACAAACACAACGTCAGTACCCTGAGATACATGGGGATAGAAAAAGTGAGTTTGCCAAGAAGAGGTGGCAACATCAATACCCTTCTGTTAAGAAGGGAAGCTTTCTTGGTTCACACTTTGGACACATTGAGCTGTTGCGGTCTCAATGAAGACTTTGATACCAGACCCTTTCTATAATTTAAATGTCGGTACTCTAGTGCTGTGGTTTCTCTATATGGCGGTACACTATCACTGCAACGTTGCTATTTATTTCATCTCAACTTCCTTTTTATGGATCTTGTCATACTACGTTGGTCGCTAAAACACAACTTACACCAACTTAGATTAATTTAGGACACCCTTTGCACACGTACAAATGCTTGCTACTCAGCATAACGGTGCTAAAGGACCCGTTGGGCTTTGAAGGATCATGTGACTGCTCATGTGACTTCGCTAATCAAACACACCCTATAAGTACTGTGTGTATGTGTCCTAGTCCATCATGTCTGAGGAAGGGCCAATGCCCGAAACGTTACATACGGTGCAAGTAATAAATACTTTTTGGGAGCTATGCAGTTGTGCGGACACTTTTTCCTCCTTGTGTTCTACTTTGATCCTGCACACTATTCAGACTGTCTGGATGTGCGTGTTTTTGCTTTTCTAATGATTATGGAAGTTGAGCATGAGTTTACAGAGTTTTCTTTTCTTTCAACAAAATTTTGTAAATGGGAAACTGAGGATGAAATTTTGTCTGATGTCTATTTAAGGATGAACTCAAAGAAGATTCATTGTAGTAATCCATTGGTAAACTAGAAATGCAATGGCTGCACCAATAATTGACTGCGGAAGAATTCCGCAGTCAATCAATTATGTTTCTTGATGCTGTTTTGAAGCTTTTCTTCAGAATTGAACAGAAGTGGGTAGGTGGCCAAGATATTTGCTCAAGAAAGAGTAACTTTGCTTTAGAGTCATTTCGCTCGAGTAGAAGTGGAAGTTGGCGTCCAAGACTCAACGAAAAGGAAAATGGCAGAAAATACAGAAAAACAAAATAATTGTAAAGATAAAGGTGCACAAGACAAGTTACATCTATTTAACCAAAATGAAGCATTTTCCGCTTTACTCAAAGTGGAAAATGCAATTATTATTATTTTTATTCACACAAGAGTTGACTTCTAAAAGTTACTCAAGTCTATGTATTTGAGTAAATATAATTGAGTGCTACCCGCCTCTGGAGTCAAATATTTTTTGAATAATTATTTTGGATACAGGCGGATTGTGCTGTATCATCAGGAAATGTTTATTACATTGATTATGGGGTAGGTGTATATGAGCTTCTCAATTCAGCCTATATATACCACATACTAAATATTTAAAGAAAATCACACTAAACAGAGTAGGCATGGTTCTCAGAGGAATGGGAATTCACGGGAATTGATCGCTCCAGTCCCCATGGACATGAATTTGTGGGAAATGTGAAGATATGGAGGGGCTTGATGTGCGATGGTAGAAGTTAATGAGGATAAGAGTGGTTGAATAAATAACGATGCACACACATGAGAGCGCTTCCCCACGAAGTATGACTTTCAAGGTTCATTTGGTCAGACATTAGGACATTAGAAATCTTTACTTTAAAGCAGTACTACTAAAGCAGTACTAAGTAACTCGTGCCCCTAGAGGCCATAAGCGCCACTGCAGGTGTCGTACATGTTGTGTTTTTTACTCATTAATTGTCTGTGAGAGTAAATACTACACTGACAGAAAAGACAGAGGGACAGAGGGAGATTGTTCATCCAATTACACAATGGAGATATTTATTTCACTCAAACTTGGCTGTAAATACTGTTTAAATGGCGCTAGCCCACAGTTAGCTTTGCCCGTTAGCCTGTTAGCTTCTTCTTCGTGATTCCATTAATGTGTATTGGAGACTCCGACCCAGAGACACCAGAGGGAGATGAAAGAACCCCCCCCCCCCCCAATCATCCCATTAACACTTGTATTACCCCCATAGGGACTACGGAAAGGATTTATTGAGGCAAACAAGTTACCTGGTACTGCTTTAACATGTTTCAAAGCCACCTGGCATCTCTAATCCTCAAATCTGACCAAATTAACATTGAAAGTTATATTAGTTACACAAGGAGACACAATTAACATTACTAAGCTTATCCCAGTGAAGCGTCATTTACCGCTGAGTTTTTTCATAAAGCCTGGACTTGAAGCACAGCGGCTCCACAGACTGATGCCAAGGTGAACGAGGCAAAAGTTTAGCACAATCTAAAAATAAACCTTGTGTCCGACACGAGCGCAGCTTACCGCAGCTTACCGCAGCTTACCACCGCATCCCCACAATGTGTTTTAGTCACAATATCTAAGCTCTATCTTCTCATAAAACAACGTAAAACCTGTGCCCTTTTTGATTTTTGAGTTCATTCATTAATCGCTAGCAGAGACATGACATGAGTCAAAAGGCAGTGATTGGAGAAAAGAGTCAAGTTAAACCTACTGGTCGCATCTGTGGTCTACAGAGAGAACATGTACCTGAGGTCTTCAAGAGGATCGACTCTAAAGTTTGAGTCACAGAAACCAGGTCTTTCTAAATTCCTGTTTAAATAAAGAAAGTTATTAGTTTAAAGGAACAGGGAACCATTTTTACATACTGAGATCTGTTCTTACCTGAGCTTAGACGAGTTGATGCGTACCTGTCTGGTCTTTGTGCGTGTGCTCTGTCACGCAAATTTATTTATTTATTTGAAAAGGAGGGACAATACAAATAGACCAAAGACGTTGTCCGCATTTTGCCTCTCCAAGCATATTCCTATAGCTCCAAACTGGGCTGAAGCTAGAAGCGATCGAGCTATATTGTAAGGCGCAAAAACAATGTGAGGTCCACACAATAACTCTATTGCTCTAAGTGGTACAGTGTTATTACGCCTCACAATATAGTTCCCCTTTTTATCCACTTAGAAAATCCACATGCTGCATTTTGTGTGACTGGACTTGGATCGTGTAGTTACTCATGTAACCGTATTTAAATAGGGAACACATGGAAGAGCTTGGTCACTTCTAACTTCACCCATGTTTGGCCCCATAGAAGAGAGGAGGAGAGGCTAAATGCTAACAACATCTTTGGCCGTTGTGTGTGACTGAGCACACACAACGACCAGACAGGTACACATCAACTCGTCTAAGCTCAGGTAAGAACAGATCTCAGTATTATAAACACTCCACAGAGAGAGCAGTGATTGAAAGAAATCATGTCACTACAAACCTTTGAAAGAAAACTACTGCGTCTTTGGATTGGTCACTTTTCAGAGACAAACAGCTGGGGCCGGGTCGGTCCTGTTTCCTCCTGATGGACAAAGAGATGAACTGGTGTCAAACAATCAACCACAACTGGTTTTGTTTCTAAAACTGTGTTCACAACTAATACTGAACAGGTTTATATGTTTAGAAATGTGTGTCATATGATAACTATGTTCAGAGCAATAGGAAACATGTGAAATAACACACTTCTTCTCCTGTCAGCTATCAGTGGTTGTTTCCTCCTCTGTTCTTGTGCTCACATATCTCCCATGAATGTCTGACAGCTCCTCTGCATCAGCCTCTGTCTCCCTGTGTTGTTTACATGATCCAGGTTAGACTGAGTTTACACACTGATTTTATTAAAGGCGCACTGTGTAACATTACATACAAACCTGCTCCTAATGAGCAGCTCCACAGAAGAGTCTGTGTTTGAGGTGGAAAATCAAAGAATGGATTTGGATGAGGACCTCATTTATTTAAATACTGTATTCACCTGCTTTTAATAGTCACATTTTCATAAAGACCAGCTGGAGACGTCCTGCTCACAGTAAAGTCAATGCTTCGTACCTGCACTGTGGCTAATGTGAGCTCAAACATTGACTGTCATGAGTTCTGATTATTTGTGGAGCCTGCACTAATTTATACACATTCTGTGTGAACCCTTTATACATGAAACAATTAATCCACAAACCTCTTCAGCTCAGACCCACAGTCTCTGGAGGTCTCTCTGTCCTCAGACCCACAGTCTCTGGAGGTCTCTCTGTCCTCAGACCCACAGTCTCTGGAGGTCTCTCTGTCCTCAGACCCACAGTCTCTGGAGGTCTCTCTGTCCTCAGACCCACAGTCTCTGGAGGTCTCTCTGTCCTCAGACCCACAGTCTCTGGAGGTCTCTCTGTCCTCAGACCCACAGTCTCTGGAGGTCTCTCTGTCCTCAGACCCACAGTCTCTGGAGGTCTCTCTGTCCTCAGACCCACAGTCTCTGGAGGTCTCTCTGTCCTCAGACCCACAGTCTCTGGAGGTCTCTCTGTCCTCAGACCCACAGCTGGGGTTAAGTTTAGGATCAGAGTCAGGACCATGATTAAGGTCAGGTCTGGACATGGGACGATACATCTTCTGAAGAGAGAAAACTTGAATTGAATTGATTTGTATTTGTTTAGCTACTGTAAAGATGCTGAGGCTTTTTAATGCTTGTGTCAAAATCAGAGACCATTGATGACTTTAAACAGAAGCCTTTTTTATTCCCATCAGCTGCTTCTTCATTGTAAACAGTCTGTAGATCACAGGTGGGCACAAGAAAATGATTCCTCTCCAGTAGTGAGGACACCTCAGACTGAACAATGTGTTTAAAAGCTAAAATATATTCACGTATAAAGTGAAATCAATCAGTTTTGTATTTGCAAACTTATTTGACACATAGACACACCAAAATATACAATACAATATCAGTATCTACCATCTTTGCAGAATTACCCTAAACATATTAATAATTAAACAAATTAAATTAAAACGTTCAATGCCACTGGTTTTCATAGTTTAATAACGACTGTGTAATTGTACTTAACCTCCTCGTCTGCGTCACCTCCACATTTCAGGCTCTGCTTTTCTTTGTCAAGGACTGATGACAGAACAAAAGAATGATCTGGAGGAAAGAAAATATGAGACTAAACAAGTCAGACATGAATGTAATTAAATGTTGACGTTACAAAACTGTGGCAGCTGAAAAAACATGAAGACATTCAGTAACAAACTGATTTACTGATAGAAAAGGCTGAACTAAGAACATGTGGCAAAAGAGAAAAGCAGTACTCAGCTACATTTACTCAAGTCACTTCAAAAAAGTAAAGTCATTTTACTTCTTACAGTAGTTTAACACTGCTTAGTAATATTATAATGAAGTATCTGTACTTTTACTTCAGTAAATAAAGGAGTTACTCGTCCCACAGTGAGTAAATCTTTGTGTTTCATCTCATCAGGTCATATTCACATAATCTCATGAATCAGACTTTTACTCAATGCTCCCAGTACTGAGTAATGATTTTGGTCATTACTTTTTACTTCCTCTTCAGTAAAATTCAAAGTCAAGTCACTCCACCTCTGCAGCCACATATTCAGTTAAAAGCAGTTGGGGCTGCCAAAAATAAAGCTGCTCGAAAATAAACAATAGAACTGGTTTGATAAGTAATAAAACATGAATAGTGAATTACATTGTTACTACTAACAAGAAAGTAAATGCAAAACAATCTTATGATCTGTCTAATCCAGGAATAAATGAGCTACAAATTTTCTATTAATGAGAGAATAAGAGAAAATCCACTCACCAAACTCAGTCCTGTGTCTCAAAATGGAGTCAGTTTCACTTTAGGCTTTTACAGGAAATGTCCACGTTCGGAAAGAAACAAACTCTAACGCTATTTTAAAACTTTGCTGGATTATATCAAAATGAACCTTGTCCCGTGTTTCTAAACACAGTCCGTCCTCACAGTGTCAGACAGGTAACAGGAAGTGAGGGCGGAGTCACTGAAACGAGGAAGAGATTTCCCACTTTTCATAAATAAAGGGAGTAATGAGTCAATATCTATTTCTTTGTAAAGTGAATTCAACTACAGTGATTACACAGAGTTAAACTACAAGATAAGTCCCTACAAAGCTGTAACAGAAATATGCTGAGAGGAAATAAAGCTGTAATGCATTTCTCTGAACACCAGATGTCGCCGTTTGGTAACTGAAACTGCTCCCTAACACCTGGAGCTCGACTGAGGAGAAAACAATAGTGTGAGCGCCACAAAACGGAGTCAGAGTGGGACAAGTTGTGTGATGTTGTGGGACACGGTGAGACGATTTGATAACGACCATTATAGAAGCATTTACTTTTCTGTTTTAGCCCCAAACACACATATTAATACGGATAAAGGAACATCAGAACACACATACTGTAGACATGAGCTGTACATGGATATGATGACATTGTTCATGAACAGAGTCTCACTGTTTTGTAGCTTTGTAAATGAGGGACTTTCTCTACATTGGTGGGACAAAGGCCTAAATGACTGTACAGAACAACCAAAGCCTTACACAGCCCTTAAAGCATCATCTGCCCATCACTACGCTCTACCATTTAGTACAAACTAAACACACACTTCCTGTTCTTGGATGTGAAGCGTGTTAAGAGTTACTCACCGCCTGGCTAACCCTGTCCAGTCGTTATCACCGCAAGGTTTCCCCAGACAGAGTGAGCCAGTGTGAAGGCCTGGGCTGCAGTCGTTTCTCACATGGCTCTGGGCTCCAGGAGATGCTCCTTCTGTGGGTCTTCAGTCACGGAGTCACTGGAGAAAAAGGACTTTTTATACAACTCGCTTTATTTAGGAAGTCTTTATGGTTTGAACATTATTTTACTAAGTATTATTATTATTAGGTCCAACACAGTCACAGTGTTTGTGTTTTTCTTTCTTTTTCTCTAGTTCGGCTTTCACCAAATCGAGGAGCTTTTTGACTGGAGTTTACAGCATATAAACAGCATAGCCTCATTTAGTACCTGTTTCTTGGTGCTTTTTTGTTGCTTTTTTACGGCATTTTTGTCACAATTTTGACACTTTTTTTGTTCAGTTTTTGTTGCCTTTTTGCTGCGCTTTGGTCACTTTTTTTTTGTCAATTTCTCTTAAGTGGCTTTTTTACTTCTTTTGTTGTACTTTCATCGCTTTTTGTTGTGTTTTGTCCTCATTTTCGTTTCGTTTTTGAAGAAGCTTTTAGATTTGGATAAAGCCAAACTGGAGAAAATGTGCTCCGTTCAGGCGGGGGTTAAGCTCTGACCCCCCGCCTGAACCAAATGCATTCTGTCCTCTTTGGCTGTTATATAGGCCTGTGTAACACCTCATTTGAAAGCTAAGACCCACAAAACTGATAACTTTTTCCTCGCGTTGTTGCTGTGTTGGGTCACCTTAATTATGTTTTTTTTTCTTTCTTTTTTCATTTTTGTTGATTTTTTGTTGAATTTGTGTTGAATTTTTATCTTTTTTTTTGTTGAATTTTTGTCATTTTTTTGTTGAATTTTCATCATTTTTTTGTTGATTTTTTGCTGAATTTTTGTGACATTTTTATAGAATTTTTATCATTTTTTTGTTGATTTTTTGCTGAATTTTTGTGACATTTTTATAGAATTTTTATCATTTTTTTGTTGAGTTTTTGTTGAATTTTTTTCATTTTTTGTTGAGTTTTTATTGAATTTTAGTCACATTTTTTTGTTTTTACATCCTTCTTTTCTTCTCATTTTTTGTGGCTGTTTTGGTGCTTTTTTCCCAAGAAGCTTTTTGATTAGGTTAAAGCCAAACTGGAGGAAATGGGATCCGTTCAGGTGGGAGTTAAGAGGTTAACATGACGTTACTTCAATACACAGCCCATAGAGGATCAGTAATATAAAGAGACAGAATAAGTTGTACTAACAAAGAACACTATGCATTTTTACTCCTTTAATTTATAATCAACTTATTATAATTTGACCCAATAACTTCTGTTCTCAGGCAGTTTTATCTCCAAAGGTTAACGTTAACCAAGTCCTCACGAGGAGAGTCTGAAGTTTAACGAGTCACTGGTAAAACTAACGAGCATTAGAAAACAATCAAACCAGCATCATCGAATATTTCAATAATTAGCAAACCAGAGGACATTTATTCCTGCTTATTTTTCTAAAGCAATAGTTTTAACCTTAAGTGTAAAAAAATGAAGTCATTAAAACTAAGCTAACGTTGACGTAACTTCGACAGAAACGGCGTAAAAATGACACGTTCAAAAGTGTGAATAAACTGAGTTATAACAAACACTGGCCGCTACGTAAACCTTATAAAACACAAGTGTAAAAACTCACCAGAATCAGGAAAATTAAACTTTATTCCGCGTTTGCTTCGCTCCTCCGTGTCCTCTGCGGTATCCCTCCGCAGGCCGCGGCGCTGCTCCGTGTTCCTCCGCCCTTCGTGATTCCTCTGTGGCTTTTTCCTTCACTTTATTGAGGAGCAAATCGCGTTTGTTGAATGAAACAATAATGTCTCACAGTGATGACGTGGATATCTGATATTTACACTAAACTGTGCGCTGTCGTTTCTGAGGGAAGTGTAAAAGGCCCGGGACTACTTTTTCAGTTTGACGTGTACGGGGGGAGGAGTGATCCATTCCCGCCGTTTGAGGCCCATTCATTTGGTTTAAACCGGACTAAAACCTATGACTAAAACAGAATAAAACCAGGGTTAATAAAAGACTAAGCTGAGGTTTACATTCAGGTGAAGCTGTGGGTGAAGATGTTCTCAGGACTAAACTGTCTGTCGTTTAAAGTAAATATAGTTAAATATAGTTTACTGTGGCCTAACCAGAAATTAATAAACAGTAACATAAGATGGGACATAACAAGTATAACTCCAGTCTAAGATTGACAGACTATAAATTTAATTAAGAAAAATGAAATGTTTTGTCACTGAAACGAGGAAGAGATTTCCCACTTTTCTTGAATAAAGGGAGTAATGAGTCAATATCTATTTCTTTGTAAAGTGAATTCAACTACAGTGATTACACAGAGTTAAACTACAAGATAAGTCACTACAAAGCTGTAACAGAAATATGCTGAGAGGAAATAAAGCTGTAATGCATTTCTCTGAACACCAGATGTCGCCGTTTGGTAACTGAAACTGCTCCCTAACACCTGGAGCTCTACTGAGGAGAAAACAATAGTGTGAGCGCCACAAAACGGAGTCAGAGTGGGACAAGTTGTGTGATGTTGTGGGACACGGTGAGACGATTTGATAACGACCATTATAGAAGCATTTACTTTTCTGTTTTAGCCCCAAAAAACACAGGAATCAGAACATTGATCGTATCTTGTTCTTTGTAAAACACTGGAAACTTCCTGCTGCTCACGGTTCTGATCAGTCTGGGGCTTCATGCTTCATACATGTTTCTATCTGTTGATGCAAAAAGGAGAGTGAAATAAATCAGAGTAAGTTGTAAAATCTAAAGGAGAATATCAAACAAATGAGTTTCTGTTCACTAACAGGTAACGTTAACCAAGCCCTCACCAGGAGAGTCTGGAACAAAGTCCTCATGATTAAATGTTATTAGTTTAAACAAACACTTAGGGAGTCCAATGGGAGCCACGTCTCATTTATGAATATATTGCATCTCGTAGAGCAATTTAATCTGACATTTCCTCAACTAAACTTGGCTCGTTTTAACTGTAAAAGGTGGAAACAGTGACCAGCCACAAAAGCTACAAAATGTCATTCTACAAATCACACAAAGGCATTGATATAGAAAGTTATTGTTTCTGACACTGTCGACAACACAAACCTGACCAAATAAATGTGTTTAAACTCACCAGAAACGGGAAAACTAAACTTAATCAAGCTTTTGAGTCTCCTTCAGTCGTCGTCTGTGTCGGAAAACTTGATTATTACACAGGAATTTAAAAGATATTTTGATTAGTCCACAAGGTCCTAATTCACTGATGTTGAAGCCACGACTGTTCTTTACTTTTGCACAAAATCTGTTCCGTCTGAGATGTTTATATTTGTAATAAAACCAAATGAAGGTGTTTCGTTCCATCTACAGAAAAGGTTCATCCTGTGTCTCAGTAGAAACTAGTAAAGCAGGTAAACTAACCCGTCTGCTTTACAAACATAACAATGGTTTAATAGTTGCACCGAGTGAGAGCGTTTTAAGACTTCATCACATGTGAATAAAGTCAGTCTTTTACTGCGTGATGAGTTTTAAAGTGTAGAGGTTATGCAGATGAAGTCACAGCAGGTGTAACAGTCGAGCTAAACACAGACCAGTCACCGGATTCTTTACAGATTTATGAGACTGTTAAATATGAAGCTTCAGAGCCACATTTAAGGAAGGTTTCAGACAATGACATTCTTTTTCAGTTGCTTTCAGATAACAGTGCATTGATGGACCTGGCAGAATGAAATGGATGTACGGAGGAAGTTCACGGTGAATGAAGGAGCTGAAACACAAATGACACGACGCCATCACTGGTTAAGAACAATATATGTATTTTTACTCTATAAATGTTTCCACTGAAGCAAACACAGATGAAACACCATTACTGACGACAGAACAGCAAAGTCTGTCACAGTGAACGACCACTCACATTTTAGACAATTATACCAGATTTAATCACAACAGAACAGTTACTTTACAGCAGCTTCAATGAACAAATAAAGTCAATTGTAAAGTTCACAGTAAATAAGTAAAATATATGAAGATGGTGTAACGATACTTAATCTATGATCTATGACCAAATGTTAACTTGAACAACATGACACGACTTTAACAGACAAAACAAAAAAGGTAAATATCAATTAATCAGAAAAGGTCTGTCCTCCAGGGGGCGCAGTTAGAACAGACAGTTTAGATTCAAAACTCAGTCTAAACCCTGGAAACAGCAGCTCAGTGAAGGAGGAGCTGAAGGTGTGGAGATGGATCAGATCATAATCAGTGATTCTGAAAAAGGACAAAACTCCAGCCTCAGAGTCCAGGAACACGCCCACTCTGTCTGAGGACACGCCCCCTCTGTCTGAGAACACGCCCACTCTGTCTGAGGACATAGGATGATTTCTCACAGCCAGTCTACGTGTCCCTGCAAATTGGTGTTCCATTTTGTATTCTGAGGGCCAGGAATAGGACAGCCGCGTTTCTCTTTTGTTGTGAAGAACTGAGCATTTTCCCCCCTTGATCTTCAGACTCCAGGACTGATCATTGTCTCCAAACCTACTCTTTCTACTGTCTCCTGTGCGTCTGATTCCTCTGTAACTCACTGCTATATAAACACTCCCCCTCCAGGCGACCTCCCAGTAACAGCGCCCCCTCAGGCCAGTGGAGCTCAGGACCTGATCCAGGTCTGTGAACCTGTCCTCATGATCTGGATACTGTTGCTCCTCCCACCCACATCTCACAGTCCGTCTGTCCTTAGACAGAAGGAGACGTCTGTGAGCTGTGTTTGGATCTAGAAAGACGTCACAGGAATCTGAAACACACAAACATCTAACTATCTGTGACAGAAATATGATATAATATCTCAACTATAAAACAGTACTCACACTTCCTCAGACCTGGGACCATGAACTGTTGTCCAGCAGGATCCAGCCTGAAACACACCAGTCCAGTTTACTGCTTAAAGACCAGACCAGGACCAGAGGGGAAGGTCCTCCTCAGTCAGACTCACCTGAGAGAGTCCAGGGGCCCGTGTGGGGCCTGTAGAGCCTTCAGGAGCTCGGTGAAAGGTCCTGGATGGTTGTAGCTCAGGTCTAAGTCTCTAAGACGGAGGGAGGCGGAGCTTAGTGCTGAGGCCAGAGAAGCCCCGCCCCTCTCTGAGACCAGACATCCAGACAGCCTAAAGACACACAGCATTACTCTCTAATGTGACAGAGACAGAGTGCATGATGGGAGCGTCTCACCTCAGAGTGTCCAGTCTGCAGGGGGCGCTCTTCAGTCCCTCACACAGCAGCTCCACTCCTGAGTCCTGGAGGTCATTGTTACTGAGGTCCAGGAGAGTCAGACTGGAGGAGCTGAGCACTGAGGCCAGAGGACCATCAGGACCACAGCATCGAGAGGTCAGACGGCAGATGGACAGACTGAGGAGAGAAGAGACAGTTACTGACCCTATCTGACAATGTTCCTCTGACACAGAAGGACAGTCTGGACTCACTTTGCTTTAGTGGAGGCTTTGATGACCGGCAGCAGACCCAGGAGAGCTTTCTCTGAGGCCTGGTATTTCCTGAGGTCAAAGTGCTCCAGGTCTGAGCCTGAGGACAGCAGGAGGAAGGACAGGGTGGACCACTCAGCAGGAGACATGTCTCTGTCAAAGAGACCTCCTCCTCTCATGACCTTCTGTATCTCCTCCACCAGACTGCGGTCGTTCAGCTCGTTCAGACAGTGCAGCAGGTTCAGGCTCCTCTCTGCAGACACGCCCCTTTTATTCAGCCTCTGTTTGATGTACCATGCTGTCCTCTGATTGGTCCGGTAACTTCCTGTTTCAGTCAGCAGACCCTCCAGCAGCCTCTGATTGGTCGGCAGAGACAGCCCCAGGAGGAAGCGCAGGAACAGGTCCAGGTGTCCGTTTGGACTCTGTAAGGCCTGGTCCACAGCAGAGCGGTAGAAGGCCCTAGGGCTCTTAAAGGAGTGTGGTGGTGACAGCAGGTTCTCCCCAGAGCTGTAGAAGGTCTGATGGACGTGAAAAGCCGCCAGAAACTCCTGCACAGTCAGATGGATGAAGCAGTAGACCTTGTCCTGGTACAGACCTTGTTCTTCTCTAAAGACCTGTGTGAAGACTCCGGAGTAACGAGCGACCTCTGCAGCGTCCAGCCCACACTCGCTCAGGTCACTCTCGTAGAAGATCAGGTTTCCTTTCAGCAGCTGCTCAAAGGCCAGTTTTCCCAGAGACTTCACCATCTCCCTGGTCTCTGGAGTCCAGTGAAGGTCTGCTCCTGTTCCCTCGTGATACTTGATGTTCTTGACTTTGGCCTGGACCACCAGGAAGTAGACGTACATCTCAGTCAGAGTCTTGGGCAGCTCTGGTTTCTCTGTGTGCTCCAGAATCTTCTGTAAAACTGTGGAGATGATCCAGCTTATGACCGGGAGGTGGCACATGATGAAGAGGCTCTGTGACGTCTTGATGTGGGAGATGACGGCTGTGGCCTGCTGCTCGTCTGTGAACCTCTTCCTGAAGTACTTCTCCTTCTGTGGGTCGGTGAAGCCTCGCACCTCTGTCACCATGGAGACGTACTCAGCAGGGATCTGATTGGCCGCCGCGGGGCGTGTGGTTATCCAGAGGCGAGCGGAGGGAAGCAGGTTCCCCCTGATGAGGTTCACCAGCAGCTCCTCCACTGAGGCGCTCTCTGTGGGCTCCGTCAGGACCCGGGTCCGGCTGAAGACCAGAGGAAGTCTGCACTCGTCCAGACCGTCAAACATGAAGAGCAGCTGCAGGTCTTTAAAGCTGAGGAGACCTTTGATTTGACTGAAGAAGTGCTGCAGCAGCTCCACCAGGCTGAACCTTCTGTCTCGGAGCACATTGAGCTCTCTGAAGGTGAAGGGGAACAGCAGCTGGACGTCCTGGTGAGCTCTGCCTTCAGCCCAGTCCAGACTGAACTTCTGAGTCAGCACCGTCTTCCCCACGCCGGCCACGCCCTTCGTCAGCACCGCTCTGATTGGCTGTTCAGATCGTTGTTTAAAGATCTCCTCACAGGTTATCGCACGTTCTGTTGGTTTCCTGGACGCTCTCTCGATCTGTCTGACCTCATGTTCCTGGTTGACCTCTGAAGCCCCGCCCTCTGTGATGTAGAGCTCTGTGTAGATCTCCTGTAGGGGGGCGGAGTTTCCTGCTTTAGCCACGCCCTCAAACACCTGACTGAACCTCTGCTGCAGGTGAGACTTCAGTTCACGGCTGCACACACGAGCTACAGACTCTGAAGACAAACACAGGAGTCAGAGCAGATCAGGATCAGAGCGACTGTAAACACAGATCTTACTGTTCCTCAGACGCTCGGCCAGCTGCTCCTGCTCCATCCTCCTCAGGAAGTCCACAGTGATGTTCAGCACAGCCTCTCTGCTGCTCTGCTCCTCCACACTCTCTGAGGAGCTCCCTGTGCTCTGCTCTTCACTCTCTGGGTTCTCTAAGGTCATTTGTCTGTGGAGCTTCTGCAGTTGTTCTTCGACAAAGGTGAGGATCTGCTGCTTCAGAAGCTACAGAAGTTTATGAAACAATCACATATGAACACAGAGCAGGTGCACTGGGCCGGTGAGAGAGCATGAACTGACCGTGAATATGGAGTCCAGCTGAGTCTGACCATCTCCACGGACATCACCTCCACCTTCAAACCTGCATCACAAACGCAAACATTACAATATGAAACATGCAGATGTTTTATGCATCATGAACATAAGCAGTAAATGTCACCTTTTTTTCTATACAATTTTGTGCAAAAAAGCCTAATAAAACCATAGGCTCGTTAGAATGTTAAGATGTAACGTACACTCGATTATAAAAAATACCAACTGATCCACTGCAATATTCAGTGTTATTCATTAATCACCAGCAGAGGCATGACTTTTCCTTCAATCACGACCTTTGACTCATGTCAAGTAAAGCGTACAAACCCCATGTGATCTGCAGAGAGACTCCTCCTCAACATTATTATAACAAAGACAGCAGTCTACGTTACCTGAGGTCTCCAGGAGGATCGACTCTAAAGTTCATGTCTGTGTCTTTGGACCGGTCGCTCATCACAGACTCACAGAAACCAGGCCTTTCTGAATTCCTGTTTAAATAAAGGAAGTTATTAGTTTAAACACTCCACAGAGAGAGCAGTGACTGAAAGAAATCAGGTCAATACAAACCTTTGAAAGAGAATAACTGCGTCTTTGGATCGGTCACTTTTCAGAGACAAACAGCTGAGGCCGGGTCGGTCCCGTTTCCTCCTGATGGACAAAGAGATGAACTTGTGTCAAATGCACAATCAATCACAACTGGTGTTGCTCCTACTTCTCTTGCCAGGTTCACACTGAATACTGAGCAGATTTAGGTTTAATAAGGGGTATCAACGTCAACAACAACATACAGAGAGGACAATAAACAGCACATTTACGTTAACTATCCTATCTTCTATCTCAGGTTTATACAGGCTGCAGTAAGTTAAATTTAATGCCTTCATAATGTCAATTGGATGTAATTTAATGCACAAATACCATAATTACAAAAAAATCATGCATTTTTTGATAAATAGTTGGACGTTGGAAGAAACGTAGATAACATTTTAGCGAAACCTGCAGTTGATTTAGTTTTCACTAAAATGATGCAGTAAATAAAGTTGACCGTGACCTTATCCTTGAAGGAAATGTAGTTTTAGATGCCTGTTGGGAGTCAAATTCAATGCTTTTCAATGACACGTTTAATGACAGGCCTTAGTTTCAGCACAATTCATTCAATTTAAAGCTGAAACCCTGTATGTGCTATAATCATAAATCCTTACATTGCAGTGTTGGTTTTCTTCCTCCCCTGTGATCCTCTGACAGCTCCTCTGTATCACAGTGCCTCTGTTTTCCTGTGTTGTTCACATTTGCATACTGATTCAGTTGCAAAATTCAAGCAAATTCTGTTCCTTCTCTTCCCTCTGGATGCATGACTTCTTTTTTTACTCTTTCCACACCACATGAGCTCAGCCGCACCTGCTCTGCACTGTGAGCCCTCAACACTGACTTTAATATTATTTGCACTATACCTGTTCAGTGTTCAGTCTGAACCCTGTGAACATGAAACAATGAAGTCACAAACCTCTTCAGCTCAGGCCCACAGTCTGTAGGGTCCGAGTCAGGACCATGATGAGGACCAAGTCTGGACATGGGACGATCCATCTTCTGATGCAGGGAGTTTATTTTGATGTTTCCTGTTTATTTACAGTAAATGATTTATGTGCAGCTGCTGTAAAGCTGCTGAGACTGTTTAAAAACATCAACTGACTTTAAGCAGGTCTTTTTTTAATCTCAACAGCAGCAACAAAGGTGTGACTAAGAATTTCTTCAAGATGAGAAGAGAAGAATCAGCCCTGAAAGACAAAACAGACATGACAGGATGGGTCGAGTCTCAGACAAACTGCGTTAAAGGGGCTTAGCTGGAATAAACAGGCCGAATAATTCAAACATTTGGCAACAGTATTTTCTCTCATTTACTGATATAAAAGGCTTCAACATTCAAAGATCACAAACAGAAGGTGTCAGACTTATAACAGTGAGGAAATGTAATGTTTAGCTCTGACTCTGACCCACATTCCAGGAGCTGTTTGTAAAGTGCACAACAATCTCATGATCTGTGTAATCCAGGAGTAAATGAGCTTTTTCTATTAACGAGAGAATAAGAGAAAATCCACTCACCAAACTCAGTCCTGCGTCTCAAAATGGAGTTAGTTTGACTTTAGCCTTTACAGGAAATGTCCAGTTCAGTGAGAAAACTTGGAATCCAGATGAAAATAACACACATGTCGAAATCTCTCTCTCCTGATCCATGGGTTAAAGTTGTCTTTCTCGGTATTTGAAAATGTTGCTGGATTTGACTCAAATTAAACACAGTCCGTCCTCACAGTGTCAGACAGGTAACAGGAAGTGAGGGCGGAGTCACTGAAACGAGGAAGAGATTTCCCACTTTTCATGAACAAAGGGAGTAATGAGTCAATATCTATTTCTTTGTAAAGTGAAATCAACTACAGTGATTACACAGAGTTAAACTACAAGATAAGTCACTACAAAGCTGTAACAGAAATATGCTGAGAGGAAATAAAGCTGTAATGCATTTCTCTGAACACCAGATGTCGCCGTTTGGTAACTGAAACTGCTCCCTAACACCTGGAGCTCTACTGAGGAGAAAACAATAGTGTGAGCGCCACAAAACGGAGTCAGAGTGGGACAAGTTGTGTGATGTTGTGGGACACGGTGAGACGATTTGAGAACGACCATTATAGAAGCATTTACTTTTCTGTTTTAGCCCCAAACACACATATTAATACGGATAAAGGAACATCAGAACACACATACTGTAGACATGAGCTGTACATGGATATGATGACATTGTTCATGAACAGAGTCTCACTGTTTTGTAGCTTTGTAAATGAGGGACTTTCTCTACATTGGTGGGACAAAGGCCTAAATGACTGTACAGAACAACCAAAGCCTTACACAGCCCTTAAAGCATCATCTGCCCATCACTACGCTCTACCATTTAGTACAAACTAAACACACACTTCCTGTTCTTGGATGTGAAGCGTGTTAAGAGTTACTCACCGCCTGGCTAACCCTGTCCAGTCGTTATCACCGCAAGGTTTCCCCAGACAGAGTGAGCCAGTGTGAAGGCCTGGGCTGCAGTCGTTTCTCACATGGCTCTGGGCTCCAGGAGATGCTCCTTCTGTGGGTCTTCAGTCACGGAGTCACTGGAGAAAAAGGGCTTTTTATACAACTGGCTTTATTTAGGACGTCTTTATGGTTTGAACATTATTTTACTAAGTATTATTATTATTAGGTCCAACACAGTCACAGTGTTTGTGTTTTTCTTTCTTTTTCTCTAGTTCGGCTTTCACCAAATCGAGGAGCTTTTTGACTGGAGTTTACAGCATATAAACAGCATTGCCTCATTTTTTACCTGTTTCTTGGTGCTTTTTTGTTGCTTTTTTGTGGCATTTTTGTCACAATTTTGCCACTTTTTTTGTTCAGTTTTTGTTGCCTTTTTGTTTTGCGCTTTGATCACTTTTTTTTTTGTCAATCAATTGCTCTTAAGTGGCTTTTTGTTACTTCTTTTGTTGTACTTTCATCGCTTTTTGTTGTGTTTTGTTACTTTTCTTTGCTCTTTTGTGGGGGTTTTTTAATGCGGTTTTGTTTTTGTCGCTATTTTGAAGAAGCTTTTAGATTTGGATAAAGCCAAACTGGAGAAAACGTGCTTGGTTAAGGCGGGGGTTAACCTCTTACCACCCGCCTGAACCAAATGCATTCTGTCCTCTTTGGCTGTTATATAGGCCTGTGTAACGCCTCATTTGAAAGCTAAGACCCACAAAACTGACCTTTTTCCTTGCGTTGTTGCTGTGTTGTGTGTGTCACCTTTTAATGTTCTTTTTTTTCTTTTTTTTTCTTCATTTTTGTCACATTTTTGTTGAATTTTTATCATTTTTTTGTTGAGTTTTTGTTGAATTTTTATCATTTTTTTGTCACATTTTTGTTGAATTTTTGTCACATTTTTGTTGAATTTTTATCATTTTTTTGTTGAATTTTTATCATGTTTTTGTTGAGTTTTTGTTGAATTTTTATCATTTTTTTGTTGAATTTTTATCATGTTTTTGTTGAGTTTTTGTTGAATTTTTGTCATTTTTTTGTTGAATTTTTGTTGAATTTTTATCATTTTTTGTTGAGTTTTTGTTGAATTTTTGTCACATTTTTGTTGAATTCTTATCATTTTTTGTTGAGTTTTTGTTGAATTTTAGTCACATTTTTGCTGCATTTACATCCTTCTTTTCTTCTCATTTTTTGTGGCTGTTTTGGTGCTTTTTTCCCAAGAAGCTTTTTGATTCGGGTAAAGCCAAACTGGAGAAAATGGGATCCGTTCAGGTGGGGGTTAAGAGGTTAACATAACGTTACTTCAATACACAGCCCATAGAGGATCAATAATGTAAAGAGACAGAATAAGTTGTACTAACAAAGAACACTATGCATTTTTACTTCTTTAATTTATAATCAACTTATTATAATTTGACCCAATAATTTCTGTTCTCGGGCAGTTTTATCTCCAAAGGTTAACGTTAACCAAGTCCTCACGAGGAGAGTCTGAAGTTTAACGAGTCACTGGTAAAACTAACGAGCATTAGATAACAATCAAACCAGCATCATCGAATATTTGACTAAGTAGCAAACCAGAGGACTTTTATTCCTGCTTATTTTTCTAAAGCAATAGTTTTAACCGTAAGTGTAAAAAAAACGAAGTCATTAAAACTAAGCTAACGTTGACGTAACTTCGACAGAAACAGCGTAAAAATGACACGTTCAAAAGCGTGAATAAACTGAGTTATAACAAACACTGGCCGCTACGTAAACCTTATAAAACACAAGTGTAAAAACTCACCAGAATCAGGAAAATTAAACTTTATTCCGCGTTTGCTTCGCTCCTCCGTGTCCTCTGCGGTATCCCTCCGCAGGCCGCGGCGCTGCTCCGTGTTCCTCCGCCCTTCGTGATTCCTCTGTGGCTTTTCCTTCACTTTATTGTGGAGCAAATCGCGTTTGTTGAATGAAACAATAATGTCTCACAGTGATGACGTGGATGTCTGATATTTACACTAAACTGTGCGCTGTCGTTTCTGAGGGAAGTGTAAAAGGCCTGGGACTACTTTTTCAGTTTGACGTGTACGGGGGAGGAGTGATCTGTTCCCGCCGTTTGAGGCCCATTCATGAGGTTTAAACCGGACTAAAACCTATGACTAAAACAGAATAAAACCAGGGTTAATAAAAGACTGAGCTGAGGTTTACATTCAGGTGAAGCTGTGGGTGAAGATGTTCTCAGGACTAAACTGTCTGTCGTTTAAAGTAAATATAGTTAAATATAGTTTACTGTGGCCTAACCAGAAATTAATAAACAGTAACATAAGATGGGACATAACAAGTATAACTCCAGTCTAAGATTGACAAACTAAATTGAGACTATAAATTTAATTAAGAAAAATGAAATGTTTTGTCACTGAAACGAGGAAGTGATTTCCCACTTTTCGTGAATAAAGGGAATAATGAGTCAATATCTATTTCTTTGTAAAGTGAATTCAACTACAGTGATTACACAGAGTTAAACTACAAGATAAGTCACTACAAAGCTGTAACAGAAATATGCTGAGAGGAAATAAAGCTGTAATGCATTTCTCTGAACACCAGATGTCGCCGTTTGGTAACTGAAACTGCTCCCTAACACCTGGAGCTCGACTGAGGAGAAAACAATAGTGTGAGCGCCACAAAACGGAGTCAGAGTGGGACAAGTTGTGTGATGTTGTGGGACATGGTGAGACGCTTTGATAACGACCATTATAGAAGCATTTACTTTTCTGTTTTAGCCCCAAAAAACACAGGAATCAGAACATTGATCGTATCTTGTTCTTTGTAAAACACTTGGAAACTTCCTGCTGCTCACGGTTCTGATCAGTCTGGGGCTTCATGCTTCATACATGTTTCTATCTGTTGATGCAAAAAGGAGAGTCAAATAAATCAGAGTAAGTTGTACAATCTAAAGGAGAATATCAAATAAATGAGTTTCTGTTCACTAACAGGTAACGTTAACCAAGCCCTCACCAGGAGAGTCTGGAACAAAGTCCTCATGATTAAATGTTATTAGTTTAAACAAACACTTAGTGAGTCCAATGGGAGCCACGTCTCAGTTATGAATATATTGCATCTCGTAGAGCAATTTAATCTGACATTTCCTCAACTAAACTTGGCTCGTTTTAACTGTAAAAGGTGGAAACAGTGACCAGTCACAAAAGCTACAAAATGTCATTCTACAAATCACACAAAGGCATTGATATAGAAAGTTATTGTTTCTGACACTGTCGACAACACAAACCTGACCGAATAAATGTGTTTAAACTCACCAGAAACGGGAAAACTAAACTTAAATCAAGCTTTTGAGTCTCCTTCAGTCGTCGTCTGTGTCGGAAAACTTGATTATTACACAGGAATTTAAAAGATATTTTGATTTGTCCACAAGGTCCTAATTCACTGATGTTGAAGCCACGACTGTTCTTTACTTTTGCACAAAATCTGTTCCGTCTGAGATGTTTATATTTGTAATAAAACCAGATGAAGGTGTTTCGTTCCATCTGCAGAAAAGGTTCATCCTGTGTCTCAGTAGAAACTAGTAAAGCAGGTAAACTAACCCGTCTGCTTTACAAACATAACAATGGTTTAATAGTTGCACCGAGTGAGAGCGTTTTAAGACTTCATCACATGTGAATAAAGTCAGTCTTTTATTGCGTGATGAGTTTTAAAGTGTAGAGGTTATGCAGATGAAGTCACAGCAGGTGTAACAGTCGAGCTAAACACAGACCAGTCACCGGATTCTTTACAGATTTATGAGACTGTTAAATATGAAGCTTCAGAACCACATTTAAGGAAGGTTTCAGACAATGACATTCTTTTTCAGTTGCTTTCAGATAACAGTGCATTGATGGACCTGGCAGAATGAAATGGATGTACGGAGGAAGTTCACGGTGAATGAAGGAGCTGAAACACAAATGACACGACGCCATCACTGGTTAAGAACAATATATGTATTTTTACTCTATAAATGTTTCCACTGAAGCGAACACAGATGAAACACCATTACTGACGACAGAACAGCAAAGTCTGTCACAGTGAACGACCACTCACATTTTAGACAATTATGCTTTAATGATTTGATACTTTAAAAAGACTTATTTGTTATGATCACATTCAGTACAGTCCCCACTCAGCCACAGCAGGCCCACTTTTAGGGGAGGGACATTTTAAGACTTTTAATGGCATTTGCAGTAACATTGTAAATGCCATGGGCTTAATTCACTAGTTGGTTGACCAGCAGAAGCTTCAATGAACAAATTAAGTACATTTTAAAGTACACAGTAAATAAGAGAGATATACAAGGATGGGGCAGGACACTGAAGTTGACAATGAACAAGCTTCAACCTGAATGACATGACTTTCACATGCAAAACAATTAAAAAGATAAACACCAATAAATGCACAAAAAAAAGTCTGTCCTCCAGGAGGAGCAGTTAGACCACAGACAGTTTAGAGCCAGGACTCAGTCCAAACCCTGGGAAAAGCGGCTCAGTGAAGGAGGAGCTGAAGGTGTGGAGATGGATCAGATCATAATAAGAGATTTTGTAAAAGGACAAAACTCCAGCCTCAGAGTCCAGGAACACGCCCACTCTGTCTGAGGATATTGGACCAGGCCAAACAGCCATTCCAAGTGACTCCATGCGGCTTCGTTCTGTTTCTGTTACTGAGAAAGGGGAACAGGACAGTCGTGTTTCTCTCTTGTTGTGAAGAACTGAGCACTGTCCCTCCTTGATCCTCAGACTCCAGGACTGATCATTGTGTCCAAACCTACTCTCTTCACTGTCTCCTCTGCGTCTGATTCCTCTGTAACTCACTGCTATATAAACACTCCCGCTCCAGTCGACCTCCCAGTAACAGCGCCCCCTCAGGCCAGTGGAGCTCAGGACCTGACACAAGTCTGTGAACCTGTCCTTATGATCTGGATTCTGCTGCTCCTTCCACTCACAGCTCACAGCCCGTCTGCCCTCAGACAGATGGAGACGTCTGTTAACTGTGTTTGGATCTAGAGAGACGTCACAGGAATCTGAAACACACAAACATCTAACTATCTGTGACAGAAATATGATATAATATCTCAACTATAAAACAGTACTCACACTTCCTCACACCTGGGACCATGAACTGTTGTCCAGCAGGATCCAGCCTGAAACACACCAGTCCAGTTTACTGCTTAAAGACCAGACCAGGACCAGAGGGGAAGGTCCTCCTCAGTCAGACTCACCTGAGAGAGTCCAGGGGCCCGTGTGGGGCCTGTAGAGCCTTCAGGAGCTCGGTGGAAGGTCCTGGATGGTTGTAGCTCAGGTCTAAGTCTCTAAGACGGAAGGAGGCGGAGCTTAGTGCTGAGGCCAGAGAAGCCCCGCCCCTCTCTGAGACCAGACATCCAGACAGCCTAAAGACACACAGCATTACTCTCTAATGTGACAGAGACAGAGTGCATGATGGGAGCGTCTCACCTCAGAGTGTCCAGTCTGCAGGGGGCGCTCTTCAGTCCCTCACACAGCAGCTCCACTCCTGAGTCCTGGAGGTCATTGTTACTGAGGTCCATGAGAGTCAGACTGGAGGAGCTGAGCACTGAGGCCAGAGGACCATCAGGACCACAGATGTTCTCCGTCAGGTTACAGCAGGACAGACTGAGGAGAGAAGAGACAGTTACTGACCCTATCTGACAATGTTCCTCTGACACAGAAGGACAGTCTGGACTCACTTTGCTTTAGTGGAGGCTTTGATGACCGGCAGCAGACCCAGGAGAGCTTCCTCTGAGTTCTGGTATTTCCTGAGGTCAAAGTGCTCCAGGTCTGAGCCTGAGGACAGCAGGAGGAAGGACAGGGTGGACCACTCAGCAGGAGACATGTCTCTGTCAGAGAGACCTCCTCCTCTCATGACCTTCTGTATCTCCTCCACCAGACTGTGGTCGTTCAGCTCGTTCAGACAGTGCAGCAGGTTCAGGCTCCTCTCTGCAGACACGCCCTCTTCATTCAGCCTCTGTTTGATGTGCTTTACTGTCCTCTGATTGGTCCGGTCACTTCCTGTTTCAGTCAGCAGACCATCCAGCAGCCTCTGATTGGTCGGCAGAGACAGCCCCAGGAGGAAGCGCAGGAACAGGTCCAGGAGACCGTTTGGACTCTGTAAGGCCTGGTCCACAGCAGAGCGGTAGAAGATCTCCTCTGGGGTTGGATCAGGATGTGTTCTCTCTGAGGAGTCTGGTGATGGTTGTGTTGGTTTCTTTATAAACTTGAATAATGGAAGCAACTGCTTGAATGGCTTTCTTGATGTTGATCCCGGGCTCTCAAAGGAGTGTGGTGGTGGCAGCAGGTTCTCCTCATGGTCAGGGCTCTTAGAGGAGTCTGGTGGTGGCAGCAGGTTCTCTCCAGAGCTGTAGAAGGTCTGATGGACGTGAAAAGCAGCCAGAAACTCCTGCACACTCAGATGGATGAAGCAGTAGACCTTGTCCTGGTACAGGCCTTGTTCTTCTCTAAAGACCTGTGTGAAGACTCCGGAGTAACGAGCGACCTCTGCAGCGTCCAGCCCACACTCGCTCAGGTCACTCTCGTAGAAGATCAGGTTTCCTTTCAGCAGCTGCTCAAAGGCCAGTTTTCCCAGAGACTTCACCATCTCCCTGGTCTCTGGAGTCCAGTGAAGGTCTGCTCCTGTTCCCTCGTGATACTTGATGTTCTTGACTTTGGCCTGGACCACCAGGAAGTGGATGTATATCTCAGTCAGAGTCTTGGGCAGCTCTGGTTTCTCTGTTTGCTCCAGAATCTTCTGTAAAACTGTGGAGATGATCCAGCTTATGACCGGGAGGTGGCACATGATGAAGAGGCTCTGTGACGTCTTGATGTGGGAGATGACGGCTGTGGCCTGCTGCTCGTCTGTGAACCTCTTCCTGAAGTACAGCTCCTTCTGTGGGTCGGTGAAGCCTCGCACCTCTGTCACCATGGAGACGCACTCAGCAGGGATCTGATTGGCCGCCGCGGGGCGTGTGGTTATCCAGAGGCGAGCGGAGGGAAGCAGGCTCCCCCTGATGAGGTTCACCAGCAGCTCCTCCACTGAGGCGCTCTCTGTGGGCTCCGTCAGGACCCGGGTCCGGCTGAAGACCAGAGGAAGTCTGCACTCGTCCAGACCGTCAAACATGAAGAGCAGCTGCAGGTCTTTAAAGCTGAGGAGACCTTTGGTTTGACTGAAGAAGTGCTGCAGCAGCTCCACCAGGCTGAACCTTCTGTCTCGGAGCACATTAAGCTCTCTGAAGGTAAAGGGGAACAGCAGCTGGACGTCCTGGTGAGCTCTGCCTTCAGCCCAGTCCAGACTGAACTTCTGAGTCAGCACCGTCTTCCCCACGCCGGCCACGCCCTTCGTCAGCACCGCTCTGATTGGCTGTTCAGATCGTTGTTTAAAGATCTCCTCACAGGTTATCGCACGTTCTGTTGGTTTCCTGGACGCTCTCTCGATCTGTCTGACCTCATGTTCCTGGTTGACCTCTGAAGCCCCGCCCTCTGTGATGTAGAGCTCTGTGTAGATCTCCTGTAGGGGGGCGGAGTTTCCTGCTTTAGCCACGCCCTCAAACACCTGACTGAACCTCTGCTGCAGGTGAGACTTCAGTTCACGGCTGCACACACGAGCTACAGACTCTGAAGACAAACACAGGAGTCAGAGCAGATCAGGATCAGAGCGACTGTAAACACAGATCTTACTGTTCCTCAGACGCTCGGCCAGCTGCTCCTGCTCCATCCTCCTCAGGAAGTCCACAGTGATGTTCAGCACAGCCTCTCTGCTGCTCTGCTCCTCCACACTCTCTGAGGAGCTCCCTGTGCTCTGCTCTTCACTCTCTGGGTTCTCTAAGGTCATTTGTCTGTGGAGCTTCTGCAGTTGTTCTTTGACAAAGGTGAGGATCTGCTGCTTCAGAAGCTACAGAAGTTTATGAAACAATCACATATGAACACAGAGCAGGTGCACTGGGCCGGTGAGAGAGCATGAACTGACCGTGAATATGGAGTCCAGCTGAGTCTGACCATCTCCACGGACATCACCTCCCCCTTCAAACCTGCATCACAAACGCAAACTTTACAATATGAAACATGCAGATGTTTTATGCATCATGAACGGGGGCATTTCAAAACACCTTATACAAAGACAGATCCATAATCATCTTCACAAACTATCGATTTTCAAAAATATTTGAAAAAGTTTTAAGCAAAAGGTTGGAAAATGTTTTGCTACATGTGGGATATTGAATGAAAGTCAACATGGCTTTAGAGAAACGAGATCTACTACAATGGCAATACTGGAAGCTGTGAAAGAAACAACTACACAGAGGATAAGATGAAGATGAAGATGAAATTTGCAATTGGAATATTTATTGATTTAAAGAAGGCCTTTGACACAATTAATCATTCCATTTTACTTGGAAAAATATGGTGTACGAGGAGTGGCTTGGAACTGGAAGCCGAGCTATTTAACAGAGAGACAGCAGTTTGTTAAGATGGGGGAGTAAGAATGTCAAAGCAGAGTTTGTGGTGTTCCTCAAGGATCTATATTGGGTCCTAAATTGTTCAATCTCTAGAATGATATTATTTGCTGACGACACCAATATTTTTTATTCTAATGATAAGTACAACAATCTTATTGATGTAGCAAATCTGGAATTGACCAAGATGAAAAATCATGGATGGATATTAATAAGCTTTCACTGAACTTAAATAAAACTAAAGTAATGATGTTTGATAATTTTACACATCAGTATCGGGCAATCAGCATAAATGGCATTACAATAGAAAAGGTGTCTGAAAACCCATTTTTGGGGATGATTATTGATGATAAACTGAAAAGGGAAACCGCACATCAAGCACATTCAAAATAAAATCTCAAAAAGTATTGCAGTGATTAATCAAACTAAGTATGTGCTGGAGTACAAAGCGCTTCATCTGCTGTACTGGTCAAGTATCTGACATACGGTATAGAAATTTGTGGCAACAATTATAAAAGTTCATTACATTCCCTGTTCATAATCAAGAAACGAGCAATCAGAACAATTAACAAGGCTGGATATTACGAGCACTCACACAAATTATTCCTGCAATCTAATCTATTAAAACTGTCTGATTCAGCTGACTTTTATACAGCACAACTATTACACAAAGCTAAAGGATCTGTATCTGCTATTTTATCCATCCCAAAGTATAGGCATTTATATGATATGTTGTACCTCTACCACTATGGAATACTCATTTTTGTGAGTATATAAACAAAACTACATCATAATTAATTTCCTGCTGTGAAAAGTGTAATCTGGAGCCTTCAGACACATACGCCTGTTTTGCCAACAGCATCATCAGAAGACTGGGGGAAACTCATGACTGAAGATCTGCTGAGGGGTCGTAGGGATGTCCATACAGTATCACCATTTGGTGCAAAAAGGTCTCTTTAGAAGGTTAAAGGAACAGGCAGCGTTTTTCCATAATGAGATCTGTTCTTACCTGAGCTTAGATGAGTTGATGCGTACCTGGTGGTTGTTGATGTTGTTAGCATTTAGCCTCCTCGTCTCCTCTATGGGGCCAAAGGGGGGGGAAGTAAGAAGTGACCAAGCTCTTCCATGTTACCAATATCTTCAGAATTCTTTTGGAGTGAAGATATTAATGCCCAGACGTCAAAGTACTCCAGGTGTTATTACGCCTTACAAAATAGTTCCCCTTTTTATCCACTTAGAAAATCCACGTTTAATTTTGTGTCGCTAGACTTGGATCGTGTAACAACTCACATAATAGTATTTAAATGGGGAAACGTGGAAGAGCTTGGTCACTTCTAACTTCACCCCCGTTTGAGTCCGTAAGAATAAGTCCAGAGGAAAAGCTCAGGTAAGAATATATATCTCAGGATAAAAAACTGTGGCCTGTTCCTTTAAGATATTATGTAAACTCGATGAAACTGTTAAAAGCATTAACTAAACTGCTGCAATATTCAGTTTTATTCATTAATCACCAGCAGAGAATTGTTCCTCCGATCACTACCTTTGACTCATGTCAAGTAAAACCTACAGGCCCTATAGTATGAGGTCTGCAGAGACTCCTCATCATCATCATCATCACAAACCCATCAGTCTGCTGTACCTGAGGTCTCCAGGAGGATCGACTCTAAAGTTCATGTCTTTGTCTTTGGACCGGTCGCTCATCACAGACTCACAGAAACCAGGCCTTTCTGAATTCCTGTTTAAATAAAGGAAGTTATTAGTTTAAACACTCCACAGAGAGAGCAGTGACTGAAAGAAATCAGGTCAATACAAACCTTTGAAAGAGAATAACTGCGTCTTTGGATCGGTCACTTTTCAGAGACAAACAGCTGAGGCCGGGTCGGTCCTGTTTCCTCCTGATGGACAAAGAGATGAACTTGTGTCAAATGCACAATCAATCACAACTGGTGTTGCTTCTTTTTCTGTTGCTGAATACGGAACAGGTTTGGACGTTTAATAAGGTCACACAACAACAAACAACAAACAACAACAACAACAACAACGTACTGAGAGAAATAATTGCAACCAGCACATTTAACCTCTTAACCCCCACTTGAACTGAGCACATTTTCTCCAGTTTGGCATTACCCTAATCTAAAACGGAAAAATTGAGCAATAAAAACCACAACAAAAAGAAACGAAAGAAAAAAGACGAAAACACAATTCAAACACTTCCAAGAATGTGACAAAAACATGATGAAAAAGTGAGTTTCAGTTTAGTAGGTCTTTCAAATGAGGGGTTAATCTGGCCTATAGGCTGCAAGCTCCTGTCGGGAAGGTGCTAGATTTGGGTAAAGCTGAACTGGAGAAAATGTGCTCAGTCCAGGTGGGGGTTAAGAGGTTAAATGTTAAATATCTCTTATCTTCTCCTCTCAGAGTTTATACAGGCTGCAGCAAGTTAAATGTAAGGCCTTAATAATGTCACTTAATACGAGCGATCGCTGTTATTGTTTACTTCCGCAATTTTCGCCGGATGTTTGGTAGGCAGCTGATGCATACAGGCCTCTAACTCGGTTTTATAAAATGACAGATCTGTTACAGCGCAAGAGAAGCAATGCCCTGTTTATGGACATTGTTTTTGCTGATTATAGGATTTTAATAAAATGTTTATCAATTTATCAATGCCTACCACGGCCAACGGATGTGACGACATCGCGATCGCTCGTATGCACAAATACCATAATAAAAAAACAACTATAAATTCTTTTGAATGCAATCACGACCTTTCACTTCATGTCAAGTAAAACCTACAGGCCCTATAGTATGAGGTCTGCAGGGACTCCTCCTCATCATCATCATCACAAACCCATCAGTCTGCTGTACCTGAGGTCTCCAGGAGGATCGACTCTAAAGTTCATGTCTTTGTCTTTGGACTGGTCGCTCATCACAGACTCACAGAAACCAGGCCTTTCTGAATTCCTGTTTAAATAAAGGAAGTTATTAGTTTAAACACTCCACAGAGAGAGCAGTGACTGTAAGAAATCAGGTCAATACAAACCTTTGAAAGAGAATAACTGCGTCTTTGGATCGGTCACTTTTCAGAGACAAACAGCTGAGGCCGGGTCGGTCCTGTTTCCTCCTGATGGACAAAGAGATGAACTTGTGTCAAATGCACAATCAATCACAACTGGTGTTGCTTCTTTTTCTGTTGCTGAATACGGAACAGGTTTGGACGTTTAATAAGGTCACACAACAACAAACAACAACTGTTTAAATAAAGGAAGTTATTAGTTAATAACTGGTCACAACAACATGCTTTCGAGCAAAAGATGTACAGAAACGTACAGAAAATTTGAGCAAAACCTGCAGTTGATTGTGTTTTTTATCATGAATTTACTTTTCACTGAAATTATGCAGTAAAAAAAGAAATGTAGTTTTAAACGCCTGCTAGAGTCGAAATTCAATGCTTTTTAGTGACATTTAAGGGTTTATTTTCAACATGATTCAGTTAATGCCCTGCAGAAACCCTGTATCTGCTAAAATCATAAATCCTTACATTGCAGTGTTGGTTTTCTTCTTCCTGTTTTTCTTCGTAAACTCCCCTGTGATCCCCTGAAAGCTCCTCTGTATCCGAGTGCCTGTTCTGCTGTGTTTACATGATCGGGCATGACTTTGCAAACTGATATTATTCCGAGATTCAATAGATAATCTTCCCTCTGGATGCATGACTTCTTTTTGGGCATGCAGCGATAATCCTTTCTTTGTTTCCACACCACATGAGCTCAGCCGCACCTGCTCTGCACTGTGAGCCCTCAACACTGACTTTAATATTATTTGCACTATACTTGTTCAGTGTTCAGTCTGAACCCTGTGAACATGAAACAATGAAGTCACAAACCTCTTCAGCTCAGGCCCACAGTCTGTAGAGAACTCTCTGTCCTCAGACCCGGGATCCGAGTCAGGACCATGATGAGGACCAAGTCTGGACATGGGACGATCCATCTTCTGATGCAGGGAGTTGATTTTGATGTTTCCTGTTTATTTACAGTAAATGATTTATGTGTAGCTGCTGTAAAGCTGCTGAGACTGTTTAAAAACATCAACTGAATTTAAGCAGGTCTTTTTTTAATCTCAACAGCAGCAACAAAGGTGTGACTAAGAATTTCTTCAAGATGAGAACAGAAGAATCAGCCCTGAAAGACAAAACAGACATGACAGGAGGGCTGGGTCGAGTCTCAGACAAACTGCGTTAAAGGGGCTGAGCTGGAATAAACAGGCCGAATAATTCAAACATTTAGCAACAGTATTTTCTCTCATTTACTGATACAAAAGGCTTCAACATTCAAAGATCACAAACAGAAGGTGTCAGACTTATAACAGTGAGGAAATGTAATGTTTAGCTCTGACTCTGACTCTGACCCACATTCCAGGAGCTGTTTGTAAAGTGCACAACAATCTCATGATCTGTGTAATCCAGGAATAAATGAGCTTTTTCTATTAATGAGAGAATAAGAGAAAATCCACTCACCAAACTCAGTCCTGCGTCTCAAAATGGAGTTAGTTTCACTTTAGCCTTTACAGGAAATGTCTTCTTCTTCTTCTTCTTGTTCGTTTCCGGCAGGCTAGACGCCACCAGGCGTATTGCTGCCTTCCACAGTCTCTTAACAGAACTGCATCACGGGCAGATCCTCACATGCAAATTAGTGGTGAAAACAAACTCCATTACTGCCGCAATCACAGCCTCTCGATTTATCCGCGAGTGTCCTCAGTGATATCTTGTCCACTCCTGTTCTCAGCACAGCTTTAAACAATCGACTCCGCTCCTCCTTGTAGCACACACACTCCATTAGAACATGAAGGACTGTCTCTGTTTCCCTGCCACACGAACATAGTCCATCCAGTCTCTTCCCCATGAGTGCAAGGTCTGGGCCAAATCCACAGTGACCCAGCCTTAACCGAGTGTAAATGACTTGTTCCCTTCTACTTTTCCCCCAGGTGGTGTCCCCCCCCTTAACACTACTCTGAATAGAATGAAAATGCCTCCCTCTTTCCTCTCCATCCCACAGCCTCTGCCATCTACCTAGAAACTCCTGCCCTATAATGGTGCACAGCTCACGGTACCCTAAAGTTGTTCTAACTGTAATATTCTCCAGTTTAAGAGCGTTTTTCGCTATAGAGTCTGCGCTCTCATTCCCAGCAACTCCCACATGGGCCGGGACCCACATGAAAGCCACTGACAATCCTGCCGCCTCAGCTCTATGTAACGTCATTAAAATTTCGGAGATTACATCCTGCCTTGCCTGTGACACTCCTGCTTGCAGTGCCATCAACGCAGCAGCTGAATCAGTACATATCAACGACTGCTTGGGCCAAATCTTGCCTACCCACTCCAATGCACCCAGAATGGCTATTGTTTCCGTGGTAAAGACTGACACTCCATCTGGGAGCCGATGACCCTGACTTAAACCAACCTCAGGAACGTGGACAGCAAATGCTGCCTTTTTACTGATAGGGTCAACAGACCCATCTGTATAAAACTGCATAAAACCTGCCCAATTCTCACTAATGGTTTCACTGACCACCCCAACTGGATTACTTTTACCCCTCTGTTTAAACTTATCCTTCACAGTCCAATCTATGTCTGGATCTGGGAGCAACCACGGTGGAACATCTGGCCAGACCACTCTAGGGGACATGTCGTTGCCCATCTCAGGAAACTCACTCCTCACTTCCCTCACAAAGCTCAACCTTCCTCTTGCCTTCCTGGCTGGCTGCCAGCTCTCCTCCAGCAATTCCTTCACGGGATTTCCTTCCTCTTGGCTCTGTATCCTCCCAATATACTGAAGGGCTAACTTGACGCGTCTCAGCCTAAGGGGCATCTCACCACATTCCACTAATAGAGCGGGAATAGATGTCATCCTAAAAGCCCCACAACAAACCCTCAACGCTTTAGCCTGCACAACATCCAACCTTGAGAGGTTCGTCTTGGCTGCACACCCATACGCCAAACACCCATAGTCAATGCTTGATCGGACCATTGCCCTATAAATCATCAGCTGAGTTCCCTTATCTGCACCCCAGCTACTACCTGCAAGACACCGCAATATATTAACAATTTTATCACATTTAACTACAATTTTATCAATATGTTGTCTCCATGTCAATCTTTCATCGAAATGCACACCTAGGAACTTAAACACTTTGACCCTTTCAAGCACTCTACCATATAAACTCAGACTCACTTGCCCTACTCTACGTTTATTGCCAAATATAAGATACTTACTTTTATCCACAGAAATTTTGAAACCCCACCTTCCTGCCCACGCAGTAACCTTGTCCAGTGACTCTTGCATTTTACTCATTATATATCCAATATTTCGTCCCCTTTTCCACACTGCCCCATCATCAGCAAATAAAGACAGGCCAAACCCCCCTCCAACATTACAAAAAATATCATTAATCATTACATTAAAAAGGACAGGACTTATTACACTACCTTGCGGCGTACCGTTATCAATTCCCAACACCTCAGAAAACTCACCTCCAACTCTGACCTGAATTTTCCGATTCTGCAAGAAAGCTTTGATCCAATTCAACATCCGCCCTCGAATCCCTGCATCATACAATTTAATGATAAGCCCCTCTCTCCACAGCATATCATAGGCCTTTTCTATGTCTAGGAACACTGCCACAACTGCCTCCTTGTTACCTATTGCTTTTTGAACATCTGACTCCAACAACAGAACAGAATCCATCGTCCCTCTTCCCAACCTAAATCCATTTTGTATGCTTGTAAACCATCCCCCTTTTTCTAACTTGTACACTAATCTATCAGTAACCATCCTCTCCATAATCTTACACACCACCGCTGTTAATGCAATCGGCCTATACGACCCTGGATTCGTCGCTTCCTTTCCTGGCTTTAGGATTGGCACCACTACCGCCTGCCTCCATGCTGTAGGCAAAACCCCCTCTTCCCATACATTATTAACAAGTGCCAACACCTCATACAAAACCATATCATCAAGATGCTTAAAAATTTCATACACTAACCCATCCTTACCTGGTGCTGTTTTACCACCCCTACTTACTGCCTTCTGCAATTCCTTAAGTGAAAAGAATAAATTAACTGGATCAGAGTTATCGTCACTCACTTCAAGTTTATACTCTTGATTAATCAGCGTCCTGTTCCTCTCCCTAATCCCATCCTCTCCTATATTATCACCACAGTGGACCTCCTGGAACTTCTTAGCAAGCATGCTTGCCTTCTGCTCATTACTTAATACTTCCACCCCTCTGTCTTCAAGCACTGGAATACCTCTACGCCTACAGACACCTGCCATACGGTGCACCGCTGACCACACCTCTGCCACTGATGTCTCTCCTCCTAACCCACTGCAATACTTCCTCCAACAATCTCTCTTAGCTCCCTTTATTGTCCTACGTGCCACAGCCCTCAACTTTTTATACTCAATAGAAAGCTGTTATGAAGGAAACTTCTTAAATAGCCTATATGCTTTTTTCCTTGCCCTCACAGCATCAGTACAGGCCTTATTCCACCAAGGGACACTTACCCTATTCCTCCCCCCAGCCTTGCAGGGGATGGACTGACATGCATTCTGTGATATCATTTCACACAAGCTGTCGTTCCACTCCTCCAGCGAGCCATCCCTAACCTTACCTAAATCCCTAGTACACCCTTCACCAAACTCTTTCCACTTCGCTCGACT
This sequence comes from Gobius niger, assembly GCF_951799975.1. Lineage (NCBI taxonomy): Eukaryota > Metazoa > Chordata > Actinopteri > Gobiiformes > Gobiidae > Gobius > Gobius niger. The sequence continues at coordinate 454,009 of NC_136869.1, forward strand.
AAAATCTAAACCTTTAAAGGGACTATAAGGAGTTTAAAAATGTTAAAATTAAGTATTTTCCTCCACCTACATGTTCCAGCCATGTCCTAATGTGTAGAATGAGCTCAGACCAGTTCACCACAACTGCCTCTAAAATCCTGTACGGTCACTCAAAAATGTATCACTTCGGCCCGAATTGCCGTCATGCACGAGCTTAATATAGAAGGTGCAGTTACATATATGGCCAGAGGTGGCAGTAGTGAGTATAAAATGTCGAACTTGCTTCCAGCCCCTTTAAGCCTGACCAGTTCATCTGTTAATAAAGATTTCCCAAACCTCAGTAGTATAGGAAAATGATCACTCCCTATTGAGCAACTATCCAGATTTTCCCACTCTCCTATAATAGCCAACTCACTAGAAGCCAGAGCCAAATCAATACATGAAAGCCCTCCCGTTCTAACATCAAACCTCGTGGGCCTGCCATCATTCATACAAATTAATCCATTCCTATCCAAAAAACCCTCAACTTCCTCCCCATTAAAATCACGAGACTTGCTACCCCACAACGGGTTATGAGCATTAAAATCTCCTACCCACACTACCGGTGTTCCCACCACCTGCAACACTTCATCTAAAGTGCAAGTATCAATGTGCAAGCACGGATTATAAAAGTTAACAACACTAATTTTCCCCTGAGAGCTCCATACCCTCACTGCCATGCACTCCAGTTGGGTATTAAGGGATACTCTTTGGTATTGCACATTTTCCCGAATAAAAATCACACATCCCCCTCCAGCTTTATCGGCGCGGTCAAACCTCTCACTCACATAACCAGGCACTACAAAATCCAGGCAAGGCTTTAACCAAGACTCCTGGACACAAATCAAATCAGGCTTATTAGTAAAGTCCTCTAAATACCTCTTCAGTTCCTGTCCATTTGCAATAAGGCTACGCGCATTCCACTGTAATATATAAAACATCTACCCTACTGAAGAGCCTTCCCCACTTTGACTGACCCTTCGTTGTGCCCCCTCCCGACGGGCATAAGCTAAGTTCAAGTGCTCCGGGAACACCTCTGTGCCCAGAAACCTACCTGCCTCTTTTGCAATCATTGCCTTTATACCTGACGGCGTGTCCACTTGCCTCGCTGCCCATAACACCTCCACTAAAAAGGCAAAGAACGCCACTTTGCGCACCACAAAGCAATCATCTGAGCCTATACCATCGACCTGCTGTTCCCTTTGAACCTGCTGTATCTCTTGACCAACTCCCTTGACTTTCCTAACTGCCTCCGCATAGGAGATATTTTCAGTCCTTTTAATTGTCTCCACTCGTTGGGCCTTGACATGCGCCCCACAGCCCCTGTACGCAGCCACATGGTTGCCCCCACAATTACAGCACTTTATCTCACTGTTTATACACTCCAAATAATCATGCTCCCCTCCACACTTCCCACACCTTTTCTCCCCTCTACACACTGCAGCAACGTGTCCATACCTCTGGCACATATAACAGCGCAAGGGTGGACGCACGTACGGTTTGACCTGATATGACATAAATCCCAGATTAACCCTTTGCGGCAAGACCTCCTCTTTAAAAGAAATTAGCACCGCAGTGCTATTTCTCTCTTCTCCCTCCATCCTGGTTTTAAACCTTTTCACCCCCGAAATTGATCCCCCTTTTAGGTTTTGATAAATTTCATCCTCTGAAATGTCTGTCTCAATATAAACGACCCCTTTCGAGCCCTGGACGGTGTCTAAGTTGAGCCCTGGCACCAAACCTTCAACAGCTCGCTTATCCAACTCCTTTAACACCAGTGCCTTCTTCCTTTGGGCTTCGGTCTTACAAAAAATCAGCACATTCCCATTAGACAAAATTCTAGCGTGTAAAATTTCCCCAATTTTGCCACGAATCTCTGAGGACAGTTTAAGGGGGTTGGGAACTCTTCTCACTTCGTCTTTGAATTTAAAAATAATTTTAAATTCTTCCTCCTCACGCCCTTCTCGCCTGATCATCTTGGATAATTCTTCTCTTTCTCGACTCCCACTACTACCTGACCTGGTTCGCTTTCCCCTGCTTACCCCTTTCCCCCCAGAGCCACCCCCTTTAGGTCTTCCCATGCACCAAGAGAGACACCACCCAGAAAAGTGTAGTACTATAAAGTCTATGTGCCACAATATAAGTTCAAGAAAGCCAAATTATAGTTGGCGACGACAGTTTAATTTCACCAGCCGGAGACCACCACGCTGCCGCTCCGCTCCGACGACGTCACTCTACCGAGAGAACATGTCCGGACACAGGAAATGTCCACGTTCAGTGAGAAACAAGTAACAGGAAGTGAGGGCGGAGTCACTGAAACGAGGAAGAGATTCCCCACTTTTCTTGAATAAATGGAGTAATGAGTCAATATCTATTTCTTTGTAAAGTGAATTCAACTACAGTGATTACACAGAGTTAAACTACAAGATAAGTCACTACAAAGCTGTAACAGAAATATGCTGAGAGGAAATAAAGCTGTAATGCATTTCTCTGAACACCAGATGTCGCCGTTTGGTAACTGAAACTGCTCCCTAACACCTGGAGCTCTACTGAGGAGAAAACAATAGTGTGAGCGCCACAAAACGGAGTCAGAGTGGGACAAGTTGTGTGATGTTGTGGGACACGGTGAGACGATTTGATAACGACCATTATAGAAGCATTTACTTTTCTGTTTTAGCCCCAAACACACATATTAATACGGATAAAGGAACATCAGAACACACATACTGTAGACATGAGCTGTACATGGATATGATGACATTGTTCATGAACAGAGTCTCACTGTTTTGTAGCTTTGTAAATGAGGGACTTTCTCTACATTGGTGGGACAAAGGCCTAAATGACTGTACAGAACAACCAAAGCCTTACACAGCCCTTAAAGCATCATCTGCCCATCACTACGCTCTACCATTTAGTACAAACTAAACACACACTTCCTGTTCTTGGATGTGAAGCGTGTTAAGAGTTACTCACCGCCTGGCTAACCCTGTCCAGTCGTTATCACCGCAAGGTTTCCCCAGACAGAGTGAGCCAGTGTGAAGGCCTGGGCTGCAGTCGTTTCTCACATGGCTCTGGGCTCCAGGAGATGCTCCTTCTGTGGGTCTTCAGTCACGGAGTCACTGGAGAAAAAGGACTTTTTATAGAACTGGCTTTATTTAGGACGTCTTTATGGTTTGAACATTATTTTACTAAGTATTATTATGATTAGGTCCAACACAGTCACAGTGTTTGTGTTTTTCTTTCTTTTTCTCTAGTTCGGCTTTCACCAAATCGAGGAGTTTTTTGACTGGAGTTTACAGCATATAAACAGCATTGCCTCATTTAGTACCTGTTTCTTGGTGCTTTTTTGTTGCTTTTTTATGGCATTTTTGTCACAATTTTGCCACTTTTTTTGTTCAGTTTTTGTTGCTTTTTTGCTGCGCTTTGATGATGTTTTGTTACTTTTCTTTGCTCTTTTGTGGCTTTTTTTAATGCGGTGACTTTTTGACCCCTTTTTGTTGCGTTTTCATCCTCATTTTCGTTTCGTTTTTGTCGCTATTTTGAAGAAGCTTTTAGATTTGGATAAAGCCGAACTGGAGAAAACGTGCTTGGTTCAGGCGGGGGTTAAACTCTTACCACCCGCCTGAACCAAATGCATTCTGTCCTCTTTGGCTGTTATATAAGGCCTGTAACACCTCATTTGAAAGCTAAGACCAACAAAACTGACCTTTTTCCTTGAGTTGTTGCTGTGTTGGGTCACCTTTTATATGTTTTTTTTCTTCTTCATTTTCAGCACATTTTTGTTGAGTTTTTGTTGAATTTTTGTCATTTTTTGTTGAATTTTTGTCATTTTTTAGTTGAATTTTAGTCATTTTTTTGTTGAATTTTAGTTGAATTTTTGTCATTTTTTTGTTGAGTTTTTGTTGATTTTTTGTCATTTTTTTGTTGAATTTTTGTCTTTTTTTTGTTGAATTTTTATCTTTTTTTTTGTAGATTTTTGCTGCATTTTTGTTGCGTTTACATCCTTCTTTTCTTCTTATTTTTTGTGGCTGTTTTGAGCTTTTTTCCCCAGAAGCTTTTTGATTCGGGTAAAGCCAAACTGGAGAAAATGGGATCCGTTCAGGTGGGAGTTAAGAGGTTAACATAACGTTACTTCAATACACAGCCCATAGAGGATCAGTAATGTAAAGAGACAGAATAAGTTGTACTAACAAAGAACACTATGCATTTTTACTTCTTTAATTTATAATCAACTTATTATAATTTGACCCAATAATTTCAGTTCTCGGGCAGTTTTATCTCCAAAGGTTAACGTTAACCAAGTCCTCACGAGGAGAGTCTGAAGTTTAACGAGTCACTGGTAAAACTAACGAGCATTAGATAACAATCAAACCAGCATCATCGAATATTTGACTAATTAGCAAACCAGAGGACTTTTATTCTGCTTATTTTTCTAAAGCAATAGTTTTAACCGTAAGTGTAAAAAAAATGAAGTCATTAAAACTAAGCTAACGTTGACGTAACTTCGACAGAAACGGCGTAAAAATGACACGTTCAACAGTGTGAATAAACTGAGTTATAACAAACACTGGCCGCTACGTAAACCTTATAAAACACAAGTGTAAAAACTCACCAGAATCAGGAAAATTAAACTTTATTCCGCGTTTGCTTCGCTCCTCCGTGTCCTCTGCGGTATCCCTCCGCAGGCCGCGGCGCTGCTCCGTGTTCCTCCGCCCTTCGTGATTCCTCTGTGGCTTTTCCTTCACTTTATTGTGGAGCAAATCGCGTTTGTTGAATGAAACAATAATGTCTCACAGTGATGACGTGGATGTCTGATATTTACACTAAACTGTGCGCTGTCGTTTCTGAGGGAAGTGTAAAAGGCCCGGGACTACTTTTTCAGTTTGACGTGTACGGGGGGAGGAGTGATCCGTTCCCGCCGTTTGAGGCCCATTCATCTGGTTTAAACCGGACTAAAACCTATGACTAAAACAGAATAAAACCAGGGTTAATAAAAGACTGAGCTGAGGTTTACATTCAGATGAAGTTGTGGGTGAAGATGCAAAAGACTAAAGCTCTGTCGTTTAAAGTAAATATAGTTAAATATAGTTCACTGTGGCCTAACCAGAAATTAATGAACAGTAACAGAAGATGGGACATAACAAGTATAACTCCAGTCTAAGATTGACAGACTATAAATTTAATCAAGAAAAATGAAATGTTTTGTCACTGAAACGAGGAAGAGATTTCCCACTTTTCATAAATAAAGGGAGTAATGAGTCAATATCTATTTCTTTGTAAAGTGAATTCAACTACAGTGATTACACAGAGTTAAACTACAAGATAAGTCACTACAAAGCTGTAACAGAAATATGCTGAGAGGAAATAAAGCTGTAATGCATTTCTCTGAACACCAGATGTCGCCGTTTGGTAACTGAAACTGCTCCCTAACACCTGGAGCTCTACTGAGGAGAAAACAATAGTGTGAGCGCCACAAAACGGAGTCAGAGTGGGACAAGTTGTGTGATGTTGTGGGACACGGTGAGACGATTTCATAACGACCATTATAGAAGCATTTACTTTTCTGTTTTAGCCCCAAAAAACACAGGAATCAGAACATTGATCGTATCTTGTTCTTTGTAAAACACTGGAAACTTCCTGCTGCTCACGGTTCTGATCAGTCTGGGGCTTCATGCTTCATACATGTTTCTATCTGTTGATGAAAAAAGGAGAGTCAAATAAATCAGAGTAAGTTGTACAATCTAAAGGAGAATATCAAACAAATGAGTTTCTGTTTACTAACAGGTAACGTTAACCAAGCCCTCACCAGGAGAGTCTGGAACAAAGTCCTCATGATTAAATGTTAGTTTAAACAAACACTTAGGGAGTCCAATGGGAGCCACGTCTCATTTATGAATATATTGCATCTCGTAGAGCAATTTAATCTGACATTTCCTCAACTAAACTTGGCTCGTTTCAACTGTAAAAGGTGGAAACAGTGACCAGCCACAAAAGCTACAAAATGTCATTCTACAAATCACACAAAGGCATTGATATAGAAAGTTATTGTTTCTGACACTGTCGACAACACAAACCTGACCAAATAAATGTGTTTAAACTCACCAGAAACAGGAAAACTAAACTTTAATCAAGCTTTTGAGTCTCCTTCAGTCGTCGTCTGTGTCGGAAAACTCACAGGAATTTAAAAGATTTTTTAATTTGTCCACAAGGTCCTAATTCACTGATGTTGAAGCCACGACTGTTCTTTCCTTTTGCACAAAATCTGTTCCGTCTGAGATGTTTATATTTGTAATAAAACCAAATGAAGGTGTTTCGTTCCATCTACAGAAAAGGTTCATACTGTGTCTCAGTAGAAACTAGTAAAGCAGGTAAACTAACCCGTCTGCTTTACAAACATAACAATGGTTTAATAGTTGCACCGAGTGAGAGCGTTTTAAGACTTCATCACATGTGAATAAAGTCCGTCTTTTATTGCGTGATGAGTTTTAAAGTGTAGAGGTTATGCAGATGAAGTCACAGCAGGTGCAACAGTCGAGCTAAACACAGACCAGTCACCGGATTCTTTACAGATTTATGAGACTGTTAAACATGAAGCTTCAGAACCACATTTAAGGAAGGTTTCAGACAATGACATTCTTTTTCAGATGCTTTCAGATAACAGTGCATTGATGGACCTGGCAGAATGAAATGGATGTACGGAGGAAGTTCACGGTGAATGAAGGAGCTGAAACACAAATGACACGACGCCATCACTGGTTAAGAACAATATATGTATTTTTACTCTATAAATGTTTCCACTGAAGCGAACACAGATGAAACACCATTACTGACGACAGAACAGCAAAGTCTGTCACAGTGAACGACCACTCACATTTTAGACAATTATGCTTTAATGATTTGATACTTTAAAAAGACTTATTTGTTATGATCACATTCAGTACAGTCCCCACTCAGCCACAGCAGGCCCACTTTTAGGGGAGGGACATTTTAAGACTTTTAATGGCATTTGCAGTAACATTGTAAATGCCATGGGCTTAATCCACTAGTTGGTTGACCAGCAGAAGCTTCAATGAACAAATTAGGTAAATTTTAAAGTACACAGTAAATAAGAGAGATATACAAGGATGGGGCAGGACACTGAAGTTGACAATGAACAAGCTTCAACCTGAATGACATGACTTTCACATGCAAAACAATTAAAAAGATAAACACCAATAAATGCACAAAAAAAAGGTCTGTCCTCCAGGAGGAGCAGTTAGACCACAGACAGTTTAGAGCCATGACTCAGTCCAAACCCTGGGAACAGCGGCTCAGTGAAGGAGGAGCTGAAGGTGTGGAGATGGATCAGATCATCATTAATGATTCTGTAAAAGGACAGAGCTCCAGCCTCAGAGTCCAGGAACACGGCCACTCTCTCTGAGGACACGGTCACACTGCTTACTAAGTTAATCCTTGTAGAGTGTGACGAGCCGTATCGACTTGCCATCGACATGCTATACCGTGTTATACCTGTGCTATCACGCGGGCTGCCTCCACACATGGACCTGTTGTCTCCAACAAAGGCAGAGGCAGAGGAACGTGGAGAGAAGACTTGTGTTTCTCTCTTGTGGTGAAGAACTGAGTATTGTCCCTTCCTGATCCTCAGACTCCAGGACTGATCATTGTCTCCAAACCTACTCTTTCTACTGTCTCCTCTGCGTCTGATTCCTCTGTAACTCACTGCTATATCAATGTCCTTCCCGCCCCAGGCGACCTCCCAGTAACAGCGCCCCCTCAGGCCAGTGGAGCTCAGGACCTGACACAGGTCTGTGAACCTGTCCTCATGATCTGGATACTGTTGCTCCTTCCACTCACAGCTCACAGTCCGTCTGTCCTCATACAGATGGAGACGTCTGTGAGCTGTATTTGGATCTAGAAAGACGTCACAGGAATCTGAAACACACAAACATCTGACTATCTGTGACAGAAATATGATATAATATCTCAACTATAAAACTGTACTTACACTTCCTCACACCTGGGACCATGAACTGTTGTCCAGCAGGATCCAGCCTGAAACACACCAGTCCAGTTTACTGCTTAAAGGAATAGGCCACCGTTTTTACGTACTAAAATATGTTCTTACCTCACTTTAGACGTGTTAATATATCCCCGTCTGGTCTTTGTCCGTGCGCTCACACATACGCAGCCTCTCCCACATGTCACATAGCTCCAAAAAAGCTCACGATAGAAGCTACCAAGCTCTTCCACGTGTTCCCTATTTAAATAAAGTTACGTGAAGTGTTTTCATGCGAAGTATATTTACACAGAAATGTAGCATGTCGATTTTATAAGCAAATAAAAAGGGGGACTATATTGTGAGGCGTAATGATACGAGGAGTAAAACGTCCGCGCAGTAACTCCTAAAGGTTATTGACGGAAGTGAGCGGGGAAGTCTTTAGGAGTTACTGCGCGGACGTTTTACTCCTCGTATCATTACGCCTCACAATATAGTCCCCCTTTTTATTTGCTTATAAAATCGACATGTTACATTTCTGTGTAAATATAATTCGCATGAAAACACTTCACGTAACTTTATTTAAATAGGGAACACGTGGAAGAGCTTGGTAGCTTCTATCGTGAGCTTTTTCGGAGCTATGTGACATGTGGGAGAGGCTGCGTATGTGCTCCGTTTGCGTGACAGAGCGCACGGACAAAGACCAGACGGGGATATATTAACACGTCTAAAGTGAGGTAAGAACATATCTTAGTATGTAAAAACGGTGGCCTATTCCTTTAAAGACCAGACCAGGACCAGAGGGGAAGGTCCTCCTCAGTCAGACTCACCTGAGAGAGTCCAGGGGCCCGTGTGGGGCCTGTAGAGCCTTCAGGAGCTCGGTGGAAGGTCCTGGATGGTTGTAGCTCAGGTCTAAGTCTCTAAGACGTAAGGAGGCGGAGCTTAGTGCTGAGGCCAGAGAAGCCCCGCCCCTCTCTGAGACCAGACATCCAGACAGCCTAAAGACACACAGCATTACTCTCTAATGTGACAGAGACAGAGTGCATGATGGGAGCGTCTCACCTCAGAGTGTCCAGTCTGCAGGGGGCGCTCTTCAGTCCCTCACACAGCAGCACCACTCCTGAGTCCTGGAGGTCATTGTTACTGAGGTCCAGGAGAGTCAGACTGGAGGAGCTGAGCACTGAGGCCAGAGGACCACAGCAGTCCTCCGTCAGGTTACAGTAGGCCAGACTGAGGAGAGAGGAGACAGTTACTGACCCTATCTGACAATGTTCCTCTGACACAGAAGGACAGTCTGGACTCACTTTGCTTTAGTGGAGGCTTTGATGACCGGCAGCAGACCCAGGAGAGCTTTCTCTGAGGGACAGTATTTCCAGAGGTCAAATTCATTCAGGTCTGAGCCTGAGGACAGCAGGAGGAAGGACAGGGCGGACCACAGAGCAGGAGACATGTCTCTGTCAGAGAGACGTCCTTCTCTCATGACCCACTGAGTCTCCTTCACCAGACTGCGGTCGTTCAGCTCGTTCAGACAGTGCAGCAGGTTCAGGCTCCTCTCTGCAGACACGCCCTCTTCATTCAGCTTCTTTTTTATGTACCATACTGTCCTCTGATTGATCCAGTCACTTCCTGTGTGGGCCGCTTGATCTGGCAGCAGCCTCTGATTGGTCCGGTCACTTCCTGTTTCAGTCAGCAGACCCTCCAGCAGCCTCTGATTGGTCGGCAGAGACAGCCCCAGGAGGAAGCGCAGGAACAGGTCCAGGTGTCCGTTTGGGCTCTGTAAGGCCTGGTCCACAACAGAGCAGTAGAAGGTCTCAGGGCTCTCAGAGGAGTGTGGTGGATACAGTAAGTTCTTCTCGAAGCTGAACAAGATTTGATGGACATGAAGCGCAGCGAGAAACTCCTGCACACTCAGATGGATGAAGCAGTAGACCTTGTCCTGGTACAGACCTTGTTCTTCTCTAAAGACCTGTGTGAAGACTCCGGAGTAACGAGCGACCTCTGCAGCGTCCAGCCCACACTCGCTCAGGTCACTCTCGTAGAAGATCAGGTTTCCTTTCAGCAGCTGCTCAAAGGCCAGTTTTCCCAGAGACTTCACCATCTCCCTGGTGTCTTCAGTCCAGTGAAGGTCTGCTCCTGTTCCCTCATGATACTTGATGTTCTTGACTTTGGCTTGAACCACCAGGAAGTGGATGTACATCTCAGTCAGAGTCTCGGGAAGCTCTGGTTTCTCTGTTTGCTCCAGAATCTTCTGTAAAACTGTGGAGATGATCCAGCTTATGATCGGGAGGTGGCACATGATGAAGAGGCTCTGTGACGTCTTGATGTGGGAGATGACGGCTGTGGCCTGCTGCTCGTCTGTGAACCTCTTCCTGAAGTACTGCTCCTTCTGTGGGTCGCTGAACCCTCGCACCTCTGTCACCATGGAGACGCACTCAGCAGGGATCTGATTGGCCGCCGCGGGGCGTGTGGTTATCCAGAGGCGAGCGGAGGGAAGCAGGCTCCCCCTGATGAGGTTCACCAGCAGCTCCTCCACTGAGGCGCTCTCTGTGGGCTCCGTCAGGACCCGGGTCCGGCTGAAGTCCAGAGGAAGTCTGCACTCGTCCAGACCGTCAAACATGAAGAGCAGCTGCAGGTCTTTAAAGCGGAGATCTAGGTATCGACAAAAGAAGTGCTGCAGCAGCTCCTCCAGAGTTAACACCAAGCCTCCGAGCCCATTGAGCTCTCTGAAGGTGAAGGGGAACAGCAGCTGGACGTCCTGGTGAGCTCTGCCTTCAGCCCAGTCCAGACTGAACTTCTGAGTCAGCACTGTCTTTCCCACGCCGGCCACGCCCTTCGTCAGCACCGCTCTGATTGGCTGTTCAGATCGTTGTTTAAAGATCTCCTCACAGGTTATCGCACGTTCTGTTGGTTTCCTGGATGCTCTCTCGATCTGTCTGACCTCATGTTCCTGGTTGACCTCTGAAGCCCCGCCCTCTGTGATGTAGAGCTCTGTGTAGATCTCCTGTAGGGGGGCGGAGTTTCCTGCTTTAGCCACGCCCTCAAACACCTGACTGAACCTCTGCTGCAGGCGAGACTTCAGTTCCCAACGACACATCTGAGTCATGGACTCTGGATAAAACAAATGATCATATTTATCAATTCATACACAGTTTATGCAGACGCATAGTCACAATGGGTTAAGTGTCTTTCCCACCAGCAAATTACAGTTGGCAGGAGCTGTGATAGCGCCACTGACCCCTTAAGGCCTAAGGGTAAAGATTCTAAAGATTTAGAGAAGGCGATCCAGGCCTTCATCACTTCAAGGTTGGATTATTGTAACTCCCTTTACACAGGGCTCGACCTTAAATCCCTCCGGCGCCTGCAGGGAGTCCAGAAGCCCGCCTGCTGACCGGCACATCACTCCCATTCTGTCCACTTTACATTGGCTACCAGTTCCCTTTCGCATCAAGTTTAAAATTCTGCTGATTGTTTTTAAATGCCTAAATTCACTGGCACCTAAGTATTTGTCAGAACTGCTGCAGCTCTACTGTCCTTCCAGAGCTCTGAGGTCAGACCAGCTCTACTGTCCTTCCAGAGCTCTGAGGTCAGACCAGCTCTACTGTCCTTCCAGAGCTCTGAGGTCAGACCAGCTCTACTGTCCTTCCAGAGCTCTGAGGTCAGACCAGCTCTACTGTCCTTCCAGAGCTCTGAGGTCTGACCAGCTCTACTGTCCTTCCAGAGCTCTGAGGTCTGACCAGCTCTACTGTCCTTCCAGAGCTCTGAGGTCAGACCAGCTCTACTGTCCTTCCAGAGCTCTGAGGTCTGACCAGCTCTACTGTCCTTCCAGAGCTCTGAGGTCTGACCAGCTCTACTGTCCTTCCAGAGCTCTGAGGTCAGACCAGCTCTACTGTCCTTCCAGAGCTCTGAGGTCTGACCAGCTCTACTGTCCTTCCAGAGCTGAGGTCAGACCAGCTCCTTCTGTCTGTGTGTCCAGAGGTGCCTTCTCAGTGGCCCCTAAACTTTGGAACAGCCTTCCTCTACATGTGCGCTCGGCTCAGTCTGTAGAGGAGTTTAAAACCAAATTAAAAACTCATTTTTGTGCTTTGGCCTTCGGTTCCATGTAGACCAGACAGAGTTTGTGCCTTTATATATTCCAATGTTTACGTTTTATTATGTTTATTGTACATATTGTTACTGTTCTTATACAGCACTTTGGTCGACAATGGTTGTTTTTAAATGTGCTTTATAAATAAATTTGACATTGACATTGACATTAAGGCCTCTTCATACTCCACAAGACGGGAGAACTTTGTTCTTTTTCTTCAGGCAAAAAGAACGAGAACAAAGTTGGTCAGGGCTCTGACATTTCATTCTCCACAAGACGTGTTGCTGCCAAACTACCACGCCCCCTTTTTCCGCAGCCAAAACAAACAAGGAATGACCGAAATAAAACGAGCCATTTGAGTTCAAACTATTATAAAATGAGTCAGTCACGATATTGCCAACATTTTGAAGATTGACTTCATGTTTAGCCACATCTCCCGCTGGTTTATTACGTTAGAAAACGTTTACGTTGAAAGCAGCTTCCCTCCGTGTCACTCGGTAAAACCATGTTGTTTGACTCTGTAGCTCAGTGCGGGTTTTGTCCATCTAAGAACCTTCACTAAACATGTTGGTGACGTTTCCCGGTGTTTGATGAAGGTCTAAGGTTTACAAGCTTGGTATCCCTCCGTCCACGAGCCTGAACCACTCTTTTCTTTATCACTCGCTTCTTTCACGCAGGTAGTGCCAGACTCTTCTGTTTCCTCTTCGTCCTCGCCCAAAACGTCCGTGTGTTTTTCCCCAGGACTTTTTTGCAATTTGCGTGTCCATGTAATCCTTCAGCGAAGTATTTTACTGCCGTCATTTTGATGTCATTTTGTTCTCGCAGCTCTGGGTGCGAGAACAAAGTTCTCGCGTCTTGTGGAGTATGAATAGGCCTTTAGCCTCTGCTACACCAGTAATACACTTAGGCTATTTCCACATGAAGACAAAATACTTATATTTTCAGAAACTTTCTTTGTGAGCCTGAAGCCAGCTTAGTACATGTGTGCGTCCACATTAGAGGTTAGATTTTAGGCCCGAGCCCGACCCGACATTCGGGCCAGGCCGGGCCAAGATTTCCCGCATGAAAGTCGGGTTTGGGTCGGGAAAAGAGGAGACAGACACATTGAGCTGCGGCGCTGGCACATAACCTGCTCCACGTACGTCTCTGCCCACCCAGGTACAGTATGTGCGCTACTGCTGCGTGCACGTGTGCCGTGCTCGTAGCCGCCACGTACCTCACAAACATGGTGCTGCTGTGCAGATGCACCTATCTGAGCCTAAAATAAATAATTATTTACGTCGGGTTTGTTTCGGGTTCGGGCAGACAATTCATGTTAATTGCTCAGGCTGGGTGTTGGCACCTCTGCAGCAGGTCGCCTATTACCAGGAGCTGAACCCTGTTCTCCGGATTCAGTATCGGACATCCTTCCGGAAGATCCACCTCAGTCGCCAGGCAATCATGACACGGGAGGCATGTTTTATATTTGGTGGTAGCCACACTGCCCCGGTGCTCGTGCTGAACTGAAACGTATGGGGAGGCTCCGCCTTTATTATTATGACACTGCGCGTAACCCTGCGCTGAACAAAGTAGTGCCCACAAAATAACAGTGGCAAAACATCGCACTCTAACACTGGGTCGGGTCGGGCTTTATAACCGCGGGCTCGGGTCGGGTCGGGCTTGATTTTTTGGCCCGATATAATCTCTAGTCCACATGAGTTGACTCAGGTCTGTGAAAACGCCGCAATTCATCTTCCAGGCCTGTGTGAGGCGCTGTGACGCCAACACAGATAATAGAACAATACTAGCTGAGACCCGGCCGAGTCTCCACATTTGATATTCTGAGATTATGAGTGATTACAAAGAAATGTCCAACCCGTCACACAGTTCAGCTGTAGACCAGTGGTTCCCAACCCATTCCAAAAACTATGGCCACTACAAATGTGTAAAATAATGAATGCTAAAAATAATTTCAAACAAACAGCAATTGGAGTGTTTGATGCACCCGTGCTCCTTTCTTATAAACTACATCGACAATATGTTCGCTAAACTCAGGGAATAGAATTCAAGAGACAGTGGAATAATTATGGATAAATATTAGGGGTTCAGCTCTAACGGTTTGGTTCACGGTGCAGGACCCGCGGTTTGGTGCATCACGGTAGTGTACAATCAAAAACATAATTAGTAGGTTTTGAACTGAAATAGCCTAATGATCGTTGTTAGACAGTATTTATAACCTTACAATAAAATTGGCAATGCTTTCAAAGCTGCTTGAGAATAAAATGTACCTCTGGGCTCACAATACGTGAAAGCAAAATAGAAAACAAATGGTCCAGCAGCAAAGTAAAAAAAAAAGAAAAAAACTACGCAGTGCAGGCCATGCGCTCGTTAAGGTAGTTTCATTTTCGCTTTTACTCACACGGAGGATAAATCAGTCGGAGCAGCGCGTGTGATTAGAGGCTCGTGTTTTGGGCAATGTTTTGCGTGGAATTTTTTGTCGGAGACAAAGCTTTGGAGACGGAATACGGCCAGCACTGGATCTATAATGAACCACAGCCTCGGTCACTGCAGGAGAAACTTAAACAAAGACACGCAGATGTGTTTTGGAGGATGTAACTGTACCTGTGCGGAGCGTCTACAGCTGCAGTTTAGGGTGAGTGACGATGGCACACACCGCCCTGTTTGGATGCACGCGCGCACACATACACGCACGGACTCACACACGCGCACACACACACACACACACACAAACGCGCGCACACGCACACACAAACATCGCCCTGTTTGGATGCGCGCACACGCACGGCAGTCAGATCTCGTGCACTCGCGTTGTTGTGACGGCGGGTTGTCCTCGGACAGCAGCACCGCGGTCCATATGGACCCGTGGTCAATGGCCGCGGGCGGTGGGACCGTCACTTGGGTGCCGGCCGCGGATGTAATAATAATAATAATAATAATAATGCATTAGTCTTATATAGCGCTTTTTCAGACGCTCAAAGTCAGTGTACAATGTGATGCATTATTCGTTCACCCCATACTCGGTGATGATAAGCGAGGCACCCAGTCTGCGCACATCAGCCCCCACCACCAACCACGCACACACTCACTACTGTCGCCAGGCTTCCTGGTGTTCCCAAACGGTCTCCCATCCCAGTCCTAACCAGGCCCTTCCCTGCTTAGCTTCCGAGGAACGGTCTCCCATCCCAGTCCTAACCAGGCCCGTCCCTGCTTAGCTTCAAAGTCAGTATGGGAAATAAACATGGCGGCGCCCAGGCGGCGGCCATTGAGATTGCGTTTTCTATTATAGATGTAGAAGGGCATGTGCAATAAACTTATGTGGAATGTAAACAGTGAAAATGAAACTGATTGAAGGATTTCGGATCTACAGAAGAGACGAGGAGGAGAGTTTATTCTTCAGTGACTTTTACTGTCAGTCCAAAAAAACAGACTGACTCGTGTTTTTCTACTTGTCACCTGTGGCTTGTGGACTGCAGTGGAGCAAAGAAGAGCAGAGTCAAACCATCATAGATCCATGAGGAAAACTCATTATGAGGTCAGTAGATTATGGATCACAGACACCACTCTGGTGGTGCTGTGATGTCATCGTCTTAGCAAAAGTTGCGGAGACGACGTAACAACGGCGCCGCGTAAACGCTGGGCTCTTATGGACGATACACTGGGTTGATAAAATATCTATGCGTTTGGTCCTCAGCTTGACTTCGTGTGGACAGGGCCTCAATAATAATGAATCTGAGCGGTTCTGACCTGGGTGACTATAGACAGGTTTCTTACTTTTCATCAGACACTCAGCCAGCTGCTCCTCCTTCATCCTCCTCAGGAAGTCCAGGGCGATGTCTAGTACAGCGCTACGGCTGCTCTGATCCTGCTCACTCTCTGAGGTATTCTCTAGGTTCTCAGAGGACAAAAGCCGGTTGAAACTCTGCAGTTGTTTTTTCACAAACGACAGGACATCCTCCTCCAGACGCTGGAAAAACACACACACATGAATGAAAACGCACAGACTGAGCAGGGGCAGCATCAGTTCTGTACAGACCATGAATTTGGTGTCCAGTAGAGTAGGAGCCTTTCCACAGACACCTCGTCCTCTGGCTTCTGACCTGCAGCATCAACACTGATGTTAGATCCAGAAAATGGGACCTGAATTGACAAACAGTTCCCAAAGAGCTGTACATTAAAGAAGGGCTTTTCGAACTTTGAATTTTCATTGGCAGGATGATAATGAATGAATGAAAGGAAAAGTATAAAGAAAAAGTAAATATTAAACAAAAATTATATTAAACAAAATTTTTACAAAATGTCCACTACCGCTCAAAAGTTTGGGGTCACTTAAAATGTCCTTACTTTTGACAGAAAAGCACTGATTTTTTTTTATGAGGACAACATTTTCCTCTGGGTACTAATGTTCCCCTATCTCCAGAAACATGCTGGTTGGCATGACCAGACATTGTTCATGTATATGACTATTTTCGCTGGAATCGAGTGATTTTCAGAGAAGAGGCTCCAGTGGTCTAATGGTACATTGTGTTAGCTAATTGTGTTCAAGGGTAATTGATGATGAAACCCTTGTGCAATTATGCTAGCACTGCTGAAAACAGTTGTGCAGATTTGAGAAGCTATAGAACTGGATTGGGTGACCCCAAACTTTGGAGCGGTGGACTACATGTACTAGCAAACAAAGCGACAAGACTAAGTTAATCAGTTAAAAAAAAACCACAACAATATTCCATCAGCTCTACAACAGAAGTAGCAGGAATCATTTTTGTATGCATAGTTCAGGCAGTTACAACTGTGCAGGGATAAGTTTCGTGTCATGTCTTTAGGTCAGAGACAGTTATTATTTCATAAAGGTCTATAAGTTAGTTAAAAAAAACGTATTATTATCATTAATAACAATAATAATAATAATAATAATGCTAATAATACTAATAATGCTAATAATAATAATAATAATAATAATAACAATAATAAATAAAAAGCGTTAAAAAGCCATTCTTAAAAGTAAACAAACAAAGTAAGTCATCTTCTCCAGAAAGGATTGTTTTTTGTTGCTGCAGAGTGAGTGCTCCTCTCGCACATAAACAATCTTTGACGCATTTTCTCTCGGTAAAGTAAACACAACAGACATGTGTTGTGAGGACAGCACAGTGCGTTACAAAGTACACTGCTGAAAACATAGTCCTTCACAGGTTGTGGTGGAAGGTTTTAGCCTGAATGGACCAGGGATGTATGAAAAATTTACCAAAAGGCCTACGGACATACGGCATAGCAGGGATTTAGCCAAAGCCAGATGCGCCTCTGATGTAGCCTGGCACGAGCCAGACTGATCCTCCATGTTAAGAGATACATGGTGATACAGTCTGAAATTGTGTGATTTGAATCTTGCTGACTCCGGCAAAACCAGGCAGAGCCAATCATAGCACGGGAGGCGAGAGTTAATGGTGCGTAATCAAAACAGTGAAGATGGCGGCGGCCGCGACACAGCGATCTTTTACCAGTGCCCTTTCTTCTGTTTTAAATGAGCTGGACTTGTCCTTAAAGCCACAGCAAGAAGCTGCTCTGAGGACTTTCACCAGAACATTTACTCGACTGCACCTGTGGACTACAAACAATCATGGCGGAGGACGTGAACACAAGGCATAAGTCGTTTTGTGTTTGATTGGTTCGCTTTCATTCAAACTACGATCGTTAGCCCCACCTCCAGTCTCAAAGACCAGTCTCCAGACTAAAATGATTAAAATAGTGATTTTTATTGTTTACATGCAATACAGCACAAAACCCTTTTTCACCAGTGGAAAAGCTCAATAAGCAGTTCAGTTTTGCTTACCATGGACCTGGCTATCCTGAAATGAACTGTTCGGTCCAGGGAAGAGTATTCTGCGATCCGACCCAAATGCTCCAAAATCTTTGAGATGTTCAAGTCCTCAATCTGTGTGCTTGCGCGGACTTTTGTCCTCGGGAAACTTGTGAAACATAATCCTGCTCGCCCAAGTCCTGTTCCGATTCAAAATTCTCAGCAAGTTCGCAGGAAATGAAAACATACTTAAGTGAGGTATAGATAGATAGATCTATAGATTAAAAAAGTACAGTAACAAAGTACTATTACTTTGTTACATTCCACCACTGGAGCAAACAAGTAAAGCAAACGTTTCAGGACCAACTCTCCTCAATATTAAACACTCATCACCAAAATCCAGCAGCCTGTTGTACTGTACCTAAGGTCTCTTTATCCGGATCAGCTCCAAAGTTCGGGTTCATGTCTTTAGGCCAGTTGCTCCTCACTAGGGCCGGGCACCGTTCGTTTTTTTTCGATACCACTACTTTAACGATACCTGCTTTTCGGTACCGGTGACTTAACGGTACTTTTTTCGATACCTTTGTTATTTTAATTGAGTTAAAATAATGTTTATAAAAAGTCTGGTTCAGGAGGAAGTCCAAACACGGCACATCAGAAAACAGGAGCAGCAGCGTCACCTGGAACTTCATGTTTTGAGCTTCATTCCCACTAAAGCCGTGATATAAAGAGAGTTCGGACATTATTCCCTCCTGAGCTGCAGGAACAGACCAGATCCACATCAGGACCGTTTACTGAAGATAAACTTTTCTAAACTCACTGAGCTGTTCCACAGTGAAAGCTCCTCACACGTCACAGATCTGTTACATAGTGAGAGCGCTCATTCTGTCACTGAAAATGCACCATAACTGTTCCAAACATGGCTAATGCAGAGTGAGCCTCACCTTTTACAGAGACAATCTTTGATTCCAAACGCTCCGGTGCAGCTGGAGTTTAAACAACAGCAGGAACTTCAGGCTCTGGAGCTAAAGGTAAAGGTGAAGCCCATGTGTTTCTTGTTGTCATACTGTGTTGTCACTGCTTTTCTCTTTGTCTAAGAGTCTAGTTTCTTAATCAGTCCTGGTTTAGTCCTGGTTTTTAATCAGTTTACAGTAAGTCCTGGTTTAGTCCTGGCTCAGTCCGCGGCTCTGCCATCTCTGATAATGACTGAAGTGTGAGTAAGTTACAGCTTTGCTTCTGCATTTGTGCTGAAGCTGCTCATGAGTTCAGGCTTTTTTAGACTCACAGCGGATCATTTATTGACGTTTGGAGAGAAAAAGTACCGAAAATTAGCACTGAAAAAAAAAAGCTTCCCATTCGGTACCAAACTGGTACCGTTTAACGGTACCCAGCCCTACTCCTCACAGACGCACAACTGAGACCAGGCTTTCCCTGTTTAAAAGAAGTGTCTTAGTTTGAACAGTCTACAGATGAGTAGAGGTGAGCGACCCAACCTTTTTTGCCCAGACCAACAGACAGGACAAAATGAATAATGAAGATCAGAGCAAAATGAACCTGTTAAACAAGACAACCAAGTCTTTGGATTGGTCACTTTTCACAGATAAACAGCTGGGTCCAGATTCATACCATTCCCTCCTGAACGACACAGAAATAATAAAGACGAAATAAACAGATAAAAAGATAAAAAGTTGTGTAGTGCACCTTTATGGTAATGACGGAGAAATGGGAGAAAGTTCAGTTATTTCCCCTGTTTGTTTTCCCTCTGGCTGCTTTGAACATGGACTTTGAATATGGGCAATTCCAAAAGTACTATCTGTATCTATTCAACTGATTCCGGAAGTTTGCGTGGGCACCGCCATGAATTGTGCCCGCCCCTTTTCTCCTATCTGTTAAAGGAATAGGCCACTGTTTTTACATACTGAGATAAGTTCTTACCTAACCTTAGCCAGGTTAATATATCCCCGTCTGGTCTTTGTCCGTGCGCTCTGCCAGGCAAACGGAGCACATACGCAGCCTCTCCCACATGTCATATAGCTCCAAAAAAGCTCACGATAGAAGCTACCAAGCTCTTCCACGTGTTCCCTATTTAAATAAAGTTACGTGAAGTGTTTTCATGCAAAGTATATCTACACAGAAATGTAACGTGTCGATTTTATAAGCAAATAAAAAGGGGTGCTATATTGTGAGGCGTAATGATACAGGAGCACAGCGTCCGCGTCCAGGATGAGTGGCGTATTCCTTTAACATGGGACTGAAGAAGTCCAGATAAAATCAGTTACTACACGAAAACAACGCCGCGCTAAGAAACGCTGCAGTGCAAATGAACATTGGCCATTCTACACAAATCAATCGACTAAACATCAGATTTCAGCGGAGAATATTTTCCCTCGTTCTCCGTTTAAATGAAGGGGCTTCGCGCTCGACCGGAAGTGTCTGGAAAACGGAAGTGCCGGGACAACGCAAAAAGTGGCAAAAGTGGGCGGGGCGGAATAAGGTGAATAGCAGATCTATTAACCTTGTAAGAAAAAAAAAAAAAACTATACTACCCGAAAACAAAAAACATAAAGGAGAACCCATGTACTATTATTTGTTCGTAGTTTAGTTAACTGTCAGTTAAATACTTTGTCAGTGCTAAACCAATAATAAGCCAAGTGTAGGGGCTCCAATTTACTGCATTAGCGACGGCCTCGGTCTCGCCCTTGACAAAATGGCCATAAGAGGCTTTGATCCTTGTAGTTCTAACTTTAAGCATGAACTCTCCATTAGACCACAACAGGGAAATCTTTAATTGCTGAGAGATAAACTTACTAACTTTACATACCTGAGCTCAGAAGGATAAACCCTGAGGTTTGGGTTCACGTCTTTAAACCGGTCGCTCTTCACAGATACAAAGCTGGGACCAAACTTTTCTCTGTTTAAAAGAAATATATTAGTTTATACACTCCACAGACAAAGTGAAGGGCTAAATGGAGAGATCATGGTGACAAACCTTTGAAAAAAGGTGCCCAACTCTTTGGATTTGTCCGTTTTCGCAGATAAACAGCTGGACGACTGTTTAACAGGTCGATCCCAGTTTCTCCTGTGGAATAAAGAGACAATTCAAAGCTTTTCGACACGGTAGCACGGTAGCGCAGCGGTTAGCGCTCTCGCTTCACAGCTAGAAGGTCCAGGGTTCCACGGAGCAGCCGTCAGCCAGCGCAGGGAGGCCACGACACTAACGCACCTGTATACACGAACCCACACGCACACTCACCCAGACCGACTTTCCCTTACCATGTAGACCGTTTACCTCTGTCCTCTGGGTTCTTCTCAGCCACCGCAGCCGCCATGGGTGCACACTTGGCCGCTGCTCGAGCCTTTTTCCATCCATAGATTATTCCGAGTTGCAAACATTTCTCCAGTATACAGCACACACGCACACTCTCACACAGCCAACCCGAGTGAAGGCGTCTTCTGCATTATGTTGCGTGATACGCAGGGCGCATCCGGGTGACGTCACAGAACATCACGTGACTTCACGTTTTCCGTAGGAAATTATTATATTTTTCTTGTTTGGGATATTTTGAGTTGTTAGTATACAGATTATTGTCTTTAGTTATTTTAGGGATTTTTCAAAATTAATTACTTTGTGATTTGGTTTCTGTATGTAGAGAAACCGTTGGTCTTCTCAGTTAATTGTGTTGTGGGAGGGGCTTCATACTATATGTGGGGGCCTTCAGCACCACAAGAGGAGTGTGTGTGTGTGAAGGGGAGCTGAGTGCAACACAGTTACCAGCTCCAGGAAAGCTGACAAGGCCGGACTGCAAACTTGTAAATATTGTATAGCACTGCACGTGGATCTGAAACCGGGTAAAACTATTATTTTTGCACTTTTTGGGCGGACCAACACAATAAAGTCACCCGACACGAATCTGACTAAACCATATCATTTGTTTAGAGGTGGAACCCCGCAAAACTACCAAAAAACAAAAAACATAAAGGAGAACCCATGTACTATTATTTGTTCGTAGTTTAGTTAACTGTCAGTTAAATACTTTGTCAGTGCTAAACCAATAATAAGCCAAGTGTAGGGGCTCCAATTTACTGCATTAGCGACGGCCTCGGTCTCGCCCTTGACAAAATGGCCATAAGAGGCTTTGATCCTTGTAGTTCTAACTTTAAGCATGAACTCTCCATTAGACCACAACAGGGAAATCTTTAATTGCTGAGAGATAAACTTACTAACTTTACATACCTGAGCTCAGAAGGATAAACCCTGAGGTTTGGGTTCACGTCTTTAAACCGGTCGCTCTTCACAGATACAAAGCTGGGACCAAACTTTTCTCTGTTTAAAAGAAATATATTAGTTTATACACTCCACAGACAAAGTGAAGGGCTAAATGGAGAGATCATGGTGACAAACCTTTGAAAAAAGGTGCCCAACTCTTTGGATTTGTCCGTTTTCGCAGATAAACAGCTGGACGACTGTTTAACAGGTCGATCCCAGTTTCTCCTGTGGAATAAAGAGACAATTCAAAGCTTTTAGACACGGTAGCACGGTAGCGCAGCGGTTAGCGCTCTCGCTTCACAGCTAGAAGGTCCAGGGTTCGATGCCCACCTGGACGGGACCTTTCTGTGTGGAGTTTGCTTGTTCTCCCCGTGTCTGCGTAGGTTTCCTCCGGTTTCCCCTAACACTAAAAACATGTACAATAGGCCAGGATGAATGATGTGTGTGTGTGAGTGAATGTATGGTGGTGTCAGAGGGTCCGTTGGTGTAGACGTGTGAAAGTCGCGAAAGCTCTTCTGTCAGTCTCCCCCAGAGGAAACTGAAGCTACAAACGTAGTTTACCACCACCGGGTATGGAGTGAATGTATAATCGTCTCATGTAAAGCGCTTTGTGACTATGTCTGTGAGAGGTGCTATATAAATAAAGATCTTCTTTTTTCAGAGGGATCTTTTAATATCTAATTCCCAGCCTGATTTATTGAGCTTTGAAAAGATTTCTTCATTTAAAAATAGCTTATTCAAAAACTAAACAAGATCCAAAATCCCTCTGAATAAATCTTTGTAACTAATACCCATCCATTTTCTTCCACTTGTCCGCCGGATCGTGGGGGCAGCTTTTGGAGCTGCACCTGCCCCTATGGCGCCCCCTGCAGGTGGTGGGTCCACAGAAGGACGGCCTCATGGTTCAAACCGGGCCTGTTGGTCTCTCATAAGAGGCTTCTGAACCGCTCTGTGTCTGACCCGTTACCTCGGACCTGTTTGTCCTGGGAGACCCTACCAGGGGCACGAAGCCCCCGACAACAGAGATCCAGGATCATTCGGGTGCTCAAACCCTCCACCACGTGAAGGTGGCGGCTACAGGAGGGGAGTAACTAAGGCCCCCTACCCCTTCCCCTAGCCCTTGCCCTTTCCCTACACCCTGAAACCAAGGGCTACAGGCGAGGGTTGAAAAGTCCGCCCTAAGAAATGGCACAGCCCTCCATTTGACTGTATATACTATCAACACAGATGATTATAGTTATGCAAAAAACAACAACTACTGAACCAGTTCATCACATGACCGATACCGTTCTGTAACACCAAACAACAGGACTCGTCTCATCCTAAATCCAACAGATTTTCATCTGTTTCTGCTTCATTCGGTGCTACATTCTCCTTCCCCCGTCCGTGTGTTGCGGCTTCTACCGCAGGCCGCTGTGGCTGCAGCCAGAGCTGAGAGAGATCAGTCGATCCGCTTATGTAGCACAGTCAGCGGGGCCGGGCAGAGGTAGACCCGCTCACAGTGCGCACAGGGCGGGGACAGGCACCCGCAGCCTCCGCTATGAGCCCCGGGCCTGAGCGGAGGCTGCCGAGGGGCGCTCAGACCGGGAACAGACAGCCTCGGACCTGGGCTCAGAGCACAGCGGCGCGGGGAGACAGACAGCCGGGAGACAGACCGTGGGGAGACAAACAGCCGGGAGACAGCGGGAGTCAGCGGGAGTCAGCGGGGAGACAGCGGGAGTCAGCGGCGATGAACCCCGTGTGTCATGGCATAGCAGCGTATCGAAAGTTTGGAAAGAAATTGCAAAAGTCAGCCAATACAGCGCAAATAAAGCATTCACAGCAGCAAAGCGAAAACGTAGAACAGACACGTTTAACGCAATAGACTGTTCTAATTGTTACACAAAGCGAATAAAGTCACAGACGAAGAGTTCTGCAACTTTATAAATGTTGTAAGAGTGCTTAGTGATGATGTTCATGAATTCATTTCGCAGCTTATTTCCGTGTTTTGTCAAACTCCTCCTATACCTTCGTCTAAAGTGTGCATCAGAAAAACCCTCGCTTGAAGGGCTATGTGACCCTCTCCCTACCCCTCGCCGCAAAATAGAATTGGGACACCCCTTCGTCTCTCGTGCAAGTGCAAAACGAAGGGAAAGGGCTAAACGGAGGGCTAAGGGGGAGAATTGAGATTGGGCCTAATATGTCCCAAAAAAAACACATATTTAAACCTGGCTCTGTCCATTACGCAGATTTCATCGCTGAAAATATTGACAATGATATGACTGAAAAATGCAATATTCTTTTTCTCATATTTATATCAGTGACGTTCAGCAAATGCCGTACATTTGAATTTTTATTTTAGTTTTGTCATTCACCTGCAGCGTCTCGCCTTAATGGTGACACTAAAGTTCACCAGTAGTGCACAACTGTCTGCATGCACATGCACCAATCCACACATTTCTAAGACATCATATCAAATTATAATTTCCCCAGGTCAAATAATTTAATTGGTGATACAACAATCAGTAATTTCCTCTTTATCCAAGGAGAAATCTTCATCATTGTCCAACTGTTACACAATGTTGTAATAAAGTTCATGCCAAACATACACCGTATCAAGTGTTTCCTCTGGCTGCAGAAGCTTTGCGAGGTGAAGCTTATGGAAGCAGATTAGAGGGATCTGTAAATTACACTGAGGCCGGTCGTACCTGAGGTCTTTATGAGGATCATCTCTGAAGTTTGAGTAAAAGTCTATTGATCGGTAGCTCCTCACAGGCTCCCAGTTGGGACCAGGCCTTTCCCTGTAAAAAAAAATTAAATACAAGTATTAGTTTGAACAGTCCACAGTGGACAAAATGGTAATCAGAGCAGCACGAACCTTTGGAACAAAAAGCCCTCTTTGGATTTGTCAGTTTTTGCAGATAAATAGGTGGGTCCTGGCTTGTCTCTACTTAAAGAACAGTGTATTAGTTTGGCCACTCTACAGGTTTAGATACATAAATCTGTCTCCCTTACACCTCACAAGCACCAGGGCTGACTGAAGTGTTTAGTACTATGACAAAAGCTAGAATTCAAAAATTGAAGCAAAACAGAGTTACTTCTTCTTTTTCTTCTTCTTCTTCATTTAAAAAACACGTATGACAAAAGCTGTAGCTGTTTATTCACCCTCCCACAATGAGTCAATCTTGAGCATTACCTGACGTCTATAAAGGGTGTGGTAAAAAGTGACGTGAGAGTGAAATTAAGGCCTAAAGCAATGAACCACTTTCAAACAGCTGCCTCACACCTGTTGTATCAGAGACGACAGCTGATGTGTGTTGAGCAACTAAGTATATTGTAGTAGCATTTTCAGGTTATACGATTTTTATCTGATTTGCAAAAAATAATGCAAACACATTAACTAAACACAGTTTCATTGACACCTTTGTCATCAATAAAGTTAATAAAGTCTTAATGAGTAAAGACAAACCTCTTCAGCCCAGGACCATAGTCTCTGGAGGTCCCTCTGTAGTGACCACCGCGCTGGTCAAGTCGAGGGTCAGGTCTGAGTCTGGAATATGCCATCTCTTCACTTCACGTTTCTCTTTCTGCAAAACCTTTCATGGCTAGACAACAGGCAACACATTTGCAATGACATATAAATGTTTTCTATCTATTACTAGGGAAGAGAAAGGACAAAAATAGAAGGAAGCA
This sequence comes from Gobius niger, assembly GCF_951799975.1. Lineage (NCBI taxonomy): Eukaryota > Metazoa > Chordata > Actinopteri > Gobiiformes > Gobiidae > Gobius > Gobius niger. The sequence goes on from NC_136869.1 coordinate 479,837, forward strand.
AGTTACAGTTTCAACAGCCAAAACTATTGGAATATAAATACATAACTAAAACTAGTATTAACTAATATTAAACTATGTCTACTTTGTAATTTCTATTCACAGAGAAAACATAATGCACCATATTGTATTGTGCTAACCCGTCTTCATGTTGACAATATTAAAAGACTTATGAATGATCCTAATCCTGACTAAGCATCTTCAAACTCAAATGAAGCCACTTTTCCATTGTTTTACACTTTGAATAAATTAATCTAGAAATAACTTAGCACTTACTACTCAGGAGAATATAAGAAATATCCACTCACCCAACAACGCACTTGATCCTTTCAAAATGGAGTTATTTTTGATCTCAGCTTTTTAAAGTTCATCTGGTTAAACCTGTTCATTAACCCCACCCACATACCATTCAGCTGAGGTTACACTTGTGTCGGGTTTTATAAAGTCACTTCGAGCGCTGTACCAGAGTGACGTGGAAGAGTATTTAAAGTAACTTAGTGCTGGTATTTAGTTACATTTTGATCAATTTAAGCGTTTAAGACTTAAATGTTGTTTATCGATGAAGGTTTTTCAGTCTTCGTCTGTTCTCTGGAGTTCAAGTGTAGGATGTTTTGACCTCTCGTCCAAAAGGCCTCATCAGTTTCCAGCTCAGACGTCCAGATAAAGACCACCTGGGAATGGTTAGCTTGGCCTTTGTTGTTCTCAGTCTGAACGACCCATTTTCTTAGCTGAGTTTCAGTCTCAACGAACCTACTTCATCTAAGACGGACAACTGCAATACGACTGAGAGTCTACACACTTAAAGGTTTTAATCTGCAGGTCAAAGGGCATTAGGCCGATGGATTTAATTGTTTCATAAAAGTTTAACCTCCACTACGTTGAAAGTGGGTAAAAATCTGATTCTTAAGCTTTTGGTCATGAAATTACAGCACAAAAATACATAGTTTATGTAGTGTAGGTTTTGCTACTTCAATAAAATATAACATTTCCACAGCAGCTGCTTGGACTTGGAACTGTTTTGAGAAACTAAAAACCTGAACCTGCTTGTTATAGTTGTGGCTTTGAGCCAAAGCACGCTGCAGTCCGGAGTACGAAAGTGTTGTTTTAAATATTATTAAACCCTCTCACAGCTTGATCTATTGTAGACAGAGATTCTCCAGTGGTCCTTGAAACCATTTTAAGGGAACTAAAGCTTATTCTATTAAACATGCTGGTAACATGCTGCTAGTTGTTGTTTTTTTGTTTTTTTTACCATTATTCCATATTGAAGCTTAGTAACAGCACAGTGTTTTATGGGCTAGAAGAACAAACACTTTCATTTGGATTGTCGCTTGTCATCACAGGATGTCAATATGCAAAGATGTAACACCAGATGAGAACCACTGTTGAAGAGGATCGAGTGTTGTGGTGTGTACTTAAACTTATATTCAAGATGGAGTTTGTCATTTAAACTGCAGAACTCATTGGGCCAGATCTTGTGGTTCAAAGCGCAGGCTGTAGAGCAGACGACTGCGCAGACGGGTGGCGCTCCTTGCAATCTTCAGTGTCATACCTGGCGCAAAAAGTGGGCAGGACAGGAGGGGGGACAGACTCGCATTGCGATGTTGTGGTGCCGCCCCCTCCCCATGCTTTCCCCAGACCTGCGGAAGGCAGTGGGTTGCAAGGGGGGGGGGGTTCTCTTGTACACGTGTAACATGCTGATGCAGCGCAATGTTTAATAAAGATGAAAGAAATAAAAGTGTCCCTCCGCTGCTGCAGCCACTCGCTGCAGATCAAGGTGAGCAGGCGGGACAGAGAGGCAGCCTCGCCTGGACACCGTTCAAATGTGCAAAGTAATGTAAAACTGTAGCGTATTGGAACATTTGAGCTACAGCTGCAGGATTCTTGGAGCGGCTGAATTGGAAATTGGAAAAAGTTGCTCTGCCCCCTGTGAAATGTGCGTCTTTCTTTTGGACTGAGCTGTGGCTCCACATCATCAGGAGGTAAACACTGACACACGATGGAAATGTCTCCTTAAAACTCAGATCAGACCTGGTGTTGTGGCACTTGAGGCATGTGTGGTTTATTTATGGAAAACTGTTGTTGTTTTGGTGTTAGGGGTGAGCGTGTTCATCTACTGTATCAAAGTCAGCCCGTGCGTAACCGACGCTCAAACAGACTTTTCAAGGCAATTTCGCTTTTGTTTTCAATTGTGTTGCTTGTAATGAACCAGCCTCAGTCGCCTCTTTTTCTTAAATAACGCCCTCTCCCTTGTGGCGCAGCCTTTAGCGCAAAACCAGCGCCACATGCAAGATCGCGCCTGCACCACGTTGCGTTTAGAGTTGCGCACGGACTGCGCCAGTCACAAGATCTGGCCCATTGAGTCAGTTCAAAACTAATTATTTTCATTAATGTTAATTAAAATAAAGCAAACTGAACACTGAACATAAACACTGACATAGACCTAAAGCGTGTTAAGAGTTACTCACCGCCTGACCAACCCTGTCCAGTCGTTATCACCGCAAGGTTTCCCCAGACAGAGTGAGCCAGTCTGAAGGCCTGGGCTGCAGAGGTCTCATCCCTGGGGATCCTTTCTGGTCCTGGTGCTTCAGTGAGCGCAGTCACAGAGTCACTGGAAGAATCAAAAACCTTTCAGTACTTCCATTATTTCTAGGATGTCATTTTGATTAGAAAGACGTGTTATTACACATCAACTCAGTCACAAACATTTAACGCACACACATTTGGCACTGACTGAAAGAAATCACATACACTATGGTACATCACAGATCTACAAAAGGTAGTCAAGTCTACAACCAGGAGTGTCCATATCACTTTTATTGTAATTTCAAATCATCTAATATCTTGAGTGTGAGGGTGTTGTCAAACTGTTTAAATTCAAATTCTTTTTTTGAATAATTCATTGCAATGTTCACTGTTCTGACCAGTCTGTGGCAGCCCCTTATGGCTCCTCCTGCATGTGGTGGGTCCACAGAAGGGCGTCCTCATGGTTCTAACCGGGCCTGTTGGTCTTTCATAAGGGGTAAAGCACTAACAGCTAATGATAATGAACTAAAACGTAAACAAGCCCTCAGAAGGAGAGTCTAGAAGAAAGTTAACACGATTCAGGCTCATTCATACGTCACACAACACGTTCTTGCACCCTGAGCTGCAATCACAAAATGAAGTCACAGTTAAGAGAGAGTTAAAGACTTCGGAGATAAGTGAGATTATAGGGGTTTTTGTAATTACAAGCCATAATTATACATAAATACTGCATAATGGCAAATGACCGTCAATGTGAAAGTATCTAAAAGTATTCAAAGTATTCAGAATACAGTACTCTGATTAGACAAAGTAACAGAATACGTTACGTAATACATTTTAAGTATTCAGTAACTGGATAGAATTCTCCCCAACACTGCTCTTTTTGTCTTGTGTTGTCTTGAACAGCTCGACATGTTGTTTTTTGTTCATTTTATTCACTTAGCGACACTTTAGAGATAAAATAAATGATTAGTTATGAGACAAACTGGATTAAAAAAGTCACGTCATTATATAGTGATCAATGAACCTAAACGTCACCTTTTCCTGACCTTAAAGACACTCTATGCAAGTCAGCCATTTTATACTCACTACTGCCACCTCAGGTCATCTGTGTAACTGCACCTTCTATATTACGCTCGTGCATGACGGCGCTTCGTAACGTTCATGCTGTAAAACTGATAAACGAAGTAAAAAGATTAAATTTACAAACTACAGGACAATCAGAAACATCGGGTTAGTGATGAAATTGAAAGTCAAAGCGTATTTTAATCTAAATCCGTTTCAGCTAAAGTTCAACGTTAGCAACTGAAAGATGACGAGGGGAAACAATGCTAGTCTTTAAATCTCCGGACAAAGTGATCACATAAAGGCGTGAACAGACTCAGTTGCTTTTCCTTTTACTAACAGCTAAACAAACCTCATCAAATACATTCGTAAAAACTCACCAGAAACCGAGAAAATTAAACTTTATCCAGCTTTTCCATCTCCCGTCCGCTCCTTCAGGACAGTAACCTTCCGCAGCCGCAGCTCCACCTAGTGTTCCTCCGCCGTCAGTGAGATCTCTGTGGTTTTTCTTTCGCTTTAATGTGGGATAAATCAGATTTGTTCACCCAGATAACAATGTTTAATCACGATGACGTAAACGTAGTGTGTTTACTCTAAACTGTGGCTGTGGTTTCTGAGGAAAGTGTAAAAAAGTGAAGGACTAGTTTTTCAGTTCGACACAGATGGGGAGGAGTGATCCGTTCCCGCCGTTTGTGGCCCATTCATTTGGTTTAAACAATCATTAAAATAATAAACTTACATTCAGATTAAGAACATATGACGTCACGTTTTAACCTCTTAACCCCCGCCTGAACCGAGCACTTTTTTTGGCTTTACCCAAATCTAAAAGCTTTGTGTAAAAAGTGACAAAAATGAGGGATAAATGAGGGTGAAACGGCAGGAATAAAAGCAGCAAAGGAGCCACAAAAAATAATGATAAATTAACAAAAACGTGATAAAAAAAACAAGCAAAAAAGTGATGAAAAATAAACAAAAAAGTGATGAAAAATTAACAAAAAAGTGATGAAAAATTAACAAAAATGTGATAAAAAACAAGCAAAAAAGTGATGAAAAATAAACAAAAAAATGATGAAAAATAAACAAAAAATGATGAAAAATGAACAAAAAAGTGATGAAAAATTAACAAAAATGTGATCAAAAACAAGCAAAAAAGTGATGAAAAATAAACAAAAAAATGATGAAAAATAAACAAAAAAGTGATGAAAAATAAACAAAAAAAATGATGAAAAATAAACAAAAAAGTGATGAAAAAGAAGCAAAAAAGTGATGAAAAATAAACAAAAAAGTGATGAAAAAGAAGCAAAAAAGAGATGAAAAATAAACAAAAAAGTGATGAAAAAGAAGCAAAAAAGTGATGAAAAATAAACAAAAAAATGATGAAAAATAAACAAAAAAATGATGAAAAATAAACAAAAAAAGTGATGAAAAATAAACAAAAAAATGATGAAAAATAAACAAAAAAATGATGAAAAATAAACAAAAAAGTGATGAAAAATAAACACAAAAATGATGAAAAATGTCTTTACCACATTTGGCACAATCATCAGGAATATTAGGGTTGAAATGATGGAGATTCACTGGTGTGATGTAGGTTCTAAACATCCACTTGTACTGCACTAATCGGAATCTTGTGTTGATAGTTTGTTTTTGTGAGAGTAAACAGGAGTTATTCCACTCCTCAACTGAAATGTCTGTTTCCATATCGGATCTCCAGGCTTGCAAATATGAAAGACTACTTTCTTTTGAGGCTGTAATCAAAATATTATAACATTTGGAAAGCAAGCCCTACTGTGATGATGGTTAACAGCCATGTTTTCTGTAGTGGACAGTGGGGGCTGCACAGTCGACTTCAATACATATTGCATGATGAGTTTTAAAGTGTAGAGGTTATGCAGATGAAGTCACAGCAGGTGTAACAGTCGAGCTAAACACAGACCAGTCACCGGATTCTTTACAGATTTATGAGACTGTTAAACATGAAGCTTCAGAACCACATTTAAGGAAGGTTTCAGACAATGACATTCTTTTTCAGTTGCTTTCAGATAACAGTGCATTGATGGACCTGGCAGAATGAAATGGATGTACGGAGGAAGTTCACGGTGAATGAAGGAGCTGAAACACAAATGACACGACGCCATCACTGGTTAAGAACAATATATGTATTTTTACTCTATAAATGTTTCCACTGAAGCGAACACAGATGAAACACCATTACTGACGACAGAACAGCAAAGTCTGTCACAGTGAACGACCACTCACATTTTAGACAATTATGCTTTAATGATTTGATACTTTAAAAAGACTTATTTGTTATGATCACATTCAGTACAGTCCCCACTCAGCCACAGCAGGCCCACTTTTAGGGGAGGGACATTTTAAGACTTTTAATGGCATTTGCAGTAACATTGTAAATGCCATGGGCTTAATTCACTAGTTGGTTGACCAGCAGAAGCTTCAATGAACAAATTAGGTAAATTTTAAAGTACACAGTAAATAAGAGAGATATACAAGGATGGGGCAGGATACTGAAGTTGACAATGAACAAGCTTCAACCTGAATGACATGACTTTCACATGCAATTAAAAAGATAAACACCAATAAATGCACAAAAAAAAGGTCTGTCCTCCAGGGGGCGCAGTTAGAACACAGACAGTTCAGATCTTGAAGTCAGTCCAAAACCTGGAAACAGCGGCTCAGTGAAGGAGGAGCTGAAGGTGTGGAGATGGATCAGATTATTATAAGTGATTCTGTAAAAGGACAAAACTCCAGCCTCAGAGTCCAGGAACACGCCCACTCTGCCTGAGAACACGCCCACTCTGTCTGAGGACACACCCACTCTGTCTGAGAACACGCCCACTCTGTCTGAGAACACGCCCACTCTGTCTGAGAACACGCCCACTCTGTCTGAGAACACGCCCACTCTGTCCTCATAATCTGAGAGCCAGCAATAGGCGAGTCGTGTTTCTCTTTTGTTGTGAAGGACTGAGCATTTTCCCTCCTTGATCCTCAGACTCCAGGACTGATCATTGTGTCCAAACCTACTCTCTTCACTGTCTCCTCTGCGTCTGATTCCTCTGTAACTCACTGCTATATAAACACTCCCGCTCCAGAAGACCTCCCAGTAACAGCGCCCCCTCAGGCCAGTGGAGCTCAGGACCTGACACAAGTCTGTGAACCTGTCCTTATGATTTCGATACTGCTGCTGCTTCCACTCACAGCTCACAGTCCGTCTGTCCTCATACAGATGGAGACGTCTGTTAACTGTGTTTGGATCTAGAGAGACGTCACAGGAATCTGAAACACACAAACATCTAACTATCTGTGACAGAAATATGATATAATATCTCATCTATAAAACAGTACTCACACTTCCTCAGACCTGGGACCATGAACTGTTGTCCAGCAGGATCCAGCCTGAAACACACCAGTCCAGTTTACTGCTTAAAGACCAGACCAGGACCAGAGGGGAAGGTCCTCCTCAGTCAGACTCACCTGAGAGAGTCCAGGGGCCCGTGTGGGGCCTGTAGAGCCTTCAGGAGCTCGGTGGAAGGTCCTGGATGGTTGTAGCTCAGGTCTAAGTCTCTAAGACGGAAGGAGGCGGAGCTTAGTGCTGAGGCCAGAGAAGCCCCGCCCCTCTCTGAGACCAGACATCCAGACAGCCTAAAGACACACAGAATTACTCTCTAATGTGACAGAGACAGAGTGCATGATGGGAGCGTCTCACCTCAGGGTGTCCAGTCTGCAGGGGGCGCTCTTCAGTCCCTCACACAGCAGCACCACTCCTGAGTCCTGGAGGTCATTGTTACTGAGATCCAGGAGAGTCAGACTGGAGGAGCTGAGCACTGAGGCCAGAGGACCACAGCAGTCCTCCGTCAGGTTACACCAGGACAGACTGAGGAGAGAAGAGACAGTTACTGACCCTATCTGACCATGTTCCTCTGAAATTGACTGCAGTATTTAATCTGTTGGACAGGTGGCTCTGTTCACAGACATACCTGAGTGCCTCCAGTCTGCAGGGGGCGCTCTTCAGTCCCTCACACAGCAGCTCCACTCCTGAGTCCTGGAGGTCATTGTTACTGAGATCCAGGAGAGTCAGACTGGAGGAGCTGAGCACTGAGGCCAGAGGACCATCAGGACCACAGCATCGAGAGGTCAGACGGCAGATGGACAGACTGAGGAGAGAGGAGACAGTTACTGACCCTATCTGACAATGTTCCTCTGATACAGAAGGACAGTCTGGACTCACTTTGCTTTAGTGGAGGCTTTGATGACCGGCAGCAGACCCAGGAGAGCTTTCTCTGAGGCCTGGTATTTCCTGAGGTCAAAGTGCTCCAGGTCTGAGTCTGAGGACAGCAGGAGGAAGGACAGGGTGGACCACTCAGCAGGAGACATGTAGCGGTCAGAGAGACCTCCTCCTCTCATGACCTTCTGTATCTCTTCCACCAGACTGCGGTCGTTCAGCTCGTTCAGACAGTGCAGCAGGTTCAGGCTCCTCTCTGCAGACACGCCCCTTTCATTCAGCCTCTGTTTGATGTACTTTACTGTCCTCTGATTGGTCCGGTCACTTCCTGTTTCAGTCAGCAGACCCTCCAGCAGCCTCTGATTGGTCGGCAGAGACAGCCCCAGGAGGAAGCGCAGGAACAGGTCCAGGTGTCCGTTTGGACTCTGTAAGGCCTGGTCCACAGCAGAGCGGTAGAAGATCTCCTCTGGGGTTGGATCAGGATGTGTTCTCTTTGAGGAGTGTGGTGGCCGCAGGTTTTCTACAGAGCTGTAGAAGGTACTGAAGTCTGGTGATGGTTGTGTTGGTATCTTTTTAAACTCTAATAATGGAAGCATCAGCTTGGATAGCTTTCTTAAAATTGATCCCAGGCTCTTAGAGGAGTGTGGTGGTGACAGCGGTTTCTCCTCGTGGTCAGGGCTCTTAGAGGAGTGTGGTGGTGGCAGCAGGTTCTCCCCAGAGTTGTAGAAGGTCTGATGGACGTGAAAAGCCGCCAGAAACTCCTGCACAGTCAGATGGATGAAGCAGTAGACCTTGTCCTGGTACAGACCTTGTTCTTCTCTAAAGACCTGTGTGAAGACTCCGGAGTAACGAGCGATCTCTGCAGCGTCCAGCCCACACTCGCTCAGGTCACTCTCGTAGAAGATCAGGTTTCCTTTCAGCAGCTGCTCAAAGGCCAGTTTTCCCAGAGACTTCACCATCTCCCTGGTCTCTTCAGTCCAGTGAAGGTCTGCTCCTGTTCCCTCGTGATACTTGATGTTCTTGACTTTGGCTTGGACCACCAGGAAGTGGATGTACATCTCAGTCAGAGTCTTGGGCAGCTCTGGTTTCTCTGTTTGCTCCAGAATCTTCTGTAAAACTGTGGAGATGATCCAGCTTATGACCGGGAGGTGGCACATGATGAAGAGGCTCTGTGACGTCTTGATGTGGGAGATGACGGCTGTGGCCTGCTGCTCGTCTGTGAACCTCTTCCTGAAGTACTGCTCCTTCTGTGGGTCGCTGAACCCTCGCACCTCTGTCACCATGGAGACACACCATGCAGGGATCTGATTGGCCGCCGCTTATCCAGAGGCAAGCGGAGGGAAGCAGGCTCCCCCTGATGAGGTTCACCAGCAACTCCTCCACTGAGGCGCTCTCTGTGGGCTCAGTCAGGACCCGGGTCCGGCTGAAGACCAGAGGAAGTCTGCACTCGTCCAGACCGTCAAAGATGAAGAGCAGCTGCAGGTCTTTAAAGCTGAGGAGACCTTTGGTTTGACTGAAGAAGTGCTGCAGCAGCTCCACCAGGCTGAACCTTCTGTCTCGGAGCACATTGAGCTCTCTGAAGGTGAAGGGGAACAGCAGCTGGACGTCCTGGTGAGCTCTGCCTTCTGCCCAGTCCAAACTGAACTTCTGAGTCAGCACCGTCTTCCCCACGCCGGCCACGCCCTTCGTCAGCACTGTTCTGATTGGCTGTTCAGATCGTTGTTTAAAGATCTCCTCACAGGTTATCGCACGTTCTGTTGGTTTCCTGGTCGCTCTCTCGATCTGTCTGACCTCATGTTCCTGGTTGACCTCTGAAGCCCCGCCCTCTGTGATGTAGAGCTCTGTGTAGATCTCCTGTAGGGGGGCGGAGTTTCCTGCTTTAGCCACGCCCTCAAACACCTGACTGAACCTCTGCTGCAGGTGAGACTTCAGTTCACGGCTGCACACACGAGCTGCAGACTCTGAAGACAAACACAGGAGTCAGAGCAGATAAGGATCAGAGCGACTGTAAACACAGATCTTACTGTTCCTCAGACGCTCGGCCAGCTGCTCCTGCTCCATCCTCCTCAGGAAGTCCACAGTGATGTTCAGCACAGCCTCTCTGCTGCTCTGCTCCTCCACTCTCTCTGAGGAGCTCCCTGTGCTCTGCTCTTCACTCTCTGGGTTCTCTAAGGTCATTTGTCTGTGGAGCTTCTGCAGTTGTTCTTCGACAAAGGTGAGGATCTGCTGCTTCAGAAGCTACAGAAGTTTATGAAACAATCACATATGAACACAGAGCAGGAGCACTGGGCCAGTGAGAGAGCATGAACTGACCATGAATATGGAGTCCAGCTGAGTCTGACCATCTCCACGGACATCACCTCCACCTTCAAACCTGCATCACAAACACAAACATTACAATATGAAACATGCAGATGTTTTATGCATCATGAACGGGGGCATTTCAAAACACCTTATACAGAGACAGATCCATAATCATCTTCACAAACTATCAACCTGCTCCCCCAATTTTCAAAAATATTTGAAAAAGTTTTAAGCAAAAGGTTGGAAAATGTTTTACTACATGTGGGATATTGAATGAAAGTCAATATGGCTTTAGAGAAACGAGATCTACTACAATGGCAAAACTGGAAGCTGTGAATGAAACAACTACACATCTCGATAAGAAGAAATTTGCAATTGGAATATTTATTGATTTAAAGAAGGCCTTTGACACAATTAATCATTCCATTTTACTTGATAAATATGGTGTACGAGGAGTGGCTTGGAACTGGAAGCCGAGCTATTTAACAGAGAGACAGCAGTTTGTTAAGATGGGGGAGTAAGAATGTCAAAGCAGAGTTTGTGGTGTTCCTCAAGGATCTATATTGGGTCCTCAATTGTTCAATCTCTAGAATGATATTATTTGCTGACGACACCAATATTTTTTATTCTAATGATAAGTACAACAATCTCATTGATGTAGCAAATCTGGAATTGACCAAGATGAAAAATCATGGATGGATATTAAAAAGCTTTCACTGAACTTAAATAAAACTAAAGTAATGATGTTTGATAATTTTACACATCAGTATCGGGCAATAAGCATAAATGGCATTACAATAGAAAAGGTGTCTGAAAACACATTTTTGGGGATGATTATTGATGATAAACTGAAAAGGGAAACCGCACATCAAGCACATTCAAAATAAAATCTCAAAAAGTATTGCAGTGATTAATCAAACTAAGTATGTGCTGGAGTACAAAGCGCTTCATCTGCTGTACTGGTCAAGTATCTGACATAAAGTATAGAAATTTGTGGCAACAATTATAAAAGTTCACTACATTCCCTGTTCATAATCAAGAAACGAGCAATCAGAACAATTAACAAGGCTGGATATTACGAGCACTCACACAAATTATTCCAGCAATCTAATCTATTAAAACTGTCTGATTCAGCTGACTTTTATACAGCACAACTATTACACAAAGCTAAAGGATCTGTATCTGCTATTTTATCCATCCCAAAGTATAGGCATTTATATGATATGTTGTACCTCTACCACTATGGAGTACTCATTTTTGTGAGTATATAAACAAAACTACATCATAATTAATTTCCTGCAGTGAAAGTGTAATCTGGAGCCTTCAGACACATACGCCTGTTTTGCCAACAGCATCATCAGAAGACTGGGGGAAACTCATGACTGAAGATCTGCTGAAGGGTCGTAGGGATGTCCATACAGTATCACCATTTGGTGTAAAAAGGTCTCTTTAGAAGGTTAAAGGAACAGGCAGCGTTTTTCCATAATGAGATCTGTTCTTACCTGAGCTTAGAGGAGTTGATGCGTACCTGGTGGTTGTTGATGTTGTTAGCATTTAGCCCCTCCTCGTCTCCTCTATGGGGCCAACGGGGGGGAAGTAAGAAGTGACCAAGCTCTTCCATGTTTCCCTTATTCAAATACAGTTATATGAGCAGTTACACGATCCAAAACTAAACATATACCAATATCTTCAGAATTCTTTAGGAGTGAAGATATTAATGCCCAGACGTCAAAGTACTCCAGGTGTTATTACGCCTTACAAAATAGTTCCCCTTTTTATCCACTTAGAAAATCCACGTTTAATTTTGTGTAGCTAGACTTGGACCCTGTAACAACTCACGTAATAGTATTTAAATGGGGAAACGTGGAAGAGCTTGGTCACTTCTAACTTCACCCCCGTTTGAGTCCGTAAGAATAAGTCCAGAGGCAAAGCTCAGGTAAGAATATATATCTCAGGATAAAAAACTGTGGCCTGTTCCTTTAAGATATTATGTAAACTCGATGAAACTGTTAAAAGCATTAACTAAACTGCTGAAATATTCAGTTTTATTCATTAATCACCAGCAGAGAATTGTTCCTCCAATCACGACCTTTGACTCATGTCAAGTAAAACCTACAGGCCCTATAGTATGAGGTCTGCAGAGACTCCTCCTCATCATCACCATCACAAACCCATCAGTCTGCTGTACCTGAGGTCTCCAGGAGGATCCACTCTAAAGTTCATGTCTTTGTCTTTGGACCGGTCGCTCATCTCAGACTCACAGAAACCAGGCCTTTCTGAATTCCTGTTTAAATAAAGGAAGTGATTAGTTTAAACACTCCACAGAGAGAGCAGTGACTGAAAGAAATCAGGTCAATACAAACCTTTGAAAGAGAATAACTGCGTCTTTGGATTGGTCACTTTTCAGAGACAAACAGCTGAGGCCGGGTCGGTCCTGTTTCCTCCTGATGGACAAAGAGATGAACTTGTGTCAAATGCACAATCAATCACAACTGGTGTTGCTTCTTTTTCTGTTGCTGAATACGGAACAGGTTTGGACGTTTAATAAGGTCACACAACAACAACAACAATGTACTGAGAGAAATAATAGCAACCAGCACATTTAACCTCTTAACCCCCACCTGGACTGAGCACATTTTCTCCAGTTTGGCATTACCCTAATCTAAAACTGAAAAATTGAGCAATAAAAACTACGACAAAAAGAAACGAAAGAAAAAAAGACACACTTCCAAGAATGTGACAAAAGCGTGATGAAAAAGTGAGCATCAGTTTTGTAGGTCTTTCAAATGAGGGGTTAATCTGGCCTATAGGCTGCAAGCTCCTGTCGGGAAGGTGCTAGATTTGGGTAAAGCTGAACTGGAGTTGTCCGGGCTGTTCGTTCCCTGTATGAGCAGCAGGAGCTTGGATCATTGCCGGCAGTAAGTCAGACCTGTTCCCGGTGCGTGTTGGTCTCCTCAGGGCTGCCCTTTGTCACCGGTTCTGTTCATTACTTTTATGGACAGAATTTCCAGGCGCAGCCAGGGGCCGGAGGGTGTCCGGTTTGGGAGCCTCAGGATCTCATCTCTGCTGTTTGTGGATGATGTTGTTCTGTTGGACCTTCAGCTGCCCTGGGGCGGTTTGCAGCCGAGTGTGTAGCGGCCGGGATGAGGATCAGCACCTCCAAATCTGAGGCCATGGTTCTCCTTCCCCTCTACAGGTCGGTGGGGAGTCCTTACCTCAAGTGGAGGAGTTCAAGTATCTCGGGGTCTTGTTCTCAGTGAGGGACGGATGGAGCGTGAGATGGACAGACGGATCGGTGCGGCGTCAGCAGTGATGCGGTCGCTGTATCGGTCTGTCGTGGTGAAGAGGGAGCTGAGTCTGAGGCAAAGCTCTCGATTTACTGATCGATCTACGTTCCCGCCCTCACCTATGGCCCGTCTGCTGAGGGATCCTTCGGCCCTGGGTCTCTATAGCCTGTCCGTCCATGGGAGTGGATCTCTCCTTCTGTGGTTCTCCCCAAGGTTTCTCTTTTCTCCTGCCGGGTTTTGGAGTTTTTCCTTGCCGTGCTGGAGAGTCTAAGGACGGGGGACGCCCGCGCCGCTCGTCGCTGCCTCCTATTGGACATTATATTTGCCTGGATTCACCTTAACTTCTAATTGTCATATTTATTGCTCTGTTTCATTGCCTTAATGTTTGGTGAGGCGACTTCTGTTGTGATATTGGGCTATACAAAACCATTCAACTTGAAACTCCTTCGCAGGGTGGCTGGGCGCACCCTTCGAGATCGGGTGAGGAGCTCAGTTACCCGAGAGGAGCTCGGAGTAGAGTCGCTGCTCCTTCACGTCGAAAGGAGCAGCTGAGGTGGCTCGGGCATCTGTTCCGGATACCTCCTCGTCGCCTCCCGCCGGAGGTGTTCCAGGCATGTCCTAGTGGGACAAGGCCTCGTGGAAGACCCAGGACACGCTGGTGGGACTATGTCTCCGAGCTGGCCTGGTGTCGCCTCGGGGTCAGAACAGCTGGAGGAGGTGTGGCCTCGGGGTCAGAACAGCTGGAGGAGGTGTGGCCTCGGGGTCAGAACAGCTGGAGGAGGTGTGGCCTCGGGATCAGAACAGCTGGAGGAGGTGTGGCCTCGGGGTCAGAACAGCTGGAGGAGGTGTGTGTAGATCGGGAAGTTTGGGCATCTCTGCTGAGACTGCTGCCCCCGTGACCCGGCCCCGGATAAAGCGGAAGGAAATGAATGAAATAAATGAATGAATGAATGGATGGATGGATGGATGGCGTTCTATACATTATCTCGCTTATTATTCGGCCATTTGCCAACTGAACACACACAACATAAACTTCATACACTTTTATGAAGGTCGAAAGGTTTATTTAATGACTTACGCGACAAATAGTTCCCAAAAGTTTGCGCGTTGCTCGGCAATGTTTGGCTAGGCTAGAAGCAGCAAGGCTAACAGCTAGCCTAGCTACTTAGCTGAAGGCGCAGTTAGAGGAATGGTGGTGAATCTCTGGGTAAGTTGAAAGTCAGACTCACGCTAACTTCACAAGCGATTCCCCGACTTCTCTCTCAGTGACGGGACAGATAGTGTCGCTGCTACGTACGCGCGGAGTGATATGAAAGCACCAACTCCGCTGCCATTGGCAGCGTCATTATTTTTTTCAGACGTCCTTTATCAGAAAATAATGACCAGTAGAACGTTGGGAAATCCCATTCAAATCAACGGAGCTTCTACTTACGTTGTGAAGAGCCGTATAATAATGTCATTTAATGCACAAATACCATAATAAAAAAAACCAACTATAAATTCTTTTGAATGCAATCACGACCTTTCGCTTCATGTCAAGTAAAACCTACAGGCCCTATAGTATGAGGTCTGCAGAGAGACTCCTCCTCATCATCACCATCACAAACCCATCAGTCTGCTGTACCTGAGGTCTCCAGGAGGATCGACTCTAAAGTTCATGTCTTTGTCTTTGGATCGGTCACTTTTCAGAGACAAACAGCTGAGGCCGGGTCGGTCCTGTTTCCTCCTGATGGACAAAGAGATGAACTTGTGTCAAATGCACAATCAATCACAACTGGTGTTGCTTCTTTTTCAGTTGCTGAATACGGAACAGGTTTGGACGTTTAATAAGGTCACACAACAACAAACAACAAACAACAACAACAACAACGTACTGAGAGAAATAATAGCAACCAGCACATTTAACCTCTTAACCCCCACCTGAACTGAGCACATTTTCTCCAGTTTGGCATTACCCTAATCTAAAACTGAAAAATTGAGCAATAAAAACCACAACAAAAAGAAACGAAAGAAAAAAGACGAAAACACAATTCAAACACTTCCAAGAATGTGACAAAAACGTGATGAAAAAGTGAGTTTCAGTTTAGTAGGTCTTTCAAATGAGGGGTTAATCTGGCCTATAGGCTGCAAGCTCCTGTCGGGAAGGTACTAGATTTGGGTAAAGCTGAACTGGAGAAAATGTGCACAGTCCAGGTGGGGGTTAAGAGGTTAAACGCTAAATATCTCTTATCTTTTCCTATCTCAGAGTTTATACTGGCTGCAGCAAGTTAAATGTAAGGCCTTAATAATGTCACTTAATGCACAAATACCATAATAAAAAAACAACTATAAATTCTTTTGAATGCAATCACGACCTTTCAATTCATGTCATGTTAAACCTACAGGCCCTATAGTATGAGATCTGCAGAGACTCCTCCTCATCATCATCACAAACCCATCAGTCTGCTGTACCTGAGGTCTCCAGGAGGATCGACTCTAAAGTTCATGTCTTTGTCTTTGGACCGGTCGCTCATCACAGACTCACAGAAACCAGGCCTTTCTGAATTCCTGTTTAAATAAAGGAAGTGATTAGTTAATAACTGGTCACAACAACGGGCTTTCGAGCAAAAGACGTACAGAAACGTACAGAAAATTTTAGCAAAACCTGCAGTTGATTGTGTTTTTTATCATGAATTTACTTTTCACTGAAATTATGCAGTAAAAAAAGAAATGTAGTTTTAAACGCCTGCTAGAGTCGAAAATGCTTTTTAGTGACATTTAAGGGTTTATTTTCAACATGATTCAGTTAATGCCCTGCAGAAACCCTGTATCTGCTAAAATCATAAATCCTTACATTGCAGTGTTGGTTTTCTTCTTCCTGTTTTTCTTCTTAAACTCCCCTGTGATCCCCTGAAAGCTCCTCTGTATCTGAGTGCCTGTTCTGCTGTGAGAACTAGAGAACTCTCTGTCCTCAGACCCGGGATCCGAGTCAGGACCATGATGAGGACCAAGTCTGGACATGGGACGATCCATCTTCTGATGCAGGGAGTTTATTTTGATGTTTCCTGTTTATTTACAGTAAATGATTTATGTGCAGCTGCTGTAAAGCTGCTGAGACTGTTTAAAAACATCAACTGACTTTAAGCAGGTCTTTTTTTAATCTCAACAGCAGCAACAAAGGTGTGACTAAGAATTTCTTCAAGATGAGAACAGAAGAATCAGCCCTGAAAGACAAAACAGACATGACAGGATGGGTCGAGTCTCAGACAAACTGCGTTAAAGGGGCTTAGCTGGAATAAACAGGCCGAATAATTCAAACATTTGGCAACAGTATTTTCTCTCATTTACTGATATAAAAGGCTTCAACATTCAAAGATCACAAACAGAAGGTGTCAGACTTATAACAGTGAGGAAATGTAATGTTTAGCTCTGACTCTGACCCACATTCCAGGAGCTGTTTGTAAAGTGCACAACAATCTTATGATCTGTGTAATCCAGGAATAAATGAGCTTTTTCTATTAATGAGAGAATAAGAGAAAATCCACTCACCAAACTCAGTCCTGCGTCTCAAAATGGAGTTAGTTTGACTTCAGGATTTTACAGGAAATGTCCACATTCAGTGAGAAACAAGTAACAGGAAGTGAAACGAGGAAGAGATTTCACACTTTTCATGAATAAAGGGAGTAATGAGTCAATTTCTATTTCTTTGTAAAGTGAATTCAACTACAGAGTTAAACTACAAGATAAGTCACTACAAAGCTGTAACAAAAATATGAGTGGGACAAGTTGTGTGATGTTGTGGGACACGGTGAGACGATTTGATAACGACCATTATAGAAGCATTTACTTTTCTGTTTTAGCCCCAAACACACATATTAATACGGATAAAGGAACATCAGAACACACATACTGTAGACATGAGCTGTACATGGATATGATGACATTGTTCATGAACAGAGTCTCACTGTTTTGTAGCTTTGTAAATGAGGGACTTTCTCTACATTGGTGGGACAAAGGCCTAAATGACTGTACAGAACAACCAAAGCCTTACACAGCCCTTAAAGCATCATCTGCCCATCACTACGCTCTACCATTTAGTACAAACTAAACACACACTTCCTGTTCTTGGATGTGAAGCGTGTTAAGAGTTACTCACCGCCTGGCTAACCCTGTCCAGTCGTTATCACCGCAAGGTTTCCCCAGACAGAGTGAGCCAGTCTGAAGGCCTGGGCTGCAGTCGTTTCTCACATGGCTCTGGGCTCCAGGAGATGCTCCTTCTGTGGGTCTTCAGTCACGGAGTCACTGGAGAAAAAGGACTTTTTATAGAACTCGCTTTGTTTAGGAAGTCTTTATGGTTTGAACATTATTTTACTAAGTATTATTATTATTAGGTCCAACACAGTCACAGTGTTTGTGTTTTTCTTTCTTTTTCTCTAGTTCGGCTTTCACCAAATCGAGGAGCTTTTTGACTGGAGTTTACAGCATATAAACAGCATTGCCTCATTTTTTACCTGTTTCTTGGTGCTTTTTTGTTGCTTTTTTATGGCATTTTTGTCACAATTTTGCCACTTTTTTTGTTCAGTTTTTGTTGCTTTTTGCTTTGCACTGTTTGTCACTTTTTTTTTTGTCAATCAATTGCTCTTAAGTGGATTTTTGTTACTTCTTTTGTTGTACTTTCATCGCTTTTTGTTGTGTTTTGTTACTTTTCTTTGCTCTTTTGTGGCTTTTTTTAATGCGGTGACTTTTTGATCCCTTTTTGTTGCGTTTTCATCCTCATTTTCGTTTCGTTTTTGTCGCTATTTTGAAGAAGCTTTTAGATTTGGATAAAGCCAAACTGGAGAAAATGTGCTTGGTTCAGGCGGGGGTTAAACTCTGACCCCCGCCTGAACCAAATGCATTCTGTCCTCTTTGGCTGTTATATAGGCCTGTGTAACACCTCATTTGAAAGCTAAGACCCACAAAACTGATCTTTTTCCTTGAGTTGTTGCTGTGTTGTGTGTGTCACCTTTTTTATGTGTTTTATTTTTTTTTCATTTTTAGCATTTTTGTTGAATTTTTGTGACATTTTTGCTGAATTTTTGTCACATTTGTTGAATTTTTGTCACATTTTTGTTGATTTTTTGTTGAATTTTTATCACATTTTTGTTGATTTTTTGTTGAATTTTTGTTGATTTTTTATCATTTTTTTAATCATTTTTTTGTTGATTTTTAATCATTTTTTTGTTGATTTTTTATAATTTTTTTGTTGAATTTTTGTTGAATTTTTGTTGAATTTTTATCATTTTTTTGTTGAATTTTTGTCACATTTTTGTTTAATTTTTGTCACATTTTTGTTGAATTTTTGTCACATTTTTGTTGAGTTTTTATCATTTTGTTGAATTTTTTTCACATTTTTGGTGAATTTTTGTCACATTTTTGTTGAATTTTTGTCATTTTTTTGTTGAGTTTTTGTAGAATTTTAGTCACATTTTTGCTGCGTTCACATCCTTGTTTTCTTCTCATTTTTTGTGGCTGTTTTGGTGCTTTTTTTCCCCAGAAGCTTTTTGATTCGGGTAAAGCCAAACTGGAGAAAATGGGATCCGTTCAGGTGGGAGTTAAGAGGTTAAAATAACGTTACTTCAATACACAGCCCATAGAGGATCAGTAATATAAAGAGACAGAATAAGTTGTACTAACAAAGAACACTATGCATTTTTACTTCTTTAATTTATAATCAACTTATTATAATTTGACCCAATAATTTCAGTTCTCGGGCAGTTTTATCTCCAAAGGTTAACGTTAACCAAGTCCTCACGAGGAGAGTCTGAAGTTTAACGAGTCACTGGTAAAACTAACGAGCATTAGATAACAATCAAACCAGCATCATCGAATATTTGACTAATTAGCAAACCAGAGGACATTTATTCCTGCTTATTTTTCTAAAGCAATAGTTTTAACCGTAAGTGTAAAAAATGAAGTCATGAAAACTAAGCTAACGTTGACGTAACTTCGACAGAAACAGCGTAAAAATGACACGTTCAAAAGTGTGAATAAACTGAGTTATAACAAACACTGGCCGCTACGTAAACCTTATAAAACACAAGTGTAAAAACTCACCAGAATCAGGAAAATTAAACTTTATTCCGCGTTTGCTTCGCTCCTCCGTGTCCTCTGCGGTATCCCTCCGCAGGCCGCGGCGCTGCTCCGTGTTCCTCCGCCCTTCGTGATTCCTCTGTGGCTTTTTCCTTCACTTTATTGTGGAACAAATCGCGTTTGTTGAATGAAACAATAATGTCTCACAGTGATGACGTGGATGTCTGATATTTACACTAAACTGTGCGCTGTCGTTTTTGAGGGAAGTGTAAAAGGCCTGGGACTACTTTTTCAGTTTGACGTGTACGGGGGAGGAGTGATCCGTTCCCGCCGTTTGAGGCCCATTCATCTGGTTTAAACCGGACTAAAACCTATGACTAAAACAGAATAAACCCAGGGTTAATAAAAGACTAAGCTGAGGTTTACATTCAGGTTAAGCTGTGGGTGAAGATGTTCTCAGGACTAAACTGTCTGTCGTTTAAAGTAAATATAGTTAAATATAGTTTACTGTGGCCTAACCAGAAATTAATAAACAGTAACATAAGATGGGACATAACAAGTATAACTCCAGTCTAAGATTGACAGACTATAAATTTAATTAAGAAAAATGAAATGTTTTGTCACTGAAACGAGGAAGAGATTTCCCACTTTTCATAAATAAAGGGAATAATGAGTCAATATCTATTTCTTTGTAAAGTGAATTCAACTACAGTGATTACACAGAGTTAAACTACAAGATAAGTCACTACAAAGCTGTAACAGAAATATGCTGAGAGGAAATAAAGCTGTAATGCATTTCTCTGAACACCAGATGTCGCCGTTTGGTAACTGAAACTGCTCCCTAACACCTGGAGCTCTACTGAGGAGAAAACAATAGTGTGAGCGCCACAAAACGGAGTCAGAGTGGGACAAGTTGTGTGATGTTGTGGGACACGGTGAGACGATTTGATAACGACCATTATAGAAGCATTTACTTTTCTGTTTTAGCCCCAAAAAAACACAGGAACTGGTCAGAACATTGATCGTATCTTGTTCTTTGTAAAACACTTGGAAACTTCCTGCTGCTCACCGTTCTGATCAGTCTGGGGCTTCATGCTTCATACATGTTTCTATCTGTTGATGAAAAAAGGGGAGTCCAATAAATCGGAGTAAGTTGTAAAATCTAAAGGAGAATATCAAATAAATGAGTTTCTGTTCACTAACAGGTAACGTTAACCAAGCCCTCACCAGGAGAGTCTGGAACAAAGTCCTCATGATTAAATGTTATTAGTTTAAACAAACACTTAGGGAGTCAAATGGCAGCCACGTCTCAGTTATGAATATATTGCATCTCGTAGAGCAATTTAATCTGACATTTACTCAACTAAACTTGGCTCGATTTAACTGTAAAAGGTGGAAACAATGACCAGTCACAAAAGCTACAAAATGTCATTCTACAAATCACACAAAGGCATTGATATAGAAAGTTATTGTTTCTGACACTGTCGACAACACAAACCTGACCAAATAAATGTGTTTAAACTCACCAGAAACGGGAAAACTAAACTTAATCAAACTTTTGAGTCTCCTTCAGTCGTCGTCTGTGTCGGAAAACTTGATTATTACACAGGAATTTAAAAGATATTTTAATTTGTCCACAAGGTCCTAATTCACTGATGTTGAAGCCACGACTGTTCTTTACTTTTGCACAGAATCTGTTTCGTCTGAGATGTTTATATTTGTAATAAAACCAGATGAAGGTGTTTCGTTCCATCTACAGAAAAGGTTCATACTGTGTCTCAGTAGAAACTAGTAAAGCAGGTAAACTAACCCGTCTGCTTTACAAACATAACAATGGTTTAATAGTTGCACCGAGTGAGAGCGTTTTAAGACTTCATCACATGTGAATAAAGTCAGTCTTTTATTGCGTGATGAGTTTTAAAGTGTAGAGGTTATGCAGATGAAGTCACAGCAGGTGTAACAGTCGAGCTAAACACAGACCAGTCACCGGATTCTTTCCAGATTTATGAGACTGTTAAATATGAAGCTTCAGAACCACATTTAAGGAAGGTTTCAGACAATGACATTCTTTTTCAGTTGCTTTCAGATAACAGTGCATTGATGGACCTGGCAGAATGAAATGGATGTACGGAGGAAGTTCACGGTGAATGAAGGAGCTGAAACACAAATGACACGACGCCATCACTGGTTAAGAACAATATATGTATTTTTACTCTATAAATGTTTCCACTGAAGCGAACACAGATGAAACACCATTACTGACGACAGAACAGCAAAGTCTGTCACAGTGAACGACCACTCACATTTTAGACAATTATACCAGATTTAATCACAACAGAACAGTTACTTTACAGCAGCTTCAATGAACAAAGTAAATTGTAAAGTTCACAGTAAATAAGTAAAATATATGAGGATGGGGTAACGAGACTGAAGTTGTTTATGTACAAGAACGACAGGACTTTCACAGACAAAACAAAAAAGGTAAATATCAATTAATCAGAAAAGGTCTGTCCTCCAGGGGGCGCAGTTAGAACACAGACAGTTTAGATTCAAAACTCAGTCTAAACCCTGGAAACAGCGGCTCAGTGAAGGAGGAGCTGAAGGTGTGAAGATGGGTCAGATCATAATCAGTGATTCTGTAAAAGGACAAAACTCCAGCCTCAGAGTCCAGGAACACGCCCACTCTGTCTGAGGACATTGAACCAGGCCACACAGCCATTCCAAGTGACTCCATAGGGCTTTGTACTGTTTCTGTTACTGACAAAGGGGAACAGGACAGTCGTGTTTCTCTCTTGTTGTGAAGAACTGAGTATTGTCCCTCCTTGATCCTCAGACTCCAGGACTGATCATTGTCTCCAAACCTACTCTCTTCACTGTCTCCTCTGCGTCTGATTCCTCTGTAACTCACTGCTATATCTATGTCCTTCCCACTCCAGTCGACCTCCCAGTAACAGCGCCCCCTAAGGCCAGTGGAGCTCAGGACCTGATACAGGTCTGTGAACCTGTCCTCATGATCTGGATACTGCTGCTGCTTCCACTCACAGCTCACAGTCTGTCTGTCCTCAGACAGACGGAGACGTCTGTGAGCTGTGTTTGGATCTAGAGAGACGTCACAGGAATCTGAAACACACAAACATCTAACTATCTGTGACAGAAATATGATATAATATCTCAACTATAAAACAGTACTCACACTTCCTCACACCTGGGACCATGAACTGTTGTCCAGCAGGATCCAGCCTGAAACACACCAGTCCAGTTTACTGCTTAAAGACCAGACCAGGACCAGAGGGGAAGGTCCTCCTCAGTCAGACTCACCTGAGAGAGTCCAGGGGCCCGTGTGGGGCCTGTAGAGCCTTCAGGAGCTCGGTGGAAGGTCCTGGATGGTTGTAGCTCAGGTCTAAGTCTCTAAGACGGAAGGAGGCGGAGCTTATTGCTGAGGCCAGAGAAGCCCCGCCCCTCTCTGAGACCAGACATCCAGACAGCCTAAAGACACACAGCATTACTCTCTAATGTGACAGAGACAGAGTGCATGATGGGAGCGTCTCACCTCAGAGTGTCCAGTCTGCAGGGGGCGCTCTTCAGTCCCTCACACAGCAGCTCCACTCCTGAGTCCTGGAGGTCATTGTTACTGAGATCCAGGAGAGTCAGAGTGGAGGAGCTGAGCACTGAGGCCAGAGGACCACAGCATCGAGAGGTCAGACCACAGAGGGACAGACTAAGGAGAGAAGAGACAGTTACTGACCCTATCTGACAATGTTCCTCTGACACAGAAGGACAGTCTGGACTCACTTTGCTTTAGTGGAGGCTTTGATGACCGGCAGCAGACCCAGGAGAGCTTCCTCTGAGGCCTGGTATTTCCTGAGGTCAAAGTGCTCCAGGTCTGAGTCTGAGGACAGCAGGAGGAAGGACAGGGCGGACCACTCAGCAGGAGACATGACTCTGTCAGAGAGACCTCCTCCTCTCATGACCTTCTGTATCTGCTCCACCAGACTGTGGTCGTTCAGCTCGTTCAGACAGTGCAGCAGGTTCAGGCTCCTCTCTGTAGACACGCCCTCTTCATTCAGCCTCTGTTTGATGTACCATGCTGTCCTCTGATTGGTCCGGTCACTTCCTGTTTCAGTCAGCAGACCCTCCAGCAGCCTCTGATTGGTCGGCAGAGACAGCCCCAGGAGGAAGCGCAGGAATAGGTCCAGGAGACCGTTTGGACTCTGTAAGGCCTGGTCCACAGCAGAGCGGTAGAAGATCTCCTCTGGGGTTGGTTCAGGATGTGTTCTCTCTGAGGAGTGTGGTGATGGTTGTGTTGGTATCTTTTTAATCCGGAATACTGAATGTTTAAGCAACTGCCCGAATAGCGTTCTTGAAGTTGATCCCGGGCTCTCAAAGAAATATGTTGGTGACAGCAGTTTCTCCTCGTGGTCAGGGCTCTTAGAGGAGTGTGGTGGTGACAGCAGGTTCTCTCCAGAGCTGTAGAAGGTCTGATGGACGTGAAAAGCAGCCAGAAACTCCTGCACACTCAGATGGATGAAGCAGTAGACCTTGTCCTGGTACAGACCTTGTTCTTCTCTAAAGACCTGTGTGAAGACTCCGGAGTAACGAGCGACCTCTGCAGCGTCCAGCCCACACTCGCTCAGGTCACTCTCGTAGAAGATCAGGTTTCCTTTCAGCAGCTGCTCAAAGGCCAGTTTTCCCAGAGACTTCACCATCTCCCTGGTCTCTGGAGTCCAGTGAAGGTCTGCTCCTGTTCCCTCATGATACTTGATGTTCTTGACTTTGGCCTGAACCACCAGGAAGTGGACGTACATCTCAGTCAGAGTCTCGGGCAGCTCTGGTTTCACTGTTTGCTCCAGAATCTGCTGTAAAACGGTGGAGATGATCCAGCTTATGATCGGGAGGTGGCACATGATGAAGAGGCTCTGTGACGTCTTGATGTGGGAGATGACGGCTGTGGCCTGCTGCTCGTCTGTGAACCTCTTCCTGAAGTACTGCTCCTTCTGTGGGTCGCTGAACCCTCGCACCTCTGTCACCATGGAGACGCACCATGCAGGGATCTGATTGGCCGCCGCGGGGCGTGTGGTTATCCAGAGGCGAGCGGAGGGAAGCAGGCTCCCCCTGATGAGGTTCACCAGCAGCTCCTCCACTGAGGCGCTCTCTGTGGGCTCCGTCAGGACCCGGGTCCGGCTGAAGACCAGAGGAAGTCTGCACTCGTCCAGACCGTCAAACATGAAGAGCAGCTGCAGGTCTTTAAAGCTGAGGAGACCTTTGATTTGACTGAAGAAGTGCTGCAGCAGCTCCACCAGGCTGAACCTTCTGTCTTGGAGCACATTGAGCTCTCTGAAGGTGAAGGGGAACAGCAGCTGGATGTCCTGGTGAGCTCTGCCTTCAGCCCAGTCCAGACTGAACTTCTGAGTCAGCACCGTCTTCCCCACGCCGGCCACGCCCTTCGTCAGCACCGCTCTGATTGGCTGTTCAGATCGTTGTTTAAAGGGTATCTAACCCCCCCTTCCAGAGGCTCAGTCTGAGAGTGTCAGATTTGAAAATCTCAACAGAAAAGGGGCGTTGCCTGGAGGACTAAGGGGCACGCGGGAGGGGTGAGGGGTGGGAGGGGTTTCGGGGTCTGATTGACAGGCCTGAGTCATTTGACTAACGATGCACTCGCAACGCTCCTCGTAAACAAAGTTCGAGCACAGCGAGCTAACTTATTTAGCAACATGGTGAGACAGCTCTACAGCTCTCTTTACACAGGACAGGCATCGTGGCAGACAGCGGCCTTGTACCCGAGACTGCTCTGAGGCGCGGGGTTATTTTATTAGTGATTCCGCTGTCATTTACAAAGCTAACGGCTTAGCATTGAGCAAGATCGATGTTAGCATCGCAGCTAAGGGACCAAACGTAACTGTCCTGGCTACTTTCAGAATCTACCGATCTATTTTAGATGTAGACTTTTCACTGTGGTCTACATAAACATTGCAGATGTATCTCAGTGTCCCAAGCAGAGAATGTGTGAGGTATAGAGACTTGATTATATGTATTACAAAGCTTTATTTTATTTCTCTCACAGCAAAGTGCACAAAACATGTCACATAAAAAAAAAAATATTGTGCAAGAACACTGTCCTAGAAATAGTTTTCGGTTGGTCATTGAAGATAAAGCAGATAAATCATCCATGTTTATCTAAAGGCTTAACTAAGGGTCTGTAACATTAGGCTCTTGGGTCCACAAAGTCATTTCTATTACTACATTTAGTGAATTACAGGTTTAACCAATGTAACACACGCACTGAACTACCACTAAATGATGAGTAAAGGCTATAATAAAGTCTTTACACGTATGCTTATTTAGTTGAAATAGTGAAAATGATAGATCTTATTTTTTTGGTAAGTTTTCTTACTTAATTTTGTACTTCCTGGCTTTTACAACATTGCAATTACCCAATGCAATTTTTCTTTTGTTAATCTTACTACGACAATATCAATCAATCAATAATGACAGTTTATATTTCATTTGAGGATCAAGCTGCATGTGGTACTCTATTCACTTAGTCTACCTAGATGTGTGCAATAAACAAATTGAACAAATACAATTTAAATTAATACTTGCCATACAATATCGAACTTGACTGTTTAATACTTAATTTATGGAATCAGAACTAGAACACACTGAACTGAATTTTTAAATGTGGCTCGATCATCCATCAAACTTTGATACGCCTTTTAGATTGATATAATTACAGTTTTGAGGGGAAAAGGCATTAAAAACATAGCAGTAAAGCTGAATTCTTGCATCCACAGTTGAGCTACAGGATGGCTTAAATTAACCAAGTAGCAGTAGCTCATGTACAGTATGCTGCATGCATACATGCAGGTCTTCTCAATGCACGGGAGACAAAGTTGACTTCTTATGGCTATACAGTTGTTGGGTTGCAGGTTAGTGTTCTAAAGGCCTATAATGTTATATAGAGGTACAATTATTTCATTTTTGAGGAAATGTTTGGTCTTGTATAAGAAAGATAATGGACCCAGTGACTGAAATTAGTGATCATTTTTGTAATTCATACATTTATTTTTTTGGCTGCAACTTGTGAAAGTGTAATGCAGTTAATATGAAAAACTGGCTCCTGCCTCCCCACTGGGGAGTGTGACATCACATTTTAGAACCTGCAACCCAGCAATACCAACTAAAATAATTACACATGCACCATTAAGTTTTCAGCTTCTAGAGACAAAGTGGTGCTGGTTCTACCTCACCAAACCATCCTGTGAAATATCTGACAGAAACAGCTAAAGGCTTCATTTTGTTCTTGGATTGCTGATCAGTGTCTACAATTAAATCTTGCATGGAACATTGATTTCATCTACTATGTTGTCCAGTGGCATGTCAGCTTATAGAATTCTTCATATTGCCATGTTTACTCCCATCGTTCTATATGTGGTTGGCGACTGTCCTTGTCCAATGTGCCTCCATTTCCAGAAACATTCTTTCTTTGCCCGATAGAGAGGTCGTCTGAAAATGTGAATTGAAATGCTATAAAAAAAATTAAAAAACACACAAAGACATGAATTACTTTAAAAGGGAAGTCTGTCATCAATATACTGATCAAATGCATCACCGTGTGATCCGATACATACAGTGGACATGAAGAATGGTTTGCATGCATTTTCTCCACCTCTTTCTCCACCTCTGACTCTGCATGGACAAGAAAAGTCTGTTACAACTCAGCATACATTTTTGCGTGCAAGATGTGTTAGCATCATTCTAATTTACATGTAAAATATAGTCCTCAATAAGGCAAAAAACTGTTTTCAATGAGAAGAAATATAAACCACTTGGGGAAATAGTAATATAAACAAAATGATAGGTGTCAACAAATGCATTTATTGGTCAACACTAAAAACGATTCTCCCACTTACTGGTGTAAAATACAATACTCCTATGCTACATTTGTTAGAATTTTAATGCGAGTTGAGCAATATTGTGATGTGCTCACCTACAGGTACTTATGACAGTTCAAATGAGTGGCCAGTCCTGTCTTGCACACACCTCAAGCTGGAAAATCCAGAAAACCACTCATACACGGGCTTTTTTCATCCACTGGACTTTGGTTCATGGTTAGCCACTGCTCTCAGGCAACACAGTCTGCATTCTGAAAAGATTTTGTTCCATACTGCCAGGCCAGTCTGAAAATATAATAATGCATATTCCACAGTCAATCCATAATCATCTGAGAATTCTAATGGTAACTGGTGCATTATTTCCCTGTAATCGCACAGTTCGTCTGAAAATCATCTTCTATATCACTCCACTGCAGCAATTTCCACAGTAATGATTAAAAATTAAGCTACTATTGTTGTGGAAGTCGCTTTAGATAAATCATCTGAAAAAACTGACTCTGCGTTGTGCAGTAAACCTGTGTAATACACAGCTTCTTGTTGTTTAATCCTTACTTATTCTACATTTGCTAAACTAGCACTATAGTCTAGCATTATAAACTAGCTATGTAATCTACGTAATATATTTGCCACACAAAATTATCAAGCCAAAACTTAACATGCTCACCTTATGTCCTCTTGAAAAATCTGGACCTGTGCCTGCTCACAGCCTCCTGCTTGTCTGGCCTCTCATACTGGGCACAGAGTGGTTCAGGCACAGGTACTTTGTCTGTGTGCTCCTGGTATGGGAGAGGATCCTCAACCACACTTTCAAACAGCAGGGCCATTAGTTGGTCAATATAGACTGTAAACAAAGCACAAAACATTTGTCTTTGTAAAAGCATTGGTTGTGTTGTTTTTAATGTGACATACCTGAGGTAGCTCTGGTCTTCAAGGCTCGCACGGTGTAGTCGCCACGTTTGTACTTTGGGTACACTATCGCATACCGCAGTACACCTTCAAGTGTTGTAGCATGTGACCTTGTAGCATTTTCATTGTAGTGCAGGGCAGCAATTTGCAACCTACAACATTTTTAGGTACAGATTCACACAACATTTTTTTTTTTTTAAATGTATGTATGTATTACCTTGCTAACATTCCTCTGAAGGAGAAGCCTGCACTTTTGGGGGAGAACCTAATTATCAGGCTGTGGAAGGCCTCAAGGGTTGACGTGTGGTACACCGGGCTGATTTTCTCCACATCCTTCACAAAGCGTGGAGCCAACACAATGTCACTGAGCCTCTCACATGCTGCTGTGCCTACAGAGTAAATTACCATGACATAATTGTAAAGCAATTTTTGTTTCGAATGACAATGCCAACCTTACATTTTTGAAATGTACATAAAATACAATGAGTAGAGGGCCAGTATTACTGATAACAAATGCAAAACTTACTTGGTTTGAGCCACACTCTTGACCCTTCCCCAACCAGAGGCCCGTGTAGGCACCGAGGGAACAGGGCATTGTCGTGCGTGTGCACATTCTGCATGTGGTTGGCCACAGACGTCCACTTAGCGACAGCCTCCTGTCCCGAGGTGGAAGTCGAAGCTGCCCAATAGAGGTGATTTACCACGCTTTTTCTCCACTGGCCAGCGTCCTGGGTGCTCTTTCTCTTTGCGAGCTCATCAATTTTTTTCCCAATTCCTAGAGTTTAAAATACATATTTACTAAATGCAGAATAACCATAATATTACACAGCATTCCCCAAATGCATACCCTTTCCCATGTGCCATGGGTCAAAGTAGTGCCTGATTTCCTTCTTTTCCTCCCTTAAAAACTTTTGCACGCCGGTGTGTCGGTCCGTCACAATGGCCTCCACATTGACACCCCTCTCTTCCAGCATAGTCAGACTCCGCACAAAGCCCTCCTTCTCCATGCGCACGCTGTTTCCAACCTCATTGCTCTAATAAGACAAAAAATAAATTAGGTGCTGAAATGCACAGAGTGATCCCAAATTACATATTGAAACATTCCTTGAATTCCATTACCTGGACTAGCTGGATGTCAATGACTTTGTTATTACTGAGATTCATCATGGTGTAACTGCCATATTTGGCCGAATGTCCTACACGAATGCAAGTTGTACGTTAGCTGACTTTTACTTCTGATAAATGTTAATGAAATGTATTTACCAGGTGAATCTGCCCGCATGTCCCCGCCCAGTGACACAGAGCCGCTTTCAAGAGCCTCCCTGATGAGGTCCTCCTGCTCCAACTTCCACTGCCAGTTGACCGTAGGGATGAGGAGCTTTGCCTGATGCCTGTAGAAGCACTGCTCTGACAGTCCCTGAATATTGAAGGCCCTCAAGAACTATAAAAGGAAAAAATAGGTTATCAACTGATAATAGATGGAAACAAAATCCAAACAAAATAATTTGTGCTGTACCTTTGAAATCTGACTAAACGATGAGCCGGTGAACAGCACAGCAGCACAGAGCTGTAGGTTTCCAGCTGGGATGTTGTTCACCATGGGCTGACTGGACCACTGACTGGAGAACTCACAGCGAGGACACTGTTGACTGACCCGAAGCAGTGTGCCGACTGTGATGGTGTCCACAGCACAGCGACCAGTGCAGACAGGACAGCGCCTGAACAGCTCCAGCAGTTGGTCCTCGTGAACAATATATTTTTTGTCCTTGTGTGGAGGGACTTCAGTGGGAATGCTATATAAAATAAAGGATATTTCATCCCTCAAAAAAACAGGAAGCTGTATATATTTTTTCTATTAAAAAGCTAGATTTCCTTTGTACCTTGAACAGTTCACAGTGCTGGCACTGTCATCGATGTGGAAGCTGGGGTCAGACGCTGACACCTCACACCTTCTCCTTTTTAAAGGTGTAGAGGCTGCTCTGGGACTGTCAGGAAGAGGGATTTCCATCAGGTCCTCAGTACCACAACCGACGCTTGTGTAAGCGGTCCGGGCTTGAGTAGCTGTACAAAACACAAACAAAATAAACAAACATGTTAAAAATGGCCGTAATTATCATTTACACAAAACAGAGTGTTTTTAGAAATAAAATGACTGTATAAACAATAAAAAGAGATATCACCTTTGCTTCGCCTGCTCGGCTTCACATTGGCCTGGACACTTGCATGCCTTACAATGACTGGATCAGTCTGGCAGCCAAATTCTCTGGTCACTGGCTGAAAACGTAAAAATACATATTATTTTTAAAATGTACACTACAGAAGAAGGGTAATGTGTTACATTTCCTTAGTGCATTTAATTGTTGTCTAATGCAGATTAGTGAACGTAAGCCAACATATGGATCCCAGCACCAGAGCACCCAATAACCATACGGTCCACCTGGAGTGGTCAGCCCTCTCGCCCCTCACTGACCACGATCACATATCACACGAGCGCGCGCGGAGCCACGGGCACCTGCCCGGTCAGTTTAGCCACACATTAGATGATAGCTATCCGTTAGCTTTATAGGTTAGCTTGTAGATGCACTCACGTTTTGCGCAGCTGTTGTCAAATATGAAAGCTACTGTCATCGCGAAAATGTAGACTAGTTTGGTGCTCAGTCTCAAGCACAATTACGCGCGGTCTCAGCGTAACTTTGTTGTGCAGACTGATGCATTAGCCACTCCCGCTAGCTACAAAAGGCTATAAAAGTTCACATGTCATAATATACAGCGGTGTAACTGTCAGCTCACCGTCTCATGCGGTTCATAGCGCTCTGTTTGAGCGCGGTTAGAGAGTTGCCAGACAGCTGATGGATGCAGACTGCTGTTCCTCTGCCCAAGTCAAGTGAACGAGTGCGGGGCGCACCGCTTGGAGCACACGCAGCCACAAGCCTCACCCAGTGCATAGTTTATTTACACGCCAGATCCCGCATTGTTTGAGACACTACTACAATCTATTTCAACGTGCACTATCGAAATTCTACTTACATGACATTAGTAGCAGTTTTAGGTTGTTGTTATTCTCACTCACCTCAGATTGGCGCCTGAAATCGTCCTGCTGGCGGGGCAGCAGTGTCGGTGGGCTCAGTCGTGGAAGAGCAAGGGTGGGGACTGCCTCATTCTTCAAACGAAGAACCTTACTGTAGCCCAGCTCAAACTCCAAGGAGTTGGCGAAGGAATCGCAAGCAAAATGTTGGTTGCAAACTCCAGCACGAGGCGGGAGTTCGCAGTTTTCCCCCAGGCCAATTGCGCGCAGCCACTGGCGCCTAATTTCTAAGTCCTGAGGAAAGTAATGTAAACCTACAGAACTATGACAACCTACAACACTACACTTTCTCCCCATCCTAACAAACAAGACTACAACACTACACCTAATATTACACAATACAGAACACTAAATACAGCTAACCTAGCTAATTCTTATGCTAAATGCTACTAATCTCTCACTAAGACTAAACTACAACTAAATCTAATAACTATCTAAACTACGACAAACTAATAAATCTAACTAAAAGCTATGCTAATAAATCTAACTAAAAGCTATGTAATAAATCTAACTAAAAGCTACGCTAATAAATCGCAAACCTGAAAATCGATATAAAGACACTCGCTATTCCAAACTCCAACTCGCTACGGGGGCGTGTGCGGAGTGGGCTGCTTTTATACTCCACAGAAGAGAGGCCGCTGACGTCGGCGCCCTCCTGCTGACGTAAGCGCCCCGCTCAGAGCTAATCACGAAGGAAACCAACAGTAAAGCATGTAATGCACTCGATAAGGTGCAGATGGCGCCACACAGACGGTTTTGGACACAAAGACAGGATTTCAACAAATATGCACTAAATTGTTAAAATAGTGACAGATACATGTAGACAACACTATAAGATACCCATTTATACAACTTAGCTAGAAAAAAAAGTTGATTTTGGGGTTAGTTGTTCTTTAAAGATCTCCTCACAGGTTATCGCACGTTCTGTTGGTTTCCTGGACGCTCTCTCGATCTGTCTGACCTCATGTTCCTGGTTGACCTCTGAAGCTCCGCCCTCTGTGATGTAGAGCTCTGTGTAGATCTCCTGTAGGGGGGCGGAGTTTCCTGCTTTAGCCACGCCCTCAAACACCTGACTGAACCTCTGCTGCAGGTGAGACTTCAGTTCACGGCTGCACACACGATCTGCAGACTCTGAAGACAAACACAGGAGTCAGAGCAGATCAGGATCAGAGCGACTGTAAACACAGATCTTACTGTTCCTCAGACGCTCGGCCAGCTGCTCCTGCTCCATCCTCCTCAGGAAGTCCACAGTGATGTTCAGCACAGCCTCTCTGCTGCTCTGCTCCTCCACACTCTCTGAGGAGCTCCCTGTGCTCTGCTCTTCACTCTCTGGGTTCTCTAAGGTCATTAGTCTGTGGAGCCTCTGCAGTTGTTCTTTGACAAAGGTGAGGATCTGCTGCTCCAGAAGCTACAGAAGTTTATGAAACAATCACATATGAACACAGAGCAGGAGCACTGGGCCGGTGAGAGAGCATGAACTGACCGTGAATATGGAGTCCAGCTGAGTCTGACCATCTCCACGGACATCACCTCCACCTTCAAACCTGCATCACAAACACAAACATTACAATATGAAACATGCAGATGTTTTCTGCATCATGAACGGGGGCATTTCAAAACACCTTATACAGAGACAGATCCATAATCATCTTCACAAACTATCGACCTGCTCCCCCAATTTTCAAAAATATTTGAAAAAGTTTTAAGCAAAAGGTTGGAAAATGTTTTGCTACATGTGGGATATTGAATGAAAGTCAATATGGCTTTAGAGAAACGAGATCTACTACAATGGCAAAACTGGAAGCTGTGAAAGAAACAACTACACATCCCGATAAGAAGAAATTTGCAATTGGAATATTTATTGATTTAAAGAAGGCCTTTGACACAATTAATCATTCCATTTTACTTGGATAAATATGGTATACGAGGAGTGGCTTGGAACTGGAAGCCGAGCTATTTAACAGAGAGACAGCAGTTTGTTAAGATGGGGGAGTAAGAATGTCAAAGCAGAGTTTGTGGTGTTCCTCAAGGATCTATATTGGGTCCTCAATTGTTCAATCTCTAGAATGATATTATTTGCTGACGACACCAATATTTTTATAACAACAATCTTATTGATGTAGCAAATCTGGAATTGACCAAGATGAAAAATCATGGATGGATATTAAAAAGCTTTCACTGAACTTAAATAAAACTAAAGTAATGATGTTTGATAATGTTACACATCAGTATCGGGCAATAAGCATAAATGGCATTACAATAGAAAAGGTGTCTGAAAACACATTTTTGGAGATGATTATTGATTATAAACTGAACAGGAAACCGCACATCAAGCACATTCAAAACAAAATCTCAAAAAGTATTGCAGTGATTAATCAAACTAAGTATGTGCTGGAGTACAAAGCGCTTCATCTGCTGTACTGGTCAAGTATCTGACATACGGTATAGAAATTTGTGGCAACAATTATAAAAGTTCATTACATTCCCTGTTCATAATCAAGAAACGAGGAATCAGAACAATTAACAAGGCTGGATATTACGAGCACTCACACAAATTATTCCTGCAATCTAATCTATTAGAACTGTATGATTCAGTTGACTTTTATACAGCACAACTATTACACAAAGCTAAAGGATCTGTATCTGCTATTTTATCCATCCCAAAGTATAGGCATTTATATGATATGTTGTACCTCTACCACTATGGAAAACTCATTTTTGTGAGTATATAAACAAAACTACATCATAATTAATTTCCTGCAGTGAAAGTGTAATCTGGAGCCTTCAGACACATACGCCTGTTTTGCCAACAGCATCATCAGAAGACTGGGGGAAACTCATGACTGAAGATCTGCTGAGGGGTCGTAGGGATGTCCATACAGTATCACCATTTGGTGCAAAAAGGTCTCTTTAGAAGATTAAAGGAACAGGCAGCGTTTTTCCATAATGAGATCTGTTCTTACCTGAGCTTAGATGAGTTGATGCGTACCTGGTGGTTGTTGATGTTGTTAGCATTTAGCCCCTCCTCGTCTCCTCTATGGGGCCAAACGGGGGTGAAGTAAGAAGTGACCAAGCTCTTCCATGTTTCCCTTATTTAAATACAGTTATATGAGCAGTTACACGCTCCAAAACTAAACATATACCAATATCTTCAGAATTCTTTAGGAGTGAAGATATTAATGCCCAGACGTCAAAGTACTCCAGGTGTTATTACGCCTTACAAAATAGTTCCCCTTTTTATCCACTTAGAAAATCCACGTTTAATTTTGTGTAGCTAGACTTGGACCCTGTAACAACTCACGTAATAGTATTTAAATGGGGAAACGTGGAAGAGCTTGGTCACTTCTAACTTCACCCCCGTTTGAGTCCATAAGAATAAGTCCAGAGGCAAAGCTCAGGTAAGAATATATATCTCAGGATAAAAAACTGTGGCCTGTTCCTTTAAGATATTATGTAAACTCGATGAAACTGTTAAAAGCATTAACTAAACTGCTGCAATATTCAGTTGTATTCATTAATCACCAGCAGAGAATTGTTCCTCCGATCACTACCTTTGCTTCAAGTCAAGTAAAACCTACAGGCCCTATAGTATGAGGTCTGCAGAGACTCCTCCTCATCATCATCATCACAAACCCATCAGTCTGCTGTACCTGAGGTCTCCAGGAGGATCCACTCTAAAGTTCATGTCTTTGTCTTTGGACTGGTCGCTCATCACAGACTCACAGAAACCAGGCCTTTCTGAATTCCTGTTTAAATAAAGGAAGTTCTTAGTTTAAACACTCCACAGAGAGAGCAGTGACTGAAAGAAATCAGGTCAATACAAACCTTTGAAAGAGAATAACTGCGTCTTTGGATCGGTCACTTTTCAGAGACAAACAGCTGAGGCCGGGTCGGTCCTGTTTCCTCCTGATGGACAAAGAGATGAACTTGTGTCAAATGCACAATCAATCACAACTGGTGTTGCTTCTTTTTCTGTTGCTGAATACGGAACAGGTTTGGACGTTTAATAAGGTCACACAACAACAAACAACAAACAACAACGTACTGAGAGAAATAATAGCAACCAGCACATTTAACCTCTTAACCCCCACCTGAACTGAGCACAGGTTAAACGTTAAATAACTCCTATCTCAGAGTTTATACAGGCTGTAGCAGGTTAAATGTAAGGCCTTAATAATGTCACTTAATGCACAAATACCATAATAAAAAAACAACTATAAATAATTTTGAATGCAATCACGACCTTTCACTTCATGTCATGTTAAACCTACAGGCCCTATTCACCTTATTCCGGAGGTTCGCGTGGGCGCCGCCATGAATTGTGCCCGCCCCTTTTCTCCTATGTGTTAACATGGGGCTGGAGAAGTCCAAATAAAATCAGTCACTACACGAAAACAAAGCCGTTTTCAGGCCGCACAGAGAAACGGTGCAGTGTTGACATGTTGGTGCAAATGAACATCGGACATTTTACACAAATCAATCGACTAAACATCAGATTTGAGCGGAGAATATTTCCCCTCGTTCTCCGTTAAAATGAACGGACTTCACGCTCGACCGGAAGTGTCAGGAAAAAGAGGCGCCGAGACGACGCAAAAAGTGGCAAAAGTGGGCGGGGCGGAATAAGGTGAATAGTATGAGGTCTGCAGAGACTCCTCCTCATCATCATCATCACAAACCCATCAGTCTGCTGTACCTGAGGTCTCCAGGAGGATCGACTCTAAAGTTCATGTCTTTGTCTTTGGACCGGTCGCTCATCACAGACTCACAGAAACCAGGCCTTTCTAAATTCCTGTTTAAATAAAGGAAGTTATTAGTTTAAACACTCCACAGAGAGAGCAGTGACTGAAAGAAATCAGGTCAATACAAACCTTTGAAAGAGAATAACTGCGTCTTTGGATCGGTCACTTTTCAGAGACAAACAGCTGAGGCCGGGTCGGTCCTGTTTCCTCCTGATGGACAAAGAGATGAACTTGTGTCAAATGCACAATCAATCACAACTGGTGTTGCTTCTTTTTCTGTTGCTGAATACGGAACAGGTTTGGACGTTTAATAAGGTCACACAACAACAACAACAACAACAACGTACTGAGAGAAATAATTGCAACCAGCACATTTAACCTCTTAACCCCCACCTGAACTGAGCACATTTTCTCCAGTTTGGCATTACCCTAATCTAAAACTGAAAAATTGAGCAATAAAAACCACGACAAAAAGAAACAAAAGAAAAAAGACGAAAACACAATTCAAACACTTCCAAGAATGTGACAAAAACGTGATGAAAAAGTGAGTTTCAGTTTAGTAGGTCTTTCAAATGAGGGGTTAATCTGGCCTATAGGCTGCAAGCTCCTGTCGGGAAGGTGATAGATTTGGGTTAAGCTGAACTGGAGAAAATGTGCTCAGTCCAGGTGGGGGTTAAGAGGTTAAATGTTAAATAACTCCTATCTCAGAGTTTGTACAGGCTGCAGCAGGTTAAATGTAAGGCCTTAATAATGTCACTTAATGCACAAATACCATAATAAAAAAACAACTATAAATTCTTTTGAATGCAATCACGACCTTTCACTTCATGTCATGTTAAACCTACAGGCCCTATAGTATGAGGTCTGCAGAGACTCCTCCTCATCATCATCATCACAAACCCATCAGTCTGCTGTACCTGAGGTCTCCAGGAGGATCGACTCTAAAGTTCATGTCTTTGTCTTTGGACCGGCCGCTCATCTCAGACTCACAGAAACCAGGCCTTTCTGAATTCCTGTTTAAATAAAGGAAGTTATTAGTTAATAACTGGTCACAACAACGGGCTTTCGAGCAAAAGACGTACAGAAACGTACAGAAAATTTGAGCAAAACCTGCAGTTGATTGTGTTTTTTTTATCATGAATTTACTTTTCACTGAAATTATGCAGTAAAAAAAGAAGTTTTAAACGCCTGCTAGAGTCGAAATTCAATGCTTTTTAGTGACATTTAAGGCTTTATTTTCAACATGATTCATTTAATGCCCTGCAGAAACCCTGTATCTGCTAAAATCATAAATCCTTACGTTGCAGTGTTGGTTTTCTTCTTCCTGTTTTTCTTCTTAAACTCCCCTGTGATCCCCTGAAAGCTCCTCTGTATCTGAGTGCCTGTTCTGCTGTGTTTACATGATCAGGCATGACTTTGCAAACTGATATTATTCCGAAATTCAATAGATAATCTTCTTTTTTTACTCTTTCCACACCACATGAGCTCAGCCGCACCTGCTCTGCACTGTGAGCCCTCAACACTGACTTTAATATTATTTGCACTATACTTGTTCAGTGTTCAGTCTGAACCCTGTGAACATGAAACAATGAAGTCACAAACCTCTTCAGCTCAGGCCCACAGTCTGTAGAGAACTCTCTGTCCTCAGACCCGGGATCCGAGTCAGGACCATGATGAGGACCAAGTCTGGACATGGGACGATCCATCTTCTGATGCAGGGAGTTGATTTTGATGTTTCCTGTTTATTTACAGTAAATGATTTATGTGCAGCTGCTGTAAAGCTGCTGAGACTGTTTAAAAAACATCAACTGAATTTAAGCAGGTCTTTTTTTAATCTCAACAGCAGCAACAAAGGTGTGACTAAGAATTTCTTCAAGATGAGAACAGAAGAATCAGCCCTGAAAGACAAAACAGACATGACAGGAGGGCTGGGTCGAGTCTCAGACAAACTGCGTTAAAGGGGCTTAGCTGGAATAAACAGGCCGAATAATTCAAACATTTGGCAACAGTATTTTCTCTCATTTACTGATATAAAAGGCTTCAACATTCAAAGATCACAAACAGAAGGTGTCAGACTTATAACAGTGAGGAAATGTAATGTTTAGCTCTGACTCTGACCCACATTCCAGGAGCTGTTTGTAAAGTGCACAACAATCTCATGATCTGTGTAATCCAGGAATAAATGAGCTTTTTCTATTAATGAGAGAATAAGAGAAAATCCACTCACCAAACTCAGTCCTGCGTCTCAAAATGGAGTTAGTTTCACTTTAGCCTTTACAGGAAATGTCCAGTTCATAAAGAAACAAGTAACAGGAAGTGAAGGCGGAGTCACTGAAACCAGGAAGAGATTTCCCACTTTTCTTGAATAAAGGGAGTAATGAGTCAATTTCTATTTCTTTGTAAAGTGAATTCAACTACAGTGATTACACAGAGTTAAACTACAAGAGAAGTCACTACAAAGCTGTAACAGAAATATGCTGAGAGGAAATAAAGCTGTAATGCATTTCTCTGAACACCAGATGTCGCCGTTTGGTAACTGAAACTGCTCCCTAACACCTGGAGCTCGACTGAGGAGAAAACAATAGTGTGAGCGCCACAAAACGGAGTCAGAGTGGGACAAGTTGTGTGATGTTGTGGGACACGGTGAGACGATTTGATAACGACCATTATAGAAGCATTTACTTTTCTGTTTTAGCCCCAAACACACATATTAATACGGATAAAGGAACATCAGAACACACATACTGTAGACATGAGCTGTACATGGATATGATGACATTGTTCATGAACAGAGTCTCACTGTTTTGTAGCTTTGTAAATGAGGGACTTTCTCTACATTGGTGGGACAAAGGCCTAAATGACTGTACAGAACAACCCAAGCCTTACACAGCCCTTAAAGCATCATCTGCCCATCACTACGCTCTACCATTTAGTACAAACTAAACACACACTTCCTGTTCTTGGATGTGAAGCGTGTTAAGAGTTACTCACCGCCTGGCTAACCCTGTCCAGTCGTTATCACCGCAAGGTTTCCCCAGACAGAGTGAGCCAGTCTGAAGGCCTGGGCTGCAGTCGTTTCTCACATGGCTCTGGGCTCCAGGAGATGCTCCTTCTGTGGGTCTTCAGTCACGGAGTCACTGGAGAAAAAGGACTTTTTATAGAACTCACTTTATTTAGGACGTCTTTATGGTTTGAACATTATTTTACTAAGTATTATTATGATTAGGTCCAACACAGTCACAGTGTTTGTGTTTTTCTTTCTTTTTCTCTAGTTCGGCTTTCACCAAATCGAGGAGCTTTTTGACTGGAGTTTACAGCATATAAACAGCATTGCCTCATTTAGTACCTGTTTCTTGGTGCTTTTTTGTTGCTTTTTTATGGAATTTTTGTCACAATTTTGCCACTTTTTTTGTTCAGTTTTTGTTGCTTTTTTGCTGCGCTTTGATGTTTTGTTGTGTTTTGTTACTTTTCTTTGCTCTTTTGTGGCTTTTTTTAATGCGGTGACTTTTTGATCCCTTTTTTGTTGCGTTTTCATCCTCGTTTTCGTTTAGTTTTTGTCGCTATTTTGAAGAAGCTTTTAGATTTGGATAAAGCCAAACTGGAGAAAACGTGCTTGGTTCAGGCGGGGGTTAAACTCTTACCACCCGCCTGAACCAAATGCATTCTGTCCTCTTTGGCTGTTATATAAGGCCTGAAACACCTCACTTGAAAGCTAAGACCCACAAAACTGACCTTTTTCCTTGAGTTGTTGCTGTGTTGTGTGTGTCATCTTTTTTATGTTTTTCTTTCTTTTTTTTTCATTTTTGTTGAGTTTTTGTCATTTTTTTGTTGAATTTTTATAATTTTTTTGTTGAGTTTTTGTTTAATTTTTGTTTAATTTTTATCATTTTTTTGTTTAATTTTTGTTTAATTTTTGTTTAATTTTTGTTGAATTTTGTTGATTTTTTGTTGAATTTTTGTCATTTTTTTGTTGAATTTTTGTCACATTTTTATTTAATTTTTATCATTTTTTTGTTGAATTTTTGTTGAATTTTTGTTGAATTTTTATTGAATTTGTATCTTTTTTTTCTTTTTCTTTTTTTGATTTTTTGTAGAATTTTTGTGACATTTTTGTAGAATTTTTGTGACATTTTTGTTGAATTTTTGTCATTTTTTTGTTGAATTTTTGTCATTTTTTCGTTGAGTTTTTGTCACATTTTTGTTGAATTTTTATCATTTTTTGGTTGAATTTTTGTCACATTTTTGTTGAATTTTTGTGACATTTTTGTTGAATTTTTGTCACATTTTTGTCACATTTTTATCATTTTTTTGTTGAGTTTCTGTTGAATTTTTGTCACATTTTTGCTGCATTTACATCCTTCTTTTCTTCTCATTTTTTGTGGCTGTTTTGGTGCTTTGAAGCTTTTTGATTCGGGTAAAGCCAAACTGGAGAAAATGGGATCCGTTCAGGTGGGGGTTAAGAGGTTAAAATAACGTTACTTCAATACACAGCCCATAGAGGATCAGTAATATAAAGAGACAGAATAAGTTGTACTAACAAAGAACACTATGCATTTTTACTTCTTTAATTTATAATCAACTTATTATAATTTGACCCAATAACTTCAGTTCTCGGGCAGTTTTATCTCCAAAGGTTAACGTTAACCAAGTCCTCACGAGGAGAGTCTGAAGTTTAACGAGTCACTGGTAAAACTAACGAGCATTAGATAACAATCAAACCAGCATCATCGAATATTTGACTAATTAGCAAAC
The DNA here is from genome assembly GCF_951799975.1 of Gobius niger. Taxonomy (NCBI): domain Eukaryota; kingdom Metazoa; phylum Chordata; class Actinopteri; order Gobiiformes; family Gobiidae; genus Gobius; species Gobius niger. The sequence goes on from NC_136869.1 coordinate 520,681, forward strand.
CAGAGGACTTTTATTCCTGCTTATTTTTCTAAAGCAATAGTTTTAACCGTAAGTGTAAAAAAACGAAGTCATTAAAACTAAGCTAACGTTGACGTAACTTCGACAGAAACGGCGTAAAAATGACACGTTCAAAAGTGTGAATAAACTGAGTTATAACAAACACTGGCCGCTACGTAAACCTTATAAAACACAAGTGTAAAAACTCACCAGAATCAGGAAAATTAAACTTTATTCCGCGTTTGCTTCGCTCCTCCGTGTCCTCTGCGGTATCCCTCCGCAGGCCGCGGCGCTGCTCCGTGTTCCTCCGCCCTTCGTGATTCCTCTGTGGCTTTTCCTTCACTTTATTGTGGAGCAAATCGCGTTTGTTGAATGAAACAATAATGTCTCACAGTGATGACGTGGATGTCTGATATTTACACTAAACTGTGCGCTGTAGTTTCTGAGGGAAGTGTAAAAGGCCCGGGACTACTTTTTCAGTTTGACGTGTACGGGGGAGGAGTGATCCGTTCCCGCCGTTTGAGGCCCATTCATTTGGTTTAAACCGGACTAAAACCTATGACTAAAACAGAATAAAACCAGGGTTAATAAAAGACTGAGCTGAGGTTTACATTCAGATAAAGCTGTGGGTGAAGATGTTCTCAGGACTAAACTGTCTGTCGTTTAAAGTAAATATAGTTAAATATAGTTTACTGTAGTCTAACCAGAAATTAATGAACAGTAACATAAGATGGGACATAACAAGTATAACTCCAGTCTAAGATTGACAGACTGTAAATTTAATTAAGAAAAATGAAATGTTTTGTCACTGAAACGAGGAAGTGATTTCCCACATTTCATAAATAAAGGGAATAATGAGTCAATATCTATTTCTTTGTAAAGTGAAATCAACAACAGTGATTACCCAGAGTTAAACTACAAGATGAGTCACTACAAAGCTGTAACAGAAATATGCTGAGAGGAAATAAAGCTGTAATGCATTTCTCTGAACACCAGATGTCGCCGTTTGGTAACTGAAACTGCTCCCTAACACCTGGAGCTCTACTGAGGAGAAAACAATAGTGTGAGCGCCACAAAACGGAGTCAGAGTGGGACAAGTTGTGTGATGTTGTGGGACACGGTGAGACGATTTGATAACGACCATTATAGAAGCATTTACTTTTCTGTTTTAGCCCCAAAAAACACAGGAATCAGAACATTGATCATATCTTGTTCTTTGTAAAACACTTAGAAACTTCCTGCTGCTCACGGTTCTGATCAGTCTGGGGCATCATGCTTCATACATGTTTCTATCTGTTGATGAAAAAAGGAGAGTAAGTTGTACAATCTAAAGGAGAATATCAAACAAATGAGTTTCTGTTCACTAACAGGTAACGTTAACCAAGCCCTCACCAGGAGAGTCTGGAACAAAGTCCTCATGATTAAATGTTAGTTTAAACAAACACTTAGGGAGTCCAATGGCAGCCACGTCTCATTTATGAATGTATTGCATCTCGTAGAGCAATTTAATCTGACATTTCCTCAACTAAACTTGGCTCGTTTTAACTGTAAAAGGTGGAAACAATGACCAGTCACAAAAGCTACAAAATGTCATGCTACAAATCACACAAAGGCATTGATATAGAAAGTTATTGTTTCTGACACTGTCGACAACACAAACCTGACCGAATAAATGTGTTTAAACTCACCAGAAACGGGAAAACTAAACTTAATCAAACTTTTGAGTCTCCTTCAGTCGTCGTCTGTGTCGGAAAACTTGATTATTACACAGGAATTTAAAAGATATTTTAATTTGTCCACAAGGTCTTAATTCACTGATGTTGAAGCCACGACTGTTCTTTACTTTTGCACAAAATCTGTTCCGTCTGAGATGTTTATATTTGTAATAAAACCAGATGAAGGTGTTTCGTTCCATCTACAGAAAAGGTTCATCCTGTGTCTCAGTAGAAACTAGTAAAGCAGGTAAACTAACCCGTCTGCTTTACAAACATAACAATGGTTTAATAGTTGCACCGAGTGAGAGCGTTTTAAGACTTCATCACATGTGAATAAAGTCAGTCTTTTGTTGCGTGATGAGTTTTAAAGTGTAGAGGTTATGCAGATGAAGTCACAGCAGGTGTAACAGTCGAGCTAAACACAGACCAGTCACCGGATTCTTTACAGATTTATGAGACTGTTAAATATGAAGCTTCAGAGCCACATTTAAGGAAGGTTTCAGACAATGACATTCTTTTTCAGTTGCTTTCAGATAACAGTGCATTGATGGACCTGGCAGAATGAAATGGATGTACGGAGGAAGTTCACGGTGAATGAAGGAGCTGAAACACAAATGACACGACGCCATCACTGGTTAAGAACAATATATGTATTTTTACTCTATAAATGTTTCCACTGAAGCGAACACAGATGAAACACCATTACTGACGACAGAACAGCAAAGTCTGTCACAGTGAACGACCACTCACATTTTAGACAATTATACCAGATTTAATCACAACAGAACAGTTACTTTACAGCAGTTTCAATGAACAAAGTAAATTGTAAAGTTCACAGTAAATAAGTAAAATATATGAGGATGGGGTAACGAGACTGAATCTATGATCTATGACCAAGTGTTAACTTGAACAACTTGACACGACTTTCGAAACAAAAACGGTAAACAATTAGTCAAAAAAAGAAATAGATCTGTCCTCCAGGGGGCGCAGTTAGAACACAGACAGTTTAGATCCAAAACTCAGTCCAAACCCTGGAAACAGCGGCTCAGTGAAGGAGGAGCTGAAGGTGTGGAGATGGATCAGATCATCATTAATGATTCTGTAAAAGGACAGAAGTCCAGCCTCAGAGTCCAGGAACACGCCCACTCTGTCTGAGGAAACGCCCACTCTGTGTGAGGAAACACCCACTCTGCCTGAGGGCACAGGCCCTCCATAAGAGGACGCAGGCCATTCCGATTCTGTTACTGAGAAAGGGGAACAGGACAGTCGTGTTTCTCTCTTGTTGTGAAGAACTGAGCATTTTCCCTCCCTGATCCTCAGACTCCAGGACTGATCATTGTGTCCAAACCTACTCTCTTCACTGTCTCCTCTGCGTCTGATTCTTCTGTAACTCACCACTATATCAATGTCCTCCCCGCTCCAGCCGACCTCCCAGTAACAGCGCCCCCTCAGGCCAGAGGAACTCAGGACCTGATACAGGTCTGTGAACCTGTCCTCATGATCTGGATACTGCTGCACTTTCCACCCACATCTCACAGTCTGTCTGTCCTCAGACAGATGGAGACGTCTGTGAGCTGTGTTTGGATCTAGAGAGACGTCACAGGAATCTGAAACACACAAACATCTAACTATCTGTGACAGAAATATGATCTATGATATCAACTATAAAACAGTACTCACACTTCCTCACACCTGGGACCATGAACTGTTGTCCAGCAGGATCCAGCCTGAAACACACCAGTCCAGTTTACTGCTTAAAGACCAGGGGCCTCATTCATCAAACTGTGCGTGAGACTCTGACTTTGAAAGTGCGTAGGAAAGTAACGAAAAATTCTGTACGCAAAGTTTGTTTCCAATCTATAAAACCCTGCGTATGCGCCGGTGCGCACACCTGACCGCAATCTTTCCCTCGCTGATTCCACCTGGAGCAGAAAGCTGCGACCTCACGCCACGCCCTCTGGACACGCCCTCTGCCCGCCTCCATTTGACCATAAAAGGCAATGCAAAGTGACTTATTCATGCTTTTGTCTCCTCCAGGCTGGACTACTGTAACGCACTCCTCATCGGGATCCCTGGCAGGAGCCTCCAAATGCTCCAGTATGTTCAGAACAGCGCTGCCAGGATCCTGATGAGGGTGCGAAAACACGAGCACATCACCCCCATCCTCCGTACACTGCACTGGCTCCCCATTCAGAGGGAGGGGCTGAGAGGGAGGGGCTGAGGGGGAGGGGCTGAGAGGGAGGTGCTGAGGGGGAGGGGCTGAGAGGGAGGGGCAGAGAGGGAGGGGCTGAGAGGGAGGGGCTGAGGGGAGGGGCTGAGGGGAGGGGCTGAGGGGGAGGGGTTGAGGGGGAGGTGCAGAGAGGGAGGGGCTGACGCTGCCGCAGCTTCGGCAGAGAGGAGATTTAATGAAGAGTGAACTCTGCTTCTCTGATCACACGTATTGGCATTTTTCTACATATTCCATCAATAAAACTTTTCAAAACACATGTTTAGAAGGTAAAGAAGAGCCTTAAGTGTCGGCGAGATTTGGATTCACCAATAAAACACGATAAACTGTGGAGCATTTCAGTCACTCAAACTCCAAACAGCACACGCTGTAAATTAGGTCATGTTCTGTGTAGGATGAAGCAGCGGTTCAGCCCGGGTGGTGTGAGTGAGGAGAGGTCAGTGTCCGGGTGGAGTGAGTGAGGTGAGGTCAGTGTCCGGGTGGAGTGAGGAGAGGTCAGTGTCCGGGTGGAGTGAGTGAGGAGAGGTCAGTGTCCGGGTGGAGTGAGTGAGGTGAGGTCAGTGTCCGGGTGGAGTGAGTAAGGTGAGGTCAGTGTCCGGGTGGAGTGAGTGAGGAGAGGTCAGTGTCCGGGTGGAGTGAGTGAGGAGAGGTCAGTGTCCGGGTGGTGTGAGTAAGGTGAGGTCAGTGTCCGGGTGGAGTGAGTGAGGAGAGGTCAGTGTCCGGGTGGAGTGAGTGAGGAGAGGTCAGTGTCCGGGTGGAGTGAGTGAGGTGAGGTCAGTGTCCGGGTGGAGTGAGTGAGGTGAGGTCAGTGTCTGGGTGGTGTGAGTGAGGAGAGGTCAGTGTCCGGGTGGTGTGAGTGAGGTGAGGTCAGTGTCCGGGTGGTGTGAGTGAGGAGAGGTCAGTGTCCGGGTGGAGTGAGTGAGGAGAGGTCAGTGTCCGAGTGGAGTGAGTGAGGAGAGGTCAGTGTCCGGGTGGAGTGAGTGAGGAGAGGTCAGTGTCCGGGTGGAGTGAGGTGAGGTCAGTGTCCGGGTGGTGTGAGTGAGGAGAGGTCAGTGTCCGGGTGGAGGGAGTGAGGAGAGGTCAGTGTCCGGGTGGAGTGAGTGAGGTGAGGTCAGTGTCCGGGTGGAGTGAGTGAGGTGAGGTCAGTGTCCGGGTGGAGTGAGTGAGGTGAGGTCAGTGTCCGGGTGGAGGGAGTGAGGAGAGGTCAGTGTCCGGGTGGAGTGAGTGAGGTGAGGTCAGTGTCCGGGTGGAGTGAGTGAGGAGAGGTCAGTGTCCGGGTGGAGTGAGTGAGGAGAGGTCAGTGTCCGGGTGGAGGGAGTGAGGTGAGGTCAGTGTCCGGGTGGAGTGAGTGAGGTGAGGTCAGTGTCCGGGTGGAGGGAGTGAGGAGAGGTCAGTGTCCGGGTGGAGTGAGTGAGGAGAGGTCAGTGTCCGGGTGGAGTGAGTGAGGTGAGGTCAGTGTCCGGGTGGAGTGAGTGAGGAGAGGTCAGTGTCCGGGTGGAGTGAGTGTGGAGAGGTCAGTGTCCGGGTGGTGTGAGTGAGGAGAGGTCAGTGTCCGGGTGGAGTGAAGAGAGGTCAGTGTCCGGGTGGAGTGAGTGAGGAGAGGTCAGTGTCCGGGTGGAGTGAGTGTGGAGAGGTCAGTGTCCGGGTGGAGTGAGTGAGGAGAGGTCAGTGTCCGGGTGGAGTGAAGAGAGGTCAGTGTCCGGGTGGAGTGAGTGAGGAGAGGTCAGTGTCCGGGTGGAGTGAGTGAGGTGAGGTCAGTGTCCGGGTGGAGTGAGGAGAGGTCAGTGTCCGGGTGGAGTGAGTGAGGAGAGGTCAGTGTCCGGGTGGAGTGAGTGAGGAGAGGTCAGTGTCCGGATGGAGTGAGTGAGGAGAGGTCAGTGTCCGGGTGGAGTGAGTGAGGTGAGGTCAGTGTCCGGGTGGAGTGAGGAGAGGTCAGTGTCCGGGTGGTGTGAGTGAGGTGAGGTCAGTGTCCGGGTGGAGTGAGTGAAGAGAGGTCAGTGTCCGGGTGGAGTGAGTGAGGTGAGGTCAGTGTCCGGGTGGAGTGAGTGAGGAGAGGTCAGTGTCCGGGTGGAGTGAGTGAGGAGAGGTCAGTGTCCGGGTGGAGTGAGTGAGGAGAGGTCAGTGTCCGGGTGGAGTGAGTGTGGAGAGGTCAGTGTCCGGGTGGAGTGAGTGAGGAGAGGTCAGTGTCCGGGTGGAGTGAGTGAGGAGAGGTCAGTGTCCGGGTGGAGTGAGTGAGGAGAGGTCAGTGTCCGGATGGAGTGAGTGAGGAGAGGTCAGTGTCCGGGTGGAGTGAGTGAGGAGAGGTCAGTGTCCGGGTGGTGTGAGTGAGGAGAGGTCAGTGTCCGGGTGGAGTGAGTGAGGAGAGGTCAGTGTCCGGGTGGTGTGAGTGAGGAGAGGTCAGTGTCCGGGTGGAGGGAGTGAGGTGAGGTCAGTGTCCGGGTGGAGTGAGTGAGGAGAGGTCAGTGTCCGGGTGGAGTGAGTGAGGTGAGGTCAGTGTCCGGGTGGAGTGAGTGAGGTGAGGTCAGTGTCCGGGTGGAGTGAGTGAGGAGAGGTCAGTGTCCGGGTGGAGTGAGTGAGGAGAGGTCAGTGTCCGGGTGGAGGGAGTGAGGAGAGGTCAGTGTCCGGGTGGAGTGAGTGAGGTGAGGTCAGTGTCCGGGTGGAGTGAGTGAGGAGAGGTCAGTGTCCGGGTGGAGTGAGTGAGGAGAGGTCAGTGTCCGGGTGGAGTGAGTGAGGAGAGGTCAGTGTCCGGGTGGAGTGAGGAGAGGTCAGTGTCCGGGTGGAGTGAGGAGAGGTCAGTGTCCGGATGGAGTGAGTGAGGTGAGGTCAGTGTCCGGGTGGAGTGAGTGAGGTGAGGTCAGTGTCCGGGTGGAGTGAGTGAGGTGAGGTCAGTGTCCGGGTGGTGTGAGTGAGGAGAGGTCAGTGTCCGGGTGGAGTGAGGAGAGGTCAGTGTCCGGGTGGAGTGAGTGAGGAGAGGTCAGTGTCCGGGTGGAGTGAGGAGAGGTCAGTGTCCGGGTGGAGTGAGTGAGGAGAGGTCAGTGTCCGGGTGGAGTGAGGAGAGGTCAGTGTCCGGGTGGAGTGAGTGAGGAGAGGTCAGTGTCCGGGTGGAGTGAGTGAGGAGAGGTCAGTGTCCGGGTGGTGTGAGTGAGGAGAGGTCAGTGTCCGGGTGGAGGGAGTGAGGTGAGGTCAGTGTCCGGGTGGAGTGAGGAGAGGTCAGTGTCCGGGTGGAGTGAGTGAGGAGAGGTCAGTGTCCGGGTGGAGTGAGTGAGGAGAGGTCAGTGTCCGGGTGGAGTGAGTGAGGAGAGGTCAGTGTCCGGGTGGAGTGAGTGAGGAGAGGTCAGTGTCCGGGTGGAGTGAGTGAGGAGAGGTCAGTGTCCGGGTGGTGTGAGTGAGGAGAGGTCAGTGTCCGGGTGGAGTGAGTGAGGAGAGGTCAGTGTCCGGAGTGAGTGAGTGAGGAGAGGTCAGTGTCCGGGTGTAGTGAGTGAGGAGAGGTCAGTGTCCGGGTGGAGTGAGTGAGGAGAGGTCAGTGTCCGGGTGGAGTGAGTGAGGAGAGGTCAGTGTCCGGGTGGAGTGAGTGAGGAGAGGTCAGTGTCTGGGTGGTGTGAGTGAGGAGAGGTCAGTGTCCGGGTGGAGTGAGGAGAGGTCAGTGTCCGGGTGGTGTGAGTGAGGAGAGGTCAGTGTCCGGGTGGAGTGAGTGAGGAGAGGTCAGTGTCCGGGTGGAGTGAGTGAGGAGAGGTCAGTGTCCGGGTGGAGTGAGTGAGGTGAGGTCAGTGTCTGGGTGGTGTGAGTGAGGAGAGGTCAGTGTCCGGGTGGAGTGAGGAGAGGTCAGTGTCTGGGTGGTGTGAGTGAGGAGAGGTCAGTGTCCGGGTGGAGTGAGGAGAGGTCAGTGTCCGGGTGGAGTGAGTGAGGAGAGGTCAGTGTCTGGGTGGTGTGAGTGAGGAGAGGTCAGTGTCCGGGTGGAGTGAGGAGAGGTCAGTGTCTGGGTGGTGTGAGTGAGGAGAGGTCAGTGTCCGGGTGGAGTGAGGAGAGGTCAGTGTCTGGGTGGAGTGAGTGAGGAGAGGTCAGTGTCTGGGTGGTGTGAGTGAGGAGAGGTCAGTGTCCGGGTGGAGTGAGGAGAGGTCAGTGTCTGGGTGGAGTGAGTGAGGAGAGGTCAGTGTCCGGGTGGAGTGAGTGAGGAGAGGTCAGTGTCCGGGTGGAGTGAGTGAGGAGAGGTCAGTGTCCGGGTGGAGTGAGTGAGGAGAGGTCAGTGTCCGGGTGGTGTGAGTGAGGAGAGGTCAGTGTCCGGGTGGAGTGAGTGAGGAGAGGTCAGTGTCCGGGTGGTGTGAGTGAGGAGAGGTCAGTGTCCGGGTGAGTGAGTGAGGAGAGGTCAGTGTCCGGGTGGTGTGAGTGAGGAGAGGTCAGTGTCCGGGTGGAGTGAGTGAGGAGAGGTCAGTGTCCGGGTGGAGTGAGTGAGGTGAGGTCAGTGTCCGGGTGGAGTGAGTGAGGAGAGGTCAGTGTCCGGGTGGAGTGAGTGAGGAGAGGTCAGTGTCCGGGTGGAGTGAGTGTGGAGAGGTCAGTGTCCGGGTGGTGTGAGTGAGGAGAGGTCAGTGTCCGGGTGGAGTGAGTGAGGAGAGGTCAGTGTCCGGGTGGAGTGAGTGAGGAGAGGTCAGTGTCCGGGTGGAGTGAGTGAGGTGAGGTCAGTGTCCGGGTGGAGTGAGGAGAGGTCAGTGTCCGGGTGGTGTGAGTGAGGAGAGGTCAGTGTCCGGGTGGAGTGAGTGAGGAGAGGTCAGTGTCCGGGTGGAGTGAGTGAGGAGAGGTCAGTGTCCGGGTGGAGTGAGTGAGGAGAGGTCAGTGTCCGGGTGGAGTGAGTGAGGTGAGGTCAGTGTCCGGGTGGAGTGAGTGAGGAGAGGTAAGTGTCCGGGTGGAGTGAGGTGAGGTCAGTGTCCGGGTAGAGTGAGTGAGGAGAGGTCAGTGTCCGGGTGGAGTGAGTGAGGAGAGGTCAGTGTCCGGGTGGAGTGAGTGAGGAGAGGTCAGTGTCCGGGTAGAGTGAGTGAGGTGAGGTCAGTGTCCGGGTGGAGTGAGGTGAGGTCAGTGTCCGGGTGGTGTGAGGAGAGGTCAGTGTCCGGGTAGAGTGAGTGAGGTGAGGTCAGTGTCCGGGTGGAGTGAGGAGAGGTCAGTGTCCGGGTGGTGTGAGTGAGGAGAGGTCAGTGTCCGGGTGGAGTGAGGAGAGGTCAGTGTCCGGGTGGAGTGAGGAGAGGTCAGTGTCCGGGTAGAGTGAGTGAGGAGAGGTCAGTGTCCGGGTGGAGTGAGGAGAGGTCAGTGTCCGGGTGGTGTGAGTGAGGAGAGGTCAGTGTCCGGGTGAGTGAGTGAGGAGAGGTCAGTGTCCGGGTGGAGTGAGTGAGGAGAGGTCAGTGTCCGGGTGGAGTGAGGAGAGGTCAGTGTCCGGGTGGAGTGAGTGAGGAGAGGTCAGTGTCCGGGCACTGCGTAAAGACGCCTCGTCTGAAGGTCATGTGACCCGAGCTTTGGACCTAAACCCAGGTGGTCAGACTTATGTCCAGAGATGACTCAAAGCACAGAACAACGGGGTCATTCCTGCTTCCCGTTTAAAAGGCTTTAGCGCCAGTGCGCATACGTGCACGGGTACGAGCGTGCACGGGTAAGAGCGTGCACGCTCGTACCCGTGCACGGGTACGAGCGTGCACGGGTACGAGCGTGCACGGGTATGAGCGTGCACGGGTACGAGCGTGCACGGGTACGAGCGTGCACGGGTACGAGCGTGCACGTGTGTGCGCACCAATATTCACAAACATCGTGATAAGTTGCTTATTTCATTCTAATCTTTGTCATTGCTGAAGAAAGTAAATTCAAACCATTTCAAACCAAACCTGACTTCCTCAATGTCGCTGCTCTCCCGTCTCTCAGCAGTGTTTCTGAAAAGTGCGTTCCTCGTACGGCAGCTATTTAGTTTGTGTGGAGGAGCGCAATGTTTCACGTTCAGTTTGTTTTCTATAAATACCAACTTTGGCGCAGAGGAGCAAAGTTTTGGCCTCATTTTGTGCGCAGCAAGCTTGATAAATGAGGCCCCAGACCAGGACCAGAGGGGAAGGTCCTCCTCAGTCAGACTCACCTGAGAGAGTCCAGGGGCCCGTGTGGGGCCTGTAGAGCCTTCAGGAGCTCGGTGGAAGGTCCTGGATGGTTGTAGCTCAGGTCTAAGTCTCTAAGACGGAAGGAGGCGGAGCTTAGTGCTGAGGCCAGAGAAGCCCCGCCCCTCTTTGAGACCAGACATCCAGACAGCCTAAAGACACACAGCATTACTCTCTAATGTGACAGAGACAGAGTGCATGATGGGAGCGTCTCACCTCAGAGTGTCCAGTCTGCAGGGGGCGCTCTTCAGTCCCTCACACAGCAGCTCCACTCCTGAGTCCTGGAGGTCATTGTTACTGAGATCCAGGAGAGTCAGACTGGAGGAGCTGAGCACTGAGGCCAGAGGACTATCAGGACCACAGCATCGAGAGGTCAGACCACAGAGGGACAGACTGAGGAGAGAAGAGACAGTTACTGACCCTATCTGACAATGTTCCTCTGACACAGAAGGACAGTCTGGACTCACTTTGCTTTAGTGGAGGCTTTGATGACCGGCAGCAGACCCAGGAGAGCTTTCTCTGAGGGACAGTACTTCCTGAGGTCAAAGTGCTCCAGGTCTGAGTCTGAGGACAGCAGGAGGAAGGACAGGGCGGACCACAGAGCAGGAGACATGTTTCTGTCTGAGAGACCTCCTCTTCTCATGACCCACTGTATCTCCTCCACCAGACTGCGGTCGTTCAGCTCGTTCAGACAGTGCAGCAGGTTCAGGCTCCTCTCTGCAGACACGCCCTCTTCATTCAGCCTCTGTTTGATGTGCTTTACTGTCCTCTGATTGGTCCGGTCACTTCCTGTTTCAGTCAGCAGACCCTCCAGCAGCCTCTGATTGGTCGGCAGAGACAGCCCCAGGAGGAAGCGCAGGAACAGGTCCAGGAGACCGTTTGGACTCTGTAAAGCCTGGTCCACAGCAGAGCAGTAGAAGGCCTCCCCTGGGGTTTGATCAGAGTGAATCGCAGACCATGAATCAGATCTCGTCAGACTCTGTAAGGCCTGGTCCACAGCAGAGCAGTAGAAGGTCTCCCCTGGGGTTGAGTGTATACTCTGGGAGGAGTGTGGTGATGGTTGTGTTGGTTTATTTTCTTTTCTTTTGAACATCTTGAATATTAAATATTGAATATTTAAGCAACTGCTTGTATGTTTACGCAACTGCTTGGATGACTTTCTTGAAGTTGATCCAGAGCTCTCAGAGGAGTGTGGTGGTGACGGCAGGTCCTCCTCTGGGTCAGGGCTCTTAGAGGAGTGTGGTGTAAACAGCAGGTTCTCTCCAGAGCTGTAGAAGGTCTGATGGACGTGAAGTGCAGCCAGGAACTCCTGCACACTCAGATGGATGAAGCAGTAGACCTTCTTGGGGCCTTGGCCTGGCTGCTCTGTGAACACCTGTGTAAAGACTCCGGACTGAACGATCTCCTCAGCTTTCAGCCCACACTCGCTCAGGTCACTCTGGGAGAAGATCAGCTTTCCGCTCAGCAGCTTCTCAAAGGCCAGTTTTCCCAGAGACTTCACCATCTCCCTGGTCTCTTCAGTCCAGGGATCATCTGACTCTTCTCGACCTTCATATTTCTTATTCTTGACTTTGACTTGGACCACCAGGAAGTGGACGTACATCTCAGTGAGGGTTGTTGGAAGATCTTCAGTGTTTGTGTTTATCAGATGGAGCAGAACATCAGAGATGATCCAGCAGATGACCGGGAGGTGGCACATGATGAAGAGGCTCCGTGACGTCTTGATGTGGGAGATGACTTTGTTGGCCTCGTCTGTGAACCTGTTCCTGAAGTACTGCTCCTTCTGTTCGTCGGTGAAGCCTCGCACCTCTGTCACCATGGAGACGCACTCAGCAGGGATCTGATTGGCCGCCGCGGGGCGTGTGGTTATCCAGAGGCGAGCGGAGGGAAGCAGGTTCCCCCTGATGAGGTTCACCAGCAGCTCCTCCACTGAGGCGCTCTCTGTGGGATCCATCAGGCCCCGGGTCCTTCTGAAGTTCAAAGGAGTCCAGGACTCGTCCAGACCGTCGAAGATGAAGAGCAGCTGGAGACCGTTAAAGCTGAAGAGATGTTTGGTTTCACTGAAGCAGTGGTGCAGCAGCTCCACCAGGCTGAACTTTGAGCCTCTGAGGTCATTGAGCTCTCTGAAGGTGAGGTAGAGCAGAAGCTCCACGTCCTGGTTTTCTCTGCCTTCAGCCCAGTCCAGACTGAACTTCTGAGTCAGCACCGTCTTCCCCGCTCCGGCCACGCCCTTCGTCAGCACCGCTCTGATTGGCTTTCCTCTCTGGTTAGTGCCTTTGAAAATGTCCTGACAGTGGACGGTCTTCTCCTGGCCTGACCTCCTGGAGTCTCTCTCCATCTGTCGGACCTCATGCTCCTCATTGACCCGCCCAGAGTCTCCCTCAGTGATGAAGAGCTCAGTGAAGCCGTCATTAAACTCCATCTGTTTCCTGGAGCTCACTCCCTCAGACAGAAACTGAAACCTCTCTCTCAGCTCTGATCTCAGGTTGTTTTTACTCACTTTAAGGATTTCTGTTGAACACAGACACAGTTACACATGAGACGGTTCTTTCAGGCACACACGGCAAATCCATAAACATTTGACTTTCAAAGATTGTTTTCTTGCTGTAACCCTCCGTCTCCTAATGCCATGATGTAACCCCAGCCCTCCGCCACAAGCGGCGCTCGTAAAAGTGCCTGACGGCCATCACTTCCGAGTCAGCCCCACTGCTCCCGCTGTGACCGACTCCGCACTGCTGCACGAAACAAGTCACCAAAGGAACCGTTCTTTGTAGAACCCAAGTAACACATCTCGAAAGTCGACGGTGAGTTACCAGAACCCGCTTTGCATCGTATCGCTTTGCCAAATGTCCGACAGTCGTTACCAAAAAAGTAACTTTGCTTAAAGTCGCTACTTCCGTATTCGCGGTAGCCGTTCCTCGAACACCGCTGTCTTTGAGTGTTTATATTTTTGTTGGGCCCTCACCTACAGCGGTGTCACTGCACCTACTTACGGTAGACACTCACTACTGTGTGCTATATTGGCCGTTTGCCCATACCTCTTTTTGTTTAGATTAAATATGCATGTTTTCATATGCTACCAGAATGCTAGCGGCCCATTGAAACGCATAGGGTTCCGTTAGCTCATACAATGAATGAAGCTTCTGATTGTTTTGATTATGTTGCGCAACTGTTTTGATGTTTACATTTATTTTTAATAAGCTATACTTGGCTTCAGTATTGATGAATTCACTGCATGTTACTAGTAACCGATTACTGACTGATAGTTTTATCATGAACTTATGTTTTTTTTCCTGATCTTGTTTTCAGGTCAGGTTTTTTTTTTCTTAGCGCCCTGCCTCAGGAATTCCTCTGCCAGAGCTGGCGAGCTGGAGCGAAACTGGTAGGAACTTATCATTCCTCTCCTGTGCCTCCGCTGGACACTTTTTGTTGGATTATTACTTTTTCTAAAAAAAAATTGTGAACTTTGAACTTTCCTGGACAAGGAACTCTGAACTTTGAGTTTTGGATTAAAGGATCGTAAACCAACTAAATATTGCGTTTTGGAAAAACAACGTATGAACTGAACTCTAAAACAGGAACTAAAACCAGACTATTTGACCAAAGGTCATTAGTTGTTTTTTTTTACATTTTTGTCGTTGTTGTGCACTTTACTGTGTGTTAATATATTTTTTGCTTGAATATACGTCACTTTTAATCTTATTTCTGTGCATTGTGTTCATCATTTCCCCCAAGCTCCTATAACGAACCTGTTGTTTCTGTTCAGTCATATTCCTTTCATTGCAATACAAGTCCTAACCTTATTACATAGTAATTAAGCGCTACATTGCCACTTTTTTGCTGTTGAGTTGGCCATACCCTTTTCCCATATTTGAGACGTTTAAATTTTTTTAGGGATGCACAATAATGGAAATCTGAAGTGACAACGCCTACTGGCTTAAGAAACTCACGGCACTCCATGAGCGCTTGGCAGCACAAATGAACCAGCTGCTGAGGGATGGGAATCACCCGGAATGTTTAACCAAAGGGCGCACAATCCTGATCCTGAAGGATCCCTCAAAGGGTACAGTCCCCAGAGCCGGTGCTGGCCCTTCTGGGGCCCTAAGCAAAAATCCACACGGGGGCCCTACAGTAGTGTCCCATGGCTATTCGACGAAGAGAGAATCCATTTATGGTCAAAACAGTTCCACTGTTCCAGGGCAGAAGCAGAACATACAGACCTCAATTCAGGCCCTGCCCCCTGTGTGAGGACCAATAACCACTAAACCACTGTGAGACTGGGATTTAGGACTAGTACTAGTCTATTTCCCTTTTTAAAATAGTAAATGGCAAATGGTCCCATTCTCTCACCTCTGGTCCCTGACCCACAGATTGGGAACCGCTGATTTAAAACTAACTGAAACCTGCTCCTGACGGTTGTTTCTGTCTTACCACTGAGAATTAGTCTGTGAGTCGCCCAACACGTTTTAGACTGTGCACATTCAGAGAACCAGAGTAACTGTAAGTTACTGTGCTCATGAGAACCATGTGGATTTAACTCCTCTTTTACACAAAAAGGCCACAGAGAACTGCTTTTTACTCTCGTCTACTCGCCAAACTACTGTCCTGATGCTCTAGACTCACCAGACATAATAAGAAGAGAGTTTAAATGAGAGTGAGGCCCAGAGTTGCTGCCCAGAGTCCGCGCAGAGAAAACATGAGAGCAGCGCCCGGGACACTGGTGACATGATGCAGCCGCGGAGGAGCCGCGCATGAGACGAAGCACCGGGAGACAGACGCCGAGCAGGACACGACCGGCCAAGCACTCGCGCTTTGGAAGTGACAGGGGGAAGGCGGTCGGTCTCTCCTGCTCATTCACTTGCAGGCTGCTCCGTCTTGGTTTTATATGCGGCAAAAGTAGGCGGAGAGTGTATGCGCGCTGGAAGAGCCTGTCCCCGTAACAACGCGTTGATTAATCAGTGAAACAACACCGTAGTTTGACTGAGATGCGGGGCCCTTGCGGCTGCGGGGGCCCTACGCAACTTGCGTAGTTTGCGTATAGGAAGAACTGGCTCTGACAGTTCCATCCAACTATCGGCCAATAACCTGCCTCTCCACAACGTGGAAGCTCATGTCCGGCACCATAGCGGCTAAGATAAGCAGGCACATGGATCAATACAGGAGCACAGCTCAGAAGGTAAAGATACCAGAGGTGCCAAACACCAGCTCCTGGTAGACAGAACAGTCGCACGAGACCGCAGAACCCGACACACTAACCTGAGCACTGCCTGCATTGATTAAAAGAAAGCCTACGACTCAATGCCACATACTTGAATCACTGAATGCCTGGAGCTATACAACATCAACAGGACTCTAAGAGCCTTCATTGCAAACTCGATGAGGTTGTGGAAAACCACCCTTGAAGCCAATAGCAAGCCACTTGCACAAGTCTCCATCAAATGTGGCATATTCCAAGGAGACGCCCTGTCCCCACTGCTGTTCTGCATAGGTCTGAACCCCCTCAGCCCAATAATAATAATAATAATAATAATTAAAGCCGCGCGCAGCAATAAAGGCACTCGCCCCTGGCACTCGCCCCTGGCGAACTCGCCCCTGGCGAACTCGCCCCTTGCGACCGTCTACGCTCTCTCTCGCCTCTGCCTCACACCCAGCCTGGCCTCACTTTTGCGCCGGCGAGAAAAGTGAAAGCATTATTAAAGTGTCAAAGCCATATTTGAACTGGCACCTCCTACACCAAAGACCAGCGCACTATCACTGAGCCGTAAATCCATATTAATGTGGGCCTGATGTGGGCGACTCTTCTTTAAATTACCGGTTAGAAATTTGTTCCCAGTTCACCACTGGAGGAGAGTGGTCAATTCAGGTGTCTTTAGTTTGCATATTCAGGAAGTGTTCTTTCCACGTTTTTCAAGAGGGTGGGAACATAAGTGTTGAGTCATGTTATATCCATTTGGTGGCGAGTCCACAAAAAAAAAAAAAATTCAAGGTCAGAATTGATCCAACAATCTTATAGTTGGGAAACCAACACTCTAGCTATGATGCTACACAGAGACAGTAAATGCCAGATGACCTGAAAAAATGTCTTATGAAATGCCTCGCGCTCATGTGTAAACTTGGACAGGTGTTCAGCGGCCCATGTAAAAGGTAAAAGCATTAAAAAAGTGTCAAGGCTGAGACGACCACACTATCACTGAGCTATAAATCCATACAAACAAATGAGGGCGAGGATTCTCGAAATTCATGGGCCGAAATTAGGTCCCAGCACCCGAGTGAAGGAGAGGGGTTATTTCCCCGTTTTTATTGAGGGTGGAACCATAGGCGATGATTCATGTTCTGCCCAGAAAGTGCAGAGTCCAAAAGAAAAAAAAAGAAAAAAGAAAATGTGTCAAGGTTGGGATTGATCCAGCAACCTTATGGATGGGAACCCTGCACTCTACCAATAAAGCTACACAAGCTGAGAGAATAACACAGATTCATATTAATCTTCATATTAATCTTATGAAAGACCGCATTTGTGTATTTGCAGAAAACGGATTTACAGTTTGGGCAAAAATATATTGAATCATTTTGTAATTAGGGTAATAATAATGGAAACGATTTTTCGGCCATGATTTCTCTTCCACAAAGACATTACTCAGAGAGCCGTGGTTTTGATATGTTGTTCCCCATCACAGACAAGGTCTGTATGATTTTTTCCACACCTCCATACCATCCCGTTTTTTTTATACAAATTTTTAAAGTCAAAACTTTGAGGGGGGCGCCAGTGAGTCATTTTTGGTGATAGCGGCTGCGTGTGCACAGCATTAGGTCCAGGTGGGGAATGTGCACGCGCGCCGGATTGGGTCCGTTCCAATCCGGCCAAGTCTGTGAAAGATATGAGGCTTTGAAATTTGCTGAAAATGGCCTCTCAGTTGCGGCCTTGTCATGACCACGCCTGATAATGGAAAAAATGTAATTGATGATTTTGAAAGCCACATGGGTTTGGGACATGTTGGCCAAAATTGGAGGCGTTCCATTGAAAACTCGGGGATCAGGGGCCAGAAGTTCAAGAGGTATGATTTTGAAGGTTTGAGGTTCGGGCCAAGATGGCCGACTTCCTGTAGCATTTAGGGCGGGGTCGTAATATCATTTTTGACATGTCCTGACGTGGTCTATGTCCCTGGCCAATGTCACTTTTGTACCATGATTTTTTTTGCGACCGCTCCTCCATTGGGTCAATGTAAACTGCCTGTTTGAGGGGGCGCCACTGAGCCATCTTTTATTATTTTCTCCCGCGAACCCCACCCAAAATTAGAGCTTGCGGAGCACTACGTTTTGATCCCTGTTACTTGCATATCAGTTCACGTTTGCTACGTGAATTCTTGCGTTTTCGTCCCCCGTTAACGGTTTTAATTAGTCCCTCGCGGGACACTGTGTGTCCGTTGCTCGGGCCTAATAATACATTTATATTTAAAAGCGCCTTTCAGAACACCCAAGGACACTGTACAATGGACACATTAAAAACAAGAGCAACAAAATAAAACAGAGTACAAACGATTGAGAAGGTGAGCGCGTAGCTAGGTGGTGTAGGACTATCTAAACAGGTGAGTTTTGAGTTTGGATTTGAAGAGTGGCAGGGAGTCTATGGTACAGAGGTCGGAGGGGAGAGAGTTCAAGAGCTGGGGAGCAGAGCGGCTGAATGCTCTGTGCCCCATGGTGACGAGTTTGGCCGGTGGGACGGAGAGTTTGAGTGTGGAGGAGGAGCGGAGAGTGCGGGCAGGAGTTGTGATGTGGAGGAGGTCAGAAATACGGAGGGGCCAGGTTATGAAGTGCTTTGAATGTGATGAGGAGTATTTTGAAGTTGATTCTTTGTTTCATGGGAAGCCAGTGGAGTTGTTGTAGGACAGGGGTGATGTGATGAGAGGTAGGGATCCGTGTGATGATTCGGGCTGTAGAGTTTTGGAGGAGCTGCCGTTTCTGGAGGGAAATAATCAACAAGACTGGCTCTGGCTATGGATCCCGACTCAGGAACGGGGCCACCATCAGTCACCTCCTCTACATGGATGACATCAAGCTGTAGCTAAGAATGAGCGAGACATCGACTCACTGATCCAGACCACCCGGATATACAGTGCAGACATTGGGATGTCATTCGGACTAGAGAAGTGTGGTCGGATGGTGACTCAGAGAGGGAAGGTCGTCCACACAGAAGGGGTCTCACTCCCAGAAGGAACAATAGCAGACATTGAGGACAGTTACAAGTTACAAGTACCTCGGAATCCCACAAGCAAATGGCAACCTCGAAGAGGTGACAAGGAAAGCGGCTACGGCCAAATACCTCCAACGAGTAAGGCAGGTCCTAAGAAGCAGCTCAATGGCAAGAACAAGTCCCTACGCCCTGCCAGTAATCAGATCCCCTGCAGGAATAATAAGCTGCCAAAGGATGAGATACAGACCACAGATGTTAAGACGTGAAAGCTCCTAACCATGCACGGAGGGTTCACCCCAAATCCAGCACCCTGAGACTGTACGCTCGCCGTAAGGAAGGAGGCCGAGGACTAGTGAGTGTGAGAGCCACTATCCAGGATGAAACATCCAAGATCCATAAGTACATCAAGGACAAGGCTCCGACAGATGACGCTCAGTGAATGTCTCAGACAATGGGGAACAGAAGATGAGGTGCTGGAGGTCCCGTCATGGGAGGACAAGCCCCTACATGGCATGTACCACCCAAACATAACTGAAGTGGCCCCTACAGGCATGTACCACCCAAACATAACTGAGGTGGCCCCTACACGGCATGTACCACCCAAACATAACTGAAGTGGCTGATATTCAGAAATCCTACCAATGGCTGGACAGAGCAGGACTAAAGGACAGCACAGAGGCTCATCATGGCTGCACAGGAGCCTTGAGCACCAGAGCAATGAAGGCCCAGATCTGCTACACCAGACAAGAGCCCAGGTGTAGACTGTGCAAAGAGGCCAATTCACTACTTGCACATGACCCATAATGCATTGCGCCGTTGGGTAGCTACAACCTGGAGGCCTTTGAGTGCGAGTGAAGCTACAGCCAAACAATGTTGAAAAACAAGGTTTGCTGCGCTCGTAATTGCTCCAACAATCAAACTGTAATCCGGAACTACAAAGTACTGCACACGAGGTTAACAAGAACTTTTTTCCCGAAGGTAAGCTAACCCTAAGCTTTGGTTTAGTGGAATTGTATGTATTTTTAAGGTATTTGGAAAATTAATATTAGTTTCTTCGATGACAGTTCGCAACGCCATATTGTTTACAGCAGCGAACCCCACAAGGCGCAATACATGATGGTATTTGTTCGTTTCTAAGTAGCCAATGAGACAATCCAGCTTTACATAACTGCAGGGTGTAAGATGCTGCAGGGAAAGCTTACATGGAGCGCCATAACCAAGTGGCTGGTATAGTGTACAGGAACATCTGTGCAGAGTATGGGCTGGAAACCCCAAGGTCAAAGTGGGAAACACCTCCAAAGGTGGTGGAGAATGACCGAGCCAAGATCCTGTGGGACGTCCAGATCCAGACGGACAGAATGGTAATGAACCAACCGGACATTGTGGTGGTGGACAAAGAGCAGAGGAAAGCCATTGTGGTCGACATAGCAAAACCAAGACTTCAACATCAGGAAAAAGGAACACAAGACACTAGGAGAAATACCAGGGGCTCAGAGAAGAGCTGGAGAAAACCTGGAGGGTGAAGGCATCAGTGGTGCCCGTGGTCGTTGGGGCACTCAAGCTCAATGTAACAGTTCACAGTTCTGCCCAAAATGTATGAACTCTACCAAGAAATGTATAAATATAGATCAAATAATGAGATTTTGTTTTGAGTTTCCACCTTTTTCCAAAATCACAGGGTTTTTACTGTTTGATCATCTGAGCAGGTCTGTGAATGAATTTACTGATGAATTCTTAGATACAAAACTGGAATATAGACAGATTATTTTACGGAGTCTAGAGGCGTGTCTGCCGTTCTTTACGGTGCCGCTGACATGAGAGAGAATTGACCAACACTGTGCCTCCTCCTGATCATCTACAGTTCCTTCTGATCCCTTACAGCTGACCGTTTATCAGAGGTGTGTGTTGATCGTCACAGACGGCTGGGCTGAATTCGGAAGTTCGGGCTGTTCCTGGAGACTAGCATGAAAATTATCTGCCGTTCTGCGCCTTTTCCAACTCTCTCACAAGAGGAGATATAATGAAAACCGGGTGGGTCCAGAGACAGATCCCTGGGGGACTCCACAGAGAAGCGGGAGAACAGGAGGTGGAGTCCTCCAGCTGATGGAGAATGACCTCTCTGCCAGAAAGGTAAACTGGGTAAGATATTTATTATTTGCTGAAGTTACAGATATATATTTTTAATCAAAGTCTCAACGTGTTTCAAACAGAGCTGTTGTTGATGATCTCCCAGACAGACTAGGAGGGTCATAGGTCATTCTTACCTTTGGGGTCATAAGGGCATTCACACAGCTCGTCCGCTGTTGAGTTTTTGTCCATTGTCCTCAAGACTTTCTTCACGACCTCGATGGCGAAGATGCCGTAAGCGTCCAACATGACCTCCACGATCTCAGCCTGGGATTTTTTCTCTAAATTTTCTCTCCTGATGACCTCAAACTTTCCTAACAGAGTCCTGTCTCTCAGGTGTAGCTTAAAGTCTGTAATATCTCTATCGCTGAAGTCATACAGAGCATTCTTGAGGGCCGTAACCACAGAAGGAGGGTCTGATGTGGCCATGGCTCCAGCTTCAGTTCACCTACAGAAGAAAATATGTTCATAAAAAAGGACCTCTGATGAGGAACGAAAGTAACAAGCATATTTTGAGAAGGTTCATGTGATCAAAGAGATAACGTTTTTTTAGTTTAAAAATATGCATTATTCAATTCGCAATTGTTCAGAATCTGTGCTATATAATGTAAATTCATCGGCTCCATAGAGACTGACTAAGGAGGAATCGGTGCTGAAGATCATCAGCTCAGGAAATGATAACTTTAATCCGCTGCTGTTAAACGTATCCTGACATGTTTTCAAATTGTGATATCTGTATCTGTATAGCAATATTTTTACTAAATATATTTGGCAAACTTTAGTTTTTTGGTTTCTTTTTGAAAGACACTAGGTAGAAACAAAAATGTTTAAATACCTTACGCGTTTCGACGGACAAGGAACCACTTCCGTCTTCGTCAGAGGCGTCTCCCGACGTGCATGATGCGTCTCTTATTGGGATGTTGTTATTCCCAGGCGTGGTCACACTGACATAAGCAATAAACCTGTCAGTGTGGCCACGCCTTCCGCCGAGTGCTGGTTAGTGGAGAAGTGCGTCCCATGTGTGCGCCAGGGTAAAGGCGCCCTCATCTCTGTTGATGGATCTAATTCCTTCTGATCTCTATGGCCTCCCGGATCCAGCGCTTGTATTTGTGCTCTTCCGTGCCCACGATCCTCGCCCCCTCCCAGTCCATGATATGATTTTCCCTTTTGCAGTGGTCTGATATTGCGGATTTGAGGTTTTCTTGTGTGGCCTTTTGTTTTATTGCTCTGGTTAAACGTCCTCCTGTCTCCTTTTCGCACTCCTTTTGAAGATCCATCAATAGAGATGAGGGCGCCTTTACCCTGGCGCACACATGGGACGCACTTCTCCACTAACCAGCACTCGGCGGAAGGCGTGGCCACACTGACAGGTTTATTGCTTATGTCAGTGTGGCCACGCCTGGGAATAACAACGTCCCAATAAGAGACGCATCATGCACGTCGGGAGACGCCTCTGACGAAGACGGAAGTGGTTCCTTGTCCGTCGAAACGCGTAAGGTTTTTAAACATTTTTGTTTCTACCTAGTGTCTTTCAAAAAGAAACCAAAAATAAAGTTTATTACTCAAGAAGACATAATGAATGTAATAAAAGAATATTTGGCAAAGCTAAGATTCCAACTGCAGCAAACCTGGACCAATGAATAAACACATGGTAATCTGTTATGAATAATGTAATGATATGTACTGGAATAGTATAAAACTAAGGACACTTAGTATAAACGGGATAATGCACAATGAGGTGTCCGTTATCAGAATAACTGGACGACGCAGAGTCCAGTTATTCTGATAACGGACACCTCGTTGTGCATTATCCCGTTTATACCATGGTCCTGCAAACTGACACTGTTCATTGGGGCCTGTTTGCTCATTCTTTTAAGTCCTGGGCAGGAGTTATTTCACTTTTTAATCTGTTTTACCTGAAGCTAGTTCCAGCTAAATTGTTTATCGTTACTATGGAAACAGCTGCAGTGGAGTGATATAGAACGTGATTTCAACTGTTTCCGGACTGTGCATCCCATACTTATACCATGGTCTGGGTGAATACTTGATTTTGTGGTGATTAAATATTAACTAGACTTTAAATCTAAATCTGTTAGATTTAAAAACGTTTTATTGTAGCCTGAAGAGACCGAGAGACTGGTTTTCCCGCTAACATCAGTGCTGTTGTTGCCGTTCTGTGTAGCTCGGTCTTACTCTCACAATGCTTAAAAAACCGGCATTGTCAAATATAGAACTGATCTCTGCACGCACTCCAAAGAAACAGAGCAGGTGTAGTTTCTGCTGCATGTGAATCTGAGCCACAAAAAGCACAAACTGAACTGAATCCGATTCAGCCTTTAGCTCAGAGACACTTTTATATCAGGCTCCTTCTGATCTAAAGTCAGGATTTCTACAGGCGGCAGTGAGTCAAATGTAATGCTTTTTAACCAAGCACATTTTCTCCAGTTCGACTTTAACCGAATCTGAAGCATCAAATATAGAGGATGAAAACATGGATGAAAATAGAACAAAATAACGACAAAAAAACGCAACAAAAGTGCCGGAAAAGCATAAGAACACAATAAACAAGTGACAAAAACGTGAAAAAACTCAGATAAAATGGTTATGCAAGTATTACTGTCTCTTCCACTCTACCAGATTATTATTGAAGTAAATAGGGGGTGGGCGTTAATCAGCTTGTCTTCTTCCCACTCCTTAGAATGATGTTTTTTTTGTTGTAATTAATATTATTGTATTTCTCGCTTTTGTGTTTGTTTTGTGTAGCTCGAAATAAAAATATTCATTCATTCATTCATTCTTCTAGAGTTTATAAAGTCTACTGGTCAATAAAGAGTTAAAATATGACGCATGTTTGTATCTTTGTGTCAAGCAGAAGTAGATCTATGAGTTTGAGTTTTGAAAGTATAAAAAATATGAAAGTATAGAAATGTTATGGATGTTAAAGTAGAGGCCACGTTTTGAGCCTTAGGGTGTTGTTTAAAGAAAGTGTGATTTTTTTAAAGGTTCGCTGAGGGTTAAGAGAGAAAAAGAGAAAATCCACTCACCAAACTTAGTCCTTCGTCTCAAAATGGAGTTAGTTTCACTGGGCTTTTACGGGAAATGTCCATGTTCAAGAAGAAAACTTGGGATCCAGATAAAAAATATAAACCAGATGTTTAAATACGTCGATCCTGATCTCTGTAAAACTGTAGAACTTTGCTGGATTTAGTCAAAATGAATCTGGTCTGTTATTTCTCAATCCATTCCCAGAGTCAGACAGGAAGTGAGAGTTTAACTGAAACAAGGAAGTGACTGCACAACCTTTCATGAATAAAGGTCAACATCTATTTCTTTGTAAAGAAGATAAATTCAACAACAGTGATGATACAGAGTTAAAGGGACTAGATACAAGTTGGTCATTTTATACTCACTACTGCCACCTCAGGTCATACGTGCAACCAGTGATGTCCCTGAACGCGTTCATTGAACGAAAGTTCATAAATGCGTTCATATTTTGGGTGAACGTGAACTGAACGCACTGGATTATAGCCAGATGAACGAAACCATGAACGCGTTCATTCTGGTGTCTGTGAACGGCATTCCCGTTCTATTTACGTTCGTTCAATTTGGTGCCAGATTTCTTATGTCAGTGAATATAAAACCCCACAGCGCCGTCAGAGTTTACCAGCGGCTCTAAACTCTGGCGGGTCCACGGTGTAGCTCGACTGTGTCCAGGTCTGTGGCGGTGAACTCTTCTGTTTATGGCTCTGGCACCGGTAACCAGCGGGTCCGCACGGTGCCGCAGCAGCCACAGTGTGAGGTCACGAAGCGAGTTTCCCTTGTGTAACGTCTGTGGCTCCAAACTCCTCTGCTCCGCGTGCGCTCATTTACATAAAGACACAATGTGGAGTTTTTTAACTACAAATTAGCTCCTTAAACAATCTTAGTCACATTATTAATTTACCAAATTAACACAAAATGCAATTGAATATTTGTAGCTTCATTTTCCACTAAGAATTTACCAATTAAACTAAAAAATAATAATAACTAGAAATGCAATGGCTGCGCCATTGCGATTGACTGCGGAAATGCGGGAAGCAAATGCAGAAATTGCATAAACTCTTCAAATTGCATAATCTATTTTGCATAAACTGGTAAAATCCCATAAAGTGGTTACTTTGCATAAATTATTAATGTTGCATAAACTTTTAAATTCCATAAACTGGTCAAACTGTTGAAATGGCCTCAGTGCTTGATTGGCAGAAGCACAAACGGCTGAAAGGCCTGGAGTCTCCTGATTGGCTGGATTCCCCCATACACACCAATGCAAACATTTCAAACTCTCGTATAAAAAAACTGGAAAACTGCAGAAGGACAATTTTTTCTCAAAACCCACAAGTTTCAAAAGCTGAACATGCACAAAGTGCAGAAATTGCAGAAAAAAGTGCAGAAAAGCATGGATTTTCAGCAGCCCCATTAAAAGTCAATGGGAAAAATTTCCGACATTTCGGCCGATTGCGGAAAAAACGTAAGTTGCAGAAGTCCCAAAAGTAATAGCACCTTCTCCTCAACATGCGGAACGTTTTGATGCATAACTTGCATAAATTGCACAAAGCATGAAGGTGCTGAAAGCTGGAGAAAATCGGGAAAAAGATGGAAGAGGAATAAT
The DNA here is from genome assembly GCF_951799975.1 of Gobius niger. Taxonomy (NCBI): domain Eukaryota; kingdom Metazoa; phylum Chordata; class Actinopteri; order Gobiiformes; family Gobiidae; genus Gobius; species Gobius niger. The sequence continues at coordinate 545,702 of NC_136869.1, forward strand.
AATAAAGAACATGAAAACCAATTGACTGTGGAAGAATTCCGCAGTCAATCAATGAAATATGATTAGCAAAGATTTCCAAAATCCACTCTGAAACAGTGACAGGCTGACATGAAAGAGCTTTAACACTAAGTGAGGAGGCCATAATATTTTTGACTCATGGCTGAAGTCAACTTTCTCCAGCTCTCCCAAGGTTTGCAAAAATGCATCTCAAAATACTTCAGATTGTTGCTTTAAGATATGGAATATGAAAATATTTCCCTGAGACGAGAAATATACTTCTCACCTTTTTCACCCCGATCCGTTTTCATGCCTCAAAAACAGCTCGCTGCAAAAACAAAGAACTATGATACTAGTTCATTATTGGAACTATGAACGAACTGTTTACTATAAACAATTATGAACTATGAACGAACTAGTTCATTTTGAAATTTGTGAACTGAACTTTGAACTAGTTCATGTAGAAAATGAACTTTCCCAACACTGCGTGTAGTTGCAGTTTCTATATTAAGCTCGTGCATGACTTTCTTAGTGACAGTGCAGGATTTCAGAAGCAGTTGTGGTGAACAGGTCTGAGCTCATTCTACACATGAGGACATGGAGGAACATGTAGAGGGAGGGAAATACTTAACATGTTTAAACCCTGTACAGTCCCTTTAAACTACAAGAGTAGCCCAGTCTAAAAATGCCACTTCAAAGTTTTTATCCAAAGTTCATTTGGATAAAAATAGTAATAAATATTCAATGTGATTAAAATGCACACAAAACAACCTAAAATAAAACATTTCTTGAAATGTACAAATAGTTAGAAACCAAATAACACTAATGTTCATAAAAGTTCATTTGAATACGAAATGCTGTTTTTTATGATTTTATTGGACGATGTGCCTCCAATCGGAGATAGAGGAGTCTGTAGATACTCTCTGTCACTGATACCAGTGAACATGGGCCTTATATTTGTAATAAAACCAAATGAAGGTGTTTCGTTCCATCTACAGAAAAGGTTCATACTGTGTCTCAGTAGAAACTAGTAAAGCAGGTAAACTAACCCGTCTGCTTTACAAACATAACAATGGTTTAATAGTTGCACCGAGTGAGAGCGTTTTAAGACTTCATCACATGTGAATAAAGTCAGTCTTTTATTGCGTGATGAGTTTTAAAGTGTAGAGGTTATGCAGATGAAGTCACAGCAGGTGTAACAGTCGAGCTAAACACAGACCAGTCACCGGATTCTTTACAGATTTATGAGACTGTTAAATATGAAGCTTCAGAACCACATTTAAGGAAGGTTTCAGACAATGACATTCTTTTTCAGTTGCTTTCAGATAACAGTGCATTGATGGACCTGGCAGAATGAAATGGATGTACGGAGGAAGTTCACGGTGAATGAAGGAGCTGAAACACAAATGACACGACGCCATCACGTAACCCTGGTTAGCATTGGGCTTTAACCCCCGTTTTCCTCCATGTCTCTGAATGAATTTAAGTTATATTTATGTCGAGTCTTTATTTTATGTATGTACACCTGGTGTCTAAGTGCTGTGGCTGTTTAGGGTCATCTGAACTTTTTACACTATGTTAAAGACAATGAATGGACACTGCCGCTGGTGCGCAGTCCGCTGGTGCGCACCGGTAGTTACACCTGTCATAATGACATTTGTGTTTCTTATTTAGTACTGTGATGTATCGTACATAAAATATGGTTGAGTGTATTTAGTATTGCTAATGCGCGCTGTAGTATTTGTTTATTGAGGTAAAATAGATAAAGATTATTTTAATGTGCGCACAACGATCGAACTCAGGGTCCTGTGTTTTACGCAGGCCAGGTCCCTAAGTCTTGGATGGCGAGCTGTAAATAGGCCTCGAGCCCGAGCCCAACGATCTCCACCTCTCAACGTCTGATCTCCACCTGCTCTGGTCGGCTTACAGTCAGAACCCCTTGCCTCTGCCTCACTACTCTGCGGCCTTTGCATAACCCCATACACACTATCACCATAAACTGAACTCTCACTACAAAGTCAGTGCTACTGGGCGGAGTCGTTAAAGCAGGAGGGTGGTGACTTCTTTCACCAAAATCAAACTTTTCTTTGCATTTCACATAAGTTTAAAACATCCATCCATCCGCTTCCACTTATCCGTTTCCGGGTTGTGGGGGCAGCTGTTAGAGTTGCCCTAATCACATTGCACCAGCCCCTTATGGCTCCTCCTGCAGGTGGTGGGTCCACAGAAGGACGGCCTCACGATTCTAACCGGGCCTGTTATTCTCTCATAAGGGGCGTCTGACCCGCTCTTTGTCTGACCCGTCACCGAGGACCTGTTTGCCCTGGGAGACCCTACCAGGGGCACGAAGCCCCCGAAAACAGAGTTCCAGGATCATTCAGGCGCTCAAACCCCTCCACCACGTTAAGGTGGCGGCTCCAGGAGGAGAAGTTTAAAACAAATAGGCGTTATTTTAAATAGCTGTATCAACTAAAAACCTGGGCCCTGTGTGTCCGCTCAGCTGTGGACAGTGGGCGGAGCCTCCGCTCAGCTGTGGACAGAGGAGAACAAACCAAAGGACCAATGCGTTTATTGAGCTTCGGCTCTGGTTCAACAAAACTGTGACTCCTAAAAGAAAGCACCAGACGCCGCCGCATCACGGTGGACAGAAGTGTCTGAATATTTAGTCAGATTAAAGCCAATCGCCAAATAAAGAACAAGGAGCAATGAAGCAAGACTCGAATCGAACAGAGAGAAGGAGCAGACACAGCGCTTGCCAGTGATGCTGCATTCAGACCAAATGCTTCTCAGGCGTAAAAATCGCGCTTAAAGCCGTTAGTTGGACGCTTGTGCTTATTGAACACAGACGCTTGTCACAATGTCATCGAGTGTCAAGATGCTCTGAACGAGCATCAGCTCAGAGTGTGTTCTGGAGCGTAGTCACATCTTGGAAGGAGCTCTTGCCTGAAAAATAACTGCTGTTTTGGGGCTAACTAGTCCCTCTTTGCTACTGCCATTTCAAGATTCAAGATTTTTTATTTGTCAAACCATGTGAATGATTTGAAATTATGTTTCTCTTATTTTTGTTTTTCTTTTTTCTACTGGGCATGTTTGTAGTGTCCCATAGTCTTGTATTTCTATGTCTCGATGAGCCAAACATGAATTTCTACCTCGGTAAACAATAAAAATCTATTCTATTCTATTCTATTCATCCTTGATTGTGGAGCAGGGAGAGAGGGAAGAGAGGTGGGAGGGAGCGCAGGGAGTTCAGCTTCCTGATGGCCTTGTGTATGAAACTGTTCTTCAGTCGACTAGAACTGGCCTGTAGATTCCGCAGTCTCCTCCCTGAAGGCATTACCTTGAAGAGACTGTGATGGTGTGTAGGTCCCCTTTGCAGGTGAGACGGGTGGAGGACATGTTGACTTTCAACTTGCTTTAGGAACCCAAAGCGCTTTACATCAAGGAACCTGTCCCCCAGGGGACAGCAGTGTACGCAGACACTGGAGGAAAGGAGGGTGAAGTGTCTTGGACACAGAGTGTGAGATTCAAACCGCCGACCCTCTGATCACAAGACGACCTGCTCTACTGTCCACTCCAGGCCCCAATGGGATGCAAAAGTTTAGGCGTAACTCCACAACATGCCACAGGGATTTTGGAGACAAAAAGAGAGTTTTGGCTGAAACTTTTTAAAATGTAAATGATGGAAATAAAACCTGTTTTGGGGAGAAAAGTTATAGGACTGCCTAAAACTTAATGTGTTTTGGAGATTATTACACAACAATTTAACTAAAGCCACACACTTTGGGGTGAGCAGCTTTTAATGCTACTGGTTTATGGTTTCATAGTTACTGAGTAACAACACTTACTCTACAAGAAAGAACTTCCTCACAGCCACATTTTAGAAGCAGCTTTGCTTATCTCTGTCAAGCAGTGCTCAAAGTACAATATACAAAACAGAGCTGTTTCAAAGCATGGAATCTGGAGGAAAGAACATGAGACATGTTAACATTACTGGAATTAAATGTTCATTTAAATGCAGGTACAGCTACAAAACTGTGGCAGCAGATAAAACATTACAACATTCAGTAACAGAGTTTGATTTACTGATAGAAAAGGCTGAACTAAGAACATGTTAAAGGAGAAGAGTTGTACTCAGTTAAATTCACATTTTACTTCGTAGAGTATGTGGTATTTTTGCCAAAAGCAAAACTGCTCTAAAATAAACAATACAACTAAAACATGTGAATTACATTATTACTACCTACAAGAGTAAATGTTCACCGGTTTCATTCTGACTGAATGTCCTGGTTATTACTGTGAGGAAATGTAACGTTTAGCTCTGACTCTGACCCACATTCCAGGAGCTGTTTGTAAAGTGCACAACAATCTCATGATCTGTGTAATCCAGGAATAAATGAGCTTTTTCTATTAACGAGAGAATAAGAGAAAATCCACTCACCAAACTCAGTCCTGCGTCTCAAGAGGGAGTTAGTTTGACTTCAGGCTTTACAGGAAATGTCCAGTTCAGTGAGAAAACTTGGAATCCAGATGAAAATAATACACATGTCTACAGGAAGTGAGGGCGGAGTCACTGAAACAAGAGATTTCCCACTTTTCATGAATAAAGGGAGTAATGAGTCAATTTCTATTTCTTTGTAAAGTGAATTCAACTACAGTGATTACACAGAGTTAAACTACAAGATAAGTCACTACAAAGCTGTAACAGAAATATGCTGAGAGGAAATAAAGCTGTAGTGCATTTCTCTGAACACCAGATGTCGCCGTTTGGTAACTGAAACTGCTCCCTAACACCTGGAGCTCGACTGAGGAGAAAACAATAGTGTGAGCGCCACAAAACGGAGTCAGAGTGGGACAAGTTGTGTGATGTTGTGGGACACGGTGAGACGATTTGATAACGACCATTATAGAAGCATTTACTTTTCTGTTTTAGCCCCAAACACACATATTAATACGGATAAAGGAACATCAGAACACACATACTGTAGACATGAGCTGTACATGGATATGATGACATTGTTCATGAACAGAGTCTCACTGTTTTGTAGCTTTGTAAATGAGGGACTTTCTCTACATTGGTGGGACAAAGGCCTAAATGACTGTACAGAACCACCAAAGCCTTACACAGCCCTTAAAGCATCATCTGCCCATCACTACGCTCTACCATTTAGTACAAACTAAACACACACTTCCTGTTCTTGGATGTGAAGCGTGTTAAGAGTTACTCACCGCCTGGCTAACCCTGTCCAGTCGTTATCACCGCAAGGTTTCCCCAGACAGAGTGAGCCAGTCTGAAGGCCTGGGCTGCAGTCGTTTCTCACATGGCTCTGGGCTCCAGGAGATGCTCCTTCTGTGGGTCTTCAGTCACGGAGTCACTGGAGAAAAAGGACTTTTTATACAACTGGCTTTATTTAGAAAGTCTTTATGGTTTGAACATTATTTTACTAAGTATTATTATTATTAGGTCCAACACAGTCACAGTGTTTGTGTTTTTCTTTCTTTTTCTCTAGTTCGGCTTTCACCAAATCGAGGAGCTTTTTGACTGGAGTTTACAGCATATAAACAGCATTGCCTCATTTTTTACCTGTTTCTTGGTGCTTTTTTGTTGCTTTTTTACGGAATTTTTGTCACAATTTTGCCACTTTTTTTGTTCAGTTTTTGTTGCCTTTTTGCTGCGCTTTGGTCACTTTTTTTTTGTCAATTGCTCTTAAGTGGCTTTTTTACTTCTTTTGTTGTACTTTCATCGCTTTTTGTTGTGTTTTGTTACTTTTCTTTGCTCTTTTGTGGCTTTTTTTTAATGCAGTGACTTTTTGACCCCTTTTTGTTGCGTTTTCATCCTCATTTTCGTTTAGTTTTTGTCGCTATTTTGAAGAAGCTTTTAGATTTGGATAAAGCCAAACTGGAGAAAACGTGCTTGGTTCAGGCGGGGGTTAAACTCTTACCACCCGCCTGAACCAAATGCATTCTGTCCTCTTTGGCTGTTATATAGGCCTGTGTAACACCTCATTTGAAAGCTAAGCTAACTGATCTTTTTCCTTGAGTTGTTGCTGTGTTGTGTCATCTTTTTTATGTTTTTTTTTTTTTTCATTTTTAGCATTTTTGCTGAATTTTTGTCATTTTTTTGTTGAATTTGTATCATTTTTGTTGAATTTTTGTCATTTTTGTTGAATTTTTGCTGAATTTTTGTCACATTTTTGTTGAATTTTTGTCATTTTTTTATTGAATTTTTATCATTTTTTTGTTGAATTTTTGTCATTTTTTTGTTGAATTTTTGTTGAATTTTTGTTGAATTTTTGTTGAATTTTTATCATTTTTTTATTGAATTTTTGTGATATTTTTGTTGAATTTTTATCATTTTTTTGTTGAATTTTTGTCACATTTTTGTTGAATTTTTGTCACATTTTTGTTGAATTTTTGTCACATTTTTGTTGAATTTTTGTCACATTTTTGTCATTTTTTTGTTGAGTTTCTGTTGAATTTTTGTCACATTTTTGCTGCATTTACATCCTTGTTTTCTTCTCATTTTTTGTGGCTGTTTTGGTGCTTTTTTCCCCAGAAGCTTTTTGATTAGGTTAAAGCCAAACTGGAGAAAATGGGATCCGTTCAGGTGGGAGTTAAGAGGTTAACATAACGTTACTTCAATACACAGCCCATAGAGGATCAGTAATGTAAAGACACAGAATAAGTTGTACTAACGAAGAACACTATGCATTTTTACTTCTTTAATTTACAATCAACTTATTATAATTTGACCCAATAACTTCAGTTCTCGGGCAGTTTTATCTCCAAAGGTTAACGTTAACCAAGTCCTCACGAGGAGAGTCTGAAGTTTAACGAGTCACTGGTAAAACTAACGAGCATTAGATAACAATAAACCAGCATCATCGAATATTTCAATAATTAGCAAACCAGAGGACTTTTATTCCTGCTTATTTTTCTAAAGCAATAGTTTTAACCGTAAGTGTAAAAAAATGAAGTCATTAAAACTAAGCTAACGTTGACGTAACTTCGACAGAAACGGCGTAAAAATGACACGTTCAAAAGTGTGAATAAACTGAGTTATAACAAACACTGGCCGCTACGTAAACCTTATAAAACACAAGTGTAAAAACTCACCAGAATCAGGAAAATTAAACTTTATTCCGCGTTTGCTTCGCTCCTCCGTGTCCTCTGCGGTATCCCTCCGCAGGCCGCGGCGCTGCTCCGTGTTCCTCCGCCCTTCGTGATTCCTCTGTGGCTTTTCCTTCACTTTATTGTGGAACAAATCGCGTTTGTTGAATGAAACAATAATGTCTCACAGTGATGACGTGGATGTCTGATATTTACACTAAACTGTGCGCTGTCGTTTCTGAGGGAAGTGTAAAAGGCCTGGGACTACTTTTTCAGTTTGACGTGTACGGGGGAGGAGTGATCCGTTCCCGCCGTTTGAGGCCCATTCATTTGGTTTAAACCGGACTAAAACCTATGACTAAAACAGAATAAAACCAGGGTTAATAAAAGACTAAGCTGAGGTTTACATTCAGGTGAAGCTGTGGGTGAAGATGTTCTCAGGACTAAACTGTCTGTCGTTTAAAGTAAATATAGTTAAATATAGTTTACTGTGGCCTAACCAGAAATTAATGAACAGTGACATAAGATGGGACATAACAAGTATAACTCCAGTCTAAGATTGACAGACTATAAATTTAATTAAGAAAAATGAAATGTTTTGTCACTGAAACGAGGAAGAGATTTCCCACTTTTCTTGAATAAAGGGAGTAATGAGTCAATATCTATTTCTTTGTAAAGTGAATTCAACTACAGTGATTACACAGAGTTAAACTACAAGATAAGTCACTCCAAAGCTGTAACAGAAATATGCTGAGAGGAAATAAAGCTGTAATGCATTTCTCTGAACACCAGATGTCGCCGTTTGGTAACTGAAACTGCTCCCTAACACCTGGAGCTCGACTGAGGAGAAAACAATAGTGTGAGCGCCACAAAACGGAGTAAGAGTGGGACAAGTTGTGTGATGTTGTGGGACACGGTGAGACGATTTGATAACGACCATTATAGAAGCATTTACTTTTCTGTTTTAGCCCCAAAAAACACAGGAATCAGAACATTGATCGTATCTTGTTCTTTGTAAAACACTTGGAAACTTCCTGCTGCTCACGGTTCTGATCAGTCTGGGGCTTCATGCTTCATACATGTTTCTATCTGTTGATGCAAAAAGGAGAGTCAAATAAATCAGAGTAAGTTGTACAATCTAAAGGAGAATATCAAACAAATGAGTTTCTGTTCACTAACAGGTAACGTTAACCAAGCCCTCACCAGGAGAGTCTGGAACAAAGTCCTCATGATTAAATGTTAGTTTAAACAAACACTTAGTGAGTCCAATGGCAGCCACGTCTCAGTTATGAATATATTGCATCTCGTAGAGCAATTTAATCTGACATTTCCTCAACTAAACTTGGCTCGTTTTAACTGTAAAAGGTGGAAACAGTGACCAGCCACAAAAGCTACAAAATGTCATTCTACAAATCACACAAAGGCATTGATATAGAAAGTTATTGTTTCTGACACTGTCGACAACACAAACCTGACCAAATAAATGTGTTTAAACTCACCAGAAACGGGAAAACTAAACTTTAATCAAGCTTTTGAGTCTCCTTCAGTCGTCGTCTGTGTCGGAAAACTTGATTATTACACAGGAATTTAAAAGATATTTTGATTTGTCCACAAGGTCCTAATTCACTGATGTTGAAGACACGACTGTTCTTTACTTTTGCACAAAATCTGTTCCGTCTGAGATGTTTATATTTGTAATAAAACCAAGTGAAGGTGTTTCGTTCCATCTACAGAAAAGGTTCATCCTGTGTCTCAGTAGAAACTAGTAAAGCAGGTAAACTAACCCGTCTGCTTTACAAACATAACAATGGTTTAATAGTTGCACCGAGTGAGAGCGTTTTAAGACTTCATCACATGTGAATAAAGTCAGTCTTTTATTGCGTGATGAGTTTTAAAGTGTAGAGGTTATGCAGATGAAGTCACAGCAGGTGTAACAGTCGAGCTAAACACAGACCAGTCACCGGATTCTTTACAGATTTATGAGACTGTTAAATATGAAGCTTCAGAACCACATTTAAGGAAGGTTTCAGACAATGACATTCTTTTTCAGTTGCTTTCAGATAACAGTGCATTGATGGACCTGGCAGAATGAAATGGATGTACGGAGGAAGTTCACGGTGAATGAAGGAGCTGAAACACAAATGACACGACGCCATCACTGGTTAAGAACAATATATGTATTTTTACTCTATAAATGTTTCCACTGAAGCGAACACAGATGAAACACCATTACTGACGACAGAACAGCAAAGTCTGTCACAGTGAACGACCACTCACATTTTAGACAATTATACCAGATTTAATCACAACAGAACAGTTACTTTACAGCAGCTTCAATGAACAAATAAAGTCAATTGTAAAGTTCACAGTAAATAAGAAAAATATATGAGGATGGGGTAATGATGCTGAAGTTGTTTATGAACGAGAACGACACGACTTTCACAGACAAAACAAAAAAAGGTAAACATCAATTAATCAGAAAAGGTTTGTCCTCCAGGGGGCGCAGCTCGAACAGACAGTTTAGATATTGGACTCAGTCCAAACCCTGGAAACAGCGGCTCAGTGAAGGAGGAGCTGAAGGTGTGGAGATGGATCAGAGCATCATAAGTGATTCTGTAAAAGGACAAAACTCCAGCCTCAGAGTCCAGGAACACGCCCACTCTGCCTGAGAACATTGAATCAGGCCAAACAGCCATTCCACGTGACTCCATACGGCTTCGTACTGTTTCTGTTACTGACAAAGGGGAACAGGACAGTTGTGTTTCTCTTTTGTTGTGAAAAACTGAGCACTGTCCCTCCTTGATCCTCAGACTCCAGGACTGATCATTGTCTCCAAACCTACTCTCTTCACTGTCTCCTCTGCGTCTGATTCCTCTGTAACTCACTGCTATATCAATGTCCTCCCCACTCCAGTCGACCTCCCTGTAACAGCGCCCCCTCAGGCCAGTGGAGCTCAGGACCTGATACAGGTCTGTGAACCTGTCCTTATGATCTGGATACTGCTGCTCCTCCACCTCACAGCTCACAGCCCGTCTGTCCTCAGACAGAAGGAGACGTCTGTGAGCTGTGTTTGGATCTAGAGAGACGTCACAGGAATCTGAAACACACAAACATCTAACTATCTGTGACAGAAATATGATATAATATCTCAACTATAAAACAGTACTCACACTTCCACAGACCTGGGACCATGAACTGTTGTCCAGCAGGATCCAGCCTGAAACACACCAGTCCAGTTTACTGCTTAAAGACCAGACCAGGACCAGAGGGGAAGGTCCTCCTCAGTCAGACTCACCTGAGAGAGTCCAGGGGCCCGTGTGGGGCCTGTAGAGCCTTCAGGAGCTCGGTGGAAGGTCCTGGATGGTTGTAGCTCAGGTCTAAGTCTCTAAGACGGAGGGAGGCGGAGCTTAGTGCTGAGGCCAGAGAAGCCCCGCCCCTCTCTGAGACTAGACATCCAGACAGCCTAAAGACACACAGCATTACTCTCTAATGTGACAGAGACAGAGTGCATGATGGGAGCGTCTCACCTCAGAGTGTCCAGTCTGCAGGGGGCGCTCTTCAGTCCCTTACACAGCAGCTCCACTCCTGAGTCCCGGAGGTCATTGTTACTGAGATCCAGGAGAGTCAGACTGGAGGAGCTGAGCACTGAGGCCAGAGGACCATCAGGACCACAGCATCGAGAGGTCAGACCACAGATGGACAGACTGAGGAGAGAAGAGACAGTTACTGACCCTATCTGACAATGTTCCTCTGACACAGAAGGACAGTCTGGACTCACTTTGCTTTAGTGGAGGCTTTGATGACCGGCAGCAGACCCAGGAGAGCTTCCTCTGAGGCCTGGTATTTCCTGAGGTCAAAGTGCTCCAGGTCTGAGTCTGAGGACAGCAGGAGGAAGGACAGGGCGGACCACAGAGCAGGAGACATGTTTCTGTCTGAGAGACCTCCTCCTCTCATGACCTTCTGTATCTCCTCCACCAGACTGCGGTCGTTCAGCTCGTTCAGACAGTGCAGCAGGTTCAGGCTCCTCTCTGCAGACACGCCCTTTTCATTCAGCTTGTATTTGATGTAGTATACTGTCCTCTGATTGGTCCGGTCACTTCCTGTTTCAGTCAGCAGACCCTCCAGCAGCCTCTGATTGGTCGGCAGAGACAGCCCCAGGAGGAAGCGCAGGAACAGGTCTAGGTGTCCGTTTGGACTCTGTAAGGCCTGGTCCACAGCAGAGCGGTAGAAGATCTCAGGGCTCTTAGAGGAGTGTGGTGGTGACAGCAGGTTTTCTCCAGAGCTGTAGAAGGTCTGATGGACGTGAAAAGCAGCCAGAAACTCCTGCACACTCAGATGGATGAAGCAGTAGACCTTGTCCTGGTACAGACCTTGTTCTTCTCTAAAGACCTGTGTGAAGACTCCGGAGTAACGAGCGACCTCTGCAGCGTCCAGCCCACACTCGCTCAGGTCACTCTCGTAGAAGATCAGGTTTCCTTTCAGCAGCTGCTCAAAGGCCAGTTTTCCCAGAGACTTCACCATCTCCCTGGTCTCTGGAGTCCAGTGAAGGTCTGCTCCTGTTCCCTCGTGATACTTGATGTTCTTGACTTTGGCCTGAACCACCAGGAAGTGGACGTATATCTCAGTCAGAGTCTCGGGCAGCTCTGGTTTCTCTGTTTGCTCCAGAATCTTCTGTAAAACTGTGGAGATGATCCAGCTTATGATCGGGAGGTGGCACATGATGAAGAGGCTCTGTGACGTCTTGATGTGGGAGATGACGGCTGTGGCCTGCTGCTCGTCTGTGAACCTCTTCCTGAAGTACAGCTCCTTCTGTGGGTCGGTGAAGCCTCGCACCTCTGTCACCATGGAGACGCACTCAGCAGGGATCTGATTGGCCGCCGCAGGGCGTGTGGTTATCCAGAGGCGAGCGGAGGGAAGCAGGCTCCCCCTGATGAGGTTCACCAGCAGCTCCTCCACTGAGGCGCTCTCTGTGGGCTCCGTCAGGACCCGGGTCCGGCTGAAGACCAGAGGAAGTCTGCACTCGTCCAGACCGTCAAACATGAAGAGCAGCTGCAGGTCTTTAAAGCTGAGGAGACCTTTGGTTTGACTGAAGAAGTGCTGCAGCAGCTCCACCAGGCTGAACCTTCTGTCTCGGAGCACATTGAGCTCTCTGAAGGTGAAGGGGAACAGCAGCTGGACGTCCTGGTGAGCTCTGCCTTCAGCCCAGTCCAGACTGAACTTCTGAGTCAGCACCGTCTTCCCCACGCCGGCCACGCCCTTCGTCAGCATTGTCCTGATTGGCTGTTCAGATCGTTGTTTAAAGATCTGCTCACAGGTTATCGCACGTTCTGTTGGTTTCCTGGACGCTCTCTCGATCTGTCTGACCTCATGTTCCTGGTTGACCTCTGAAGCCCCGCCCTCTGTGATGTAGAGCTCTGTGTAGATCTCCTGTAGGGGGGCGGAGTTTCCTGCTTTAGCCACGCCCTCAAACACCTGACTGAACCTCTGCTGCAGGTGAGACTTCAGTTCACGGCTGCACATCTGACTCACGTACTCTGGATAAAACAAATAAACATATTTATATAAATTCATACACCAGTTTACGCAGACACACAGCAGGAGCTGTGATAGTTCCACTGACCCCTTAACTCAGGGGTGTCAAACATAAGGAGATGATTTAATCCGGCCCCTGCCCTGTAGAGCATATATTCCAGAGTATGTCAAAAAGTAAGTCTCTCGCCCATTCCTGTGCGGAGTTATGAATTTTTAAAGAATAACCAGAATGCTCATTCTAGCCACTAGGGGGCATTAAATAAATAAAAAAGGATAGAGTTCCACACGTGTCCAGCAGAGGGCACTGACATAATAAGAGCTCAGGATATGAACAACACATTAAATAGCCATGTGGTAAATGGACAGTCTGCCCCAGGGCGGCTTTGGCTTCAATAACAGTTTACCACCACCAAGTGAATGAATAATGACTACTGCACTTTGAGGAACTTGTGACACAGGCTTGTAAAGTGCAATACAAGTGTAAGCCATTGTCATTAATGAAGCTACAGTCAAGTTGGGGCTTTGATCAAATCACAGCTTATTATTATTCATTTATCGGAAACATTTTCTCTGTTATATGTGGCCCGCTACCCACCGTGGGAGCTGGATTTCGGCCCGCGACCCAAAATGAGTTTGACACCCCTGCCTTAACTTCTGCCACACCAGTAATGCACAAAATACTAACACTGAATCAGAGCGGTTCTGCCCTGGGTGATTATTAACAGGTTTCTTACTTTTCCTCAGACACTCAGCCAGCTGCTCCTCGTTCATCCTCCTCAGGAAGTCCAGGGCGATGTCTAGTACAGCTTCTCGGCTGCTCTGATCCTGCTCACTCTCTGAGGTATTCTTTAGGTTCTCAGAGGACAAAAGTCTGTTGAAACTCTGCAGCAGCTTTTTCACAAATGACAGGACATCCTCCTCCAGACGCTGGAAAAACACACACACACATGAATGAAAACGCACAGACTGAGCAGGGGCAGCATCAGTTCTGTACAGACCGTGAATATGGCGTCCAGTTGAGTCTGAGCCTTTCCACAGACACCTCCTCCTCTGGCTTCTGACCTGCAGCATCAACACTGATGTTAGATCATGGCAATGGTTCTCTCAGTAGTCGGTTATCCAATCAATCTTTTTCTGTATTTCTACATTTTATTTTATACGCTGATCGTAAGGAAGGAGGCCGAGGACTAGTGAGTGTGAGAGCCACTATCCAGGATGAAACATCCAAGATCCATAAGTACATCAAGGACAAGGCTCCGACAGATGACGTGCTCAGTGAATGTCTCAGACAATGGGGAACAGAAGATGAGGTGCTGGAGGTCCCGTCATGGGAGGACAAGCCCCTACACGGCAGGTACCACCCAAACATAACTGAAGTGGCCCCTACACGGCAGGTACCACCCAAACATAACTGAAGCCCCTACACGGCAGGTACCACCCAAACATAACTGAAGTGGCCCCTACACGGCAGGTACCACCCAAACATAACTGAAGAGGCCCCTACACGGCAGGTACCACCCAAACATAACTGAAGCCCCTACACCAGAGGTTACATTAACTGAAAATTCTCCTTCATTGACGGATTTATTTATTTTTTGACGGAAAATTTCGAAGGCCGTCCGTCATTTTGAAGGATTGAAAATGAAATTATAATTTTACATTGCGAGTTGTAGTTGACCGTTCTCTGCACTAGATGGCGCCAGCGCCATTTATGCGGTACTTGCTGACACTTGTCAATCTTATTTGATAGCTAGCCGTCATTAGCAAAAATGTCAAATCAGTTGAGCCTAAAAGATTATTTTCAGCGATCTGCTTCAGCTCAAAATAATGACAGAAGGGGACAAAAAAGACCTCCTTCAATTGAGGAGGACAATGAAGACACCATTCAACACCCACCGGTTTCACCCCCTCGTCCACCGGACCGAGGCGCCAAGGAAACCCGAAGGGAGTATCGATCTCAGTGGGAGCATGAGTTCACATGGCTAACCATGAAAGATGGAAAAATGTATTGTCAAATCTGCCAAAAAGCTAAAATGAGCAACGGCTTTGTCCGTGCTTGTACCAGTATTCAAAAATCATCATTAAACGACCACAAGAAAAGCTTAAGCCATAAGGAAGCATCTCGTATTTTGTCCCAAAGTGTAGCTATGGAGAAGCATGTGTCGACGTCACAGGCAGCTTGTAACGAGAGTCTGAAAACCCAACTAAAAGTTGTACTTCACATGGCGAACACCAATACACCAAGCCACCTTTACCCAAAAATAATAGAACTGTTACAGTCCACTGGCTGCCCAAACTTAAACGCTGCACACGTGTACACTCATAACCAAAGTGTAAACGAAATGGAGGATGCGATAGCTCAGACCATAAACAACAGTGTTAATGACCGCATCGCTGACAGCAAATTCGTAGGCATAATACTGGATGAAACCACGAACATCACAGTGGAAAAAATGCTGATAATCTACCTGATTTGCCAACTAAAGGGAGAGCCTGAAACTAATTTCCTTGGAAATTATGCCATGTCCTCTGGCACCGCAGGGTGCATCACAGCCAAAATAAAAGAAGTGCTATCAGGTTGTGGTGTGGCTCTGGATCGCGTAGTGGGACTGGGAAGTGATGGGGCGAATGTGATGGTGGGTCGAAAAGCTGGAGTTGCTCAACAGTTACGCCAAGATGACTGTCCTTATCTCATGAACATACACTGTGGTGCGCACAGAACTGCACTGGCAGCCCGTGACGCATCCAAAGCCGTGCGTGAAGTCAGTGCCTATGTGACAACTGTGAACAACGTGTACACTTACTACAAAAACTCTCCTATCCGCACACATAGACTTCACCAACTTCAACTGGAAATGGATGAAGGTGACGCGTTGAGTTTAAAACAACCATGCGCTACACGTTGGCTGTCCCTGGAGAGAGCGGTGAAAGGCATTCGTGCCAACTGGGCATGTGTGGTCATGGAGTTAGAAGAAGAAGCTGCGAGGGGTTGCCCGATAGCAAAAGGTTTACACAAACAACTCCTGAAGCATGCATTCCCTGCTTTAGCTCACCTGCTCGCTGATGTCCTGGCTACTGTAAACCGCTTGAATCTGACGTTTCAAAAAGATGATGTAAACATATCCTCCATCCAGCCCATTGTGAGCATGACCCTCGCCAATCTGGATGACTTCGAAAAGGGGCCAGGGGATGTGGAGAAGAAGTTTGTTGAGGGCTTTCGAGGGGGCATCTTCTGTGGTCATAGGCTCACACACGTGGATGAACACGGTTTCTCCGTCTTACGAGCGCAGTATATTGGAGAGATTAAAAAGTCAATCAACAAGAGATTCCCTTCTGAGGATGTCTCACGGACAGCGCGCTCCAGGACTACGGCGTGGATGCTGTGGAGCGCCTTGCTGACTTTTATGGCGCGCACCCAAACGCAGCGGTCTCACTCGTTGAAAAGGAAAGGATGGTACGGGACTTTCGCTCCGTGAAACGTGTGCTTGCAGGTTCAGGCAACCCGGCATTTAAGGACTCCTGTAAGCTTCTCATCAACACATACGCGGAGATGTTCCCAGACTACAAAACTCTGGCCGAAGTAGCGCTTGTTATTCCTGTGTCAAGTGTCGCTGCCGAGCGCGGCTTCAGTCTCCAAAATCAAATAAAAACTTCACTTCGAAGCCGTCTGACCGAGACATAAACACAAACTCTAATGACAATCGCCTCGGTGTCGCCAGCCCTGCACACGTTCGATTATGAACAGGCGAGTGCTCAGTTTAAGTCCACAAAGCCGCGAAAGAAGGTTTGATAACCGCATTCAGGCAAACTCCTGTAGCGTAGGCCTACATGCTCGTTCCACGCTAATGCAGGTTAAATGTTATGCAAAGTTGTTGATGTTTTTACATTTTTTATGCATTCACAAATTAAATGTATTGCTCATTTGTACACGAACAGCTAATAAAGCATGCTATGAAGCCCGTTTTTGTTCATACAATTATTTAATTAATAGCCTATATTTCAAACGTGAAAATAGAATGACGGATAAAAATAGCTCCTGACGGATTTTTTTGGACCCCGTCCTTCATTATGACGGGCTGAAATGATCTCTAGCGAAACCACTGCCCTACACGGCATGTACCACCCAAACATAACTGAAGTGGCCCCTACAGACAGGTACCACCCAAACATAACTGAAGTGGCCCCTACACGGCATGTACCACCCAAACATAACTGAAGTGGCCCCTACAGGCAGGTACCACCCAAACATAACTGAAGTGGCCCCTAGACGGCATGTACCACCCAAACATAACTGAAGTGGCCCCTAGACGGCATGTACCACCCAAACATAACTGAAGTGGCCCCTACACGGCAGGTACCACCCAAACATAACTGAAGTGGCGGATATACAGAAATCCTGCCGATGGCTAGACCAGGGGTCGGCAACCCGCGGCTCCGGAGCCGCATGCGGCTCTTTCATTCTTATACTGCGGCTCTGAGTGGCTTGGGAAAACAAATTACTAAAAAAAAAAAAAAAAAAGTATTTAATTGAAGTGTGTTTTATTTGTGTTAGTTCTTTAATATGTTAGTTCTAAATTGGAAGATTATTGTGATCTTGACATATTAGAATAAATATATTTTATTTTTTGTCGCTCAAAATAAACGTCATCTCGCGAAAGCCGGTATACCCGCCAAAACGCCGGCTTTTCCGCCAGCTTTTCTTCCTCCTGCGGTCGTTCCTCCTGATGTTTGGGAGCCAGTCCCTGCCACCCCTATTGCCCCCCCACTGGAGAACCCCTGTGTTATATATTTGTCCAGATTTTCCCCGTGTTAGTGGGAAAAAAGGGACAGTAAGAAGTGCGCCTTTCCCGCTGTCCCTGAATGCATCTCGCACGCTGCCTCGCACCAAAACAACAGCGCGTGGTTCCAGCAGCTACACCATGGAGAAGTTAAGGCTTATTTACAACCTTAGACACGTAAAACAAGCGGCGGTGGGCGCGGAGCAGGTGAAGATGGATGTGTTTTGTGGATTATAAAGTTTTTCCAACTGGAGCTGAGGACTGACCAGACGAGTGAGAATCATGGTTAAAGAGGTTTAAGAGCAGCAAGTTCTCCGACGGATCCCCAGGAGATCGAGTGCACAGTGAGTGTAGTGTTTTTATTCTTATTCAGTGGAGTAAAGTCAGCCCTTAATGTGCGGCTCTTGCACGGACTTATCTGACATGAAGCGCGTGCGTTTGTTGATGCGTTTGCCCGTGTTACACATTGACAGGAGTGGGGTTGAACTGGTGTGACTGTCCCATAGACTGTGAAAAACTATTGCTATTTTTCAGTATATGGACAGGCCTGAGCTGGTCTATTTTTTGTATAACCCGATTTGGCGAGAGCCCAACGAGTCAGGGAGAGCACGACGGAGCGAGACGTCCCTGCTCCGCCTCCAACCCGGTGAGCGCGGCAGCGATCTTTCCACATTCGCCCAATTCTTGACAGATTTTTGACAGAACGCGACAATTCCCAATAACTCGCAGCAGAACGCAACAGTGCGGGACGCATATTCGTGACCATGCGTAATAATTCGTGCCATTAATCGTAACACGCAGTAACAGGTCGCAACAGATCGTGGCGTATGAAACCTCTACCCCAATCACTCACATCCCTGATCCTCGCCGGCCACGAATGTGGATTCGTGGCATTCGTGACTTGTCCTCGTTATGTGTAAACCCAGCATTAGATGTCAAAAAGTTGCGGCTCCCAGTGTTTTCTTTTCCGTGGAAACCGGATCAAATGGCTCTTTCGGTGTTATAGGTTGCCGACCCCTGGGTTAGACAGAGCAGGACTAAAGGACAGCACAGAGGCTCATCATGGCTGCACAGGAGCCTTGAGCACCAGAGCAATAGAGGCCCAGATCTACCACACCAGACAAGACCCCAGGTGTAAGAACATAACTGCAGGTGTAAGATGCTGCAGGGAAAGCTTACATGGAGCGCCATAACCAAGTGGCTGGTATAGTG
The DNA here is from genome assembly GCF_951799975.1 of Gobius niger. Taxonomy (NCBI): domain Eukaryota; kingdom Metazoa; phylum Chordata; class Actinopteri; order Gobiiformes; family Gobiidae; genus Gobius; species Gobius niger. Next base: position 564,328 of record NC_136869.1, read on the forward strand.
TACAGGAACATCTGTGCAGAGTCTGGGTTGGAAACCCCAAGGTCAAAGTAGGAAACACCTCCAAAGGTGGTGGAGAACAACCGAGCCAAGATCCTGTGGGACGTCCAGATACAGACGGACAGAAGGTAATGAACCAACCGGACATTGTGGTGGTGACAAAGAGCAGAGGAGCCGCTGTGGTCGACATAGCAACACCAAGACTTCAACATCAGGAAAAATGGAACAGGAGAAACTAGAGAAATACCAGGGGCTCAGAGAAGAGCTGGAGAAAACCTGGAGGGTGAAGCATCAGTGGTGCCCGTGGTCGTTGGGGCACTCGGAGCAGTGACTTTATATTTGTTTCTGTTCATTCATCAGGCATTTATACACGATGCCTGTGCGTGAAGTCTCCTCTGATCACTGGCCATGTTGGCACAAGCTTCTTTTGCTCCTCTTCGACATTGAATACGACACTGACGAATCCTTTTGGATGTGAGGCGACACGTATTACACTTCAGCTACAGAGTACAGAAAATGACTCAAGAACCTTCAAGCAAAGTTAAAGTTAAAGTGGACGCACTGACTGTATTTGTCATTATGCAATAAGGCAAGACATGCTTATTTATATCGCACATTTCGAAAACAAGGCGACTCAATGCTCGTAATAAGATCATAAAAGTGTACAACAAAATTACATTCGATGAGGGGGGGAATGTTAGAGGAAAAGAGATGAGGCTTGTCATACCTGAGATCTTCATGGGAATAAGCTCGAAAGTTTGGGTTCAAGTCTCTGGACCAGTCACTGCTCACAGATGCACAACTGAGACCAGGCCTTTCCCTGTTTAAAAGAGCCGTTAGTTTGAGAAATCCAGAGACAAAGAACTAATTGAAGGAGGATCAGGCCAACACAAACCTTTGAAAAAATATGCCCAACTCTTTGGAATTGTCCGTTTTCATAGATAAACAGCTGGTTGATCGATACGATTTCCTCCTGAAGGACACAAAGACAGACTCTTCAGACCAGTTTTTGAGCAGCAGAAGCTGAGGACTCAGGACCTAATAGTTCAACTAGAAATATCCAGTTCAGGGGCAATGACATAATATAGCCCCTTTTAATTTCTTTACAGGAATTTTTTAGCAAGGTCTTAAGTTTATATAATTATTATTATTATTTTTTTGTGCACATATTTTGCCTTTTTCTATTTTCTATTTATTAGTTTTGCACATACTAAGAAAGCTAGTTGATGTCCGTGGGTGCCAGTTTGATGTGTGGGATAAGGACTTAAATGATTAAAAAAAATATATCTGGAATTATTATTTGACATTTATTTATTTCAAGAGGAATAGCCCCTTGAGATGAATCATCGCGTTTTCCAGGGGGTCCTCTAATTCAAATATGCAACAACAAAAGGGTGGCAGTACAAACGATACATTACATAACAAAAACAATAAACAACAAACAAACAAGCAGACGAAACTAAACTAAACTAAAATACACAAACACACACAAACACACCCATACTCACACTCGTACCAGCTCTCAGCATTCAACCAACCCACCAATCATGTTACAGATTACGCCTTTATCTGATTCAGCTGTGTCACAGTGGAGTGATATCCCAGTGATTTAACTACCGGACTACGTGTGCGGTTATACCAAAATAATGCACCAGCCAATCAGGATCCAGTATTCACCCAGACCATGGTATACCGCAGTGTAATGCGCTTTCCATTGAAACTTTTTGCCTCTTTCAGTCATTTTTTAACACAGGCTTTTCAGTCAAATCCACATGTTTGTCTTAATACTCGCAACATTGTCTTATTTATTCCTTTGGCTTTTTCTATTTTTGTTTTGGCCCTATTCTAAATAACGGAGCTGGCTCTAAAACCCCAGCCAAATTGCAGCTTGAATGAGCTTCCGTTAGCCTGTGCTGAATACTATGAAGTCCTTTCTCTATAGTCTATGATCATGATGATCATGGTGTTCCCTTTGGCAACAGAAGTTTGGTGTGGCCAAGTTTATGGGAAGTGGGAAGGTTTGCCCAACCGATATTAAACAAACATCACGAAGGTTCAGCAGCCTGACATACCTGTATTCCGGTGGATCAGCTCTAATGTTTGGATAAAATTCTTTGTAACTGTGACTTCTCACACCAGGCCTTTCCCTGTGTAAAAGACATGAAATGAGTTTGAAAACACACACTTAGAGAACTGAAAGAGATCAGAGCAACACAAACCTCTCAAACGGACTGAACGGGATGCCCCACTCCTTGGATTTGTCCATATTCACAGATAAACAGCTGAATCCCAATCTTGCCCAACCTAAAAGATAATATATTATCAATATGAATGCTCCACAAAAGAGCACAGCGCACATGGATACTCTCTGAAGCTTTAAAGTGAGACAAAAGAGTCATCTCCATTATCTCCATTATCAATCACTGAGTTTTGCTGCATCTGCTGCTGAAGTGCACCTGCCACACAACGTGACTCCATGGCAAGTGCTGCAGAACGCAAGTGCCGTGACTGGTTGATCCTTTTGCAAAATGAGGAAACGCACAACAAACTCCTTCAGTCGCCCTCTTCCACATTATTTTTCATGAATGTATTTGTAGCATCCCAGCAGAACAGATAAAGCGCACAAGTGGATCTTGTGTATAAATCCGTCTTTTATTCCACCGTAACAATCTCCACCGTAAGAGCTGGACAAACCATATACAATATTACACAACAGCCATAAACATCCAAATGTATAATAAAATGAACAATGAATAACCTTTTTCCCCATTACAGCTAGGAGCTAAAAATGGATCTTAAAGTGCCATGTTCCTTCCCGCCATGAGGGGACACAAACATTTAACCACTTCCTCATGTCCTTTCACAGGAAGTGACTTTATTTGACAGGAAGTACTTCAGTATAAAATTGTGTCCATTACAGTATTGTTCCTATGACATAGTGCTTTTGTGTTTTCCCTTTTTATGTTATTTAAAAAAAAAAAGTATTTAAATACACATTACAAATACAAATTACATTGTATAAAAAGGCCTTAACGGAGTGCACACACGGTATGCTGGACCCTGCATCATGATTCAGGATTAAAGGCTTTATACACTTCTGCAGTGAACTCTACAAAATGCCTCCTAAAGCGAGAAATGAGGAGGACTTTATCACGGCTACTCAGGTAGAACAACAGAAGTCTGTTTATGTGGAATTATTGAAACGGCAGGATGCTACAAACAAAGGCTTTGTGCAAATGCTTATGGAGTCATTCACCAAAAGAATGGATGACATCACAAAGGACCTGTGTCATTTCAAGGCAAGACTCCATTTCACTCAGAGAGAAGTTGAGAATGTGAAAATGTGTTCCGAGAAGATCTCAAAAGACTGTAAGGACATGTTTAATGATATTAACATGTTGAATTCCAAGCACCACACAATGAATTGGAAAACTGACTATCTGGAAAATCAGTCTCGTCGCAAAAACCTGATCTTTGATGGGATTCCTGAGACTGCACATGAAAAGTGGAGTGACTCAGGGGAGAGAATAAAAAAAATCCTGAATGACAAACTAAAACATGACCCAAAGCACATTGAGCTAGAACGTGTCCATCGCTCTGGTAAACCACCAGGCAGAGATGAAAAAGCCAATTGTGGTCCAGTTTCTTCGCTACAAGGACAGGAATGCAGTTTTGGAGAAGGCAAAGAATCTCAAAGGATCTAACATCTATATTAACGAAGATTTCTCTGAAGCGGTCAGACAAAAACGCAAGGAACTTATTCCGGCCATGAAAGAAGCCAGAAAAAGAGGGGACATTGCTTATCTGAGATTTGATGAGCTGATATCTCATCGTCCCACAAATCAGGTCAGAGAATGAAAATGCAGTTGGACCTATTACTTGATCGTGATGTAACACTTTTGTGGTCTAGGTTCAAACAAAACCTGAATGATCTGTAAATGCAGAGGCTTTATATCTCAAAGGGATATGGATGTAATCCCTTGTTTCATTTGCAAAAAAGAGTTTTCACTTAAAATGTTCCCCTATTTCAAACTATGAGATATGGTCATCGTGGTTCTGAGTTTCCTTATAATACACTTGATAATGAGCAAATGCTTTCTATTTATGTTGAAAATCACAACATTAAGGATGAAAATCTATACAATAACACATTTTTATTTCACCCATTTGATCTTAATAGAGGTGAAAATGAAGATGATTATAATACTGACGCTGATCCAGTCTTGAATTTGTTTTCTGACTTGAAAAATAGTCAGCAATGTCAATATTACAATGAAGATCAGTTTAATAACTTATCTGATTCATTATCTAATGTGAGTTTTCCATTTAAATATTCGCAGTATTCCAAAAAATGTCGAACACTTGGTCACTTTACTGTCTACGCTGAAACATACATTGTCGGTTATAGGTCTGTGTGAAACATGGCTGACAAACAACACAAAAGACCTGGGCATCTATGAAGTTCCTGGTTATAATTGTGTTCATGCTGTGAGACAATGTCGTACTGGAGGAGGTGTTTCTATTTATGTTAAAAAAAAACATCAGTTTTTACAACGTCTTAATGTTGAATCAATATTCATCGAAATTATGACTCCTAAAAGTAAAAACAACGTTTTCAGATTAGAGTGAACCAAGTGCTCCTCTTTTCATGAAGTTACAATTGAAAAAAATTTATGATGTTAATATTTATCAAATCTGTACATTTGCCCAAATGATAAGACAGGGAAAATCTCCTTCCTACAGCAACTATTTAATGAGAAACATCAAGTTCATTGTTATAAAACCAGACAGGCCCTGACACTACATCTTCCACTGTGCAAAAAGAAACAAGTGCAATCTTCTTTTCGATATCGTGGAGCAAAACTGTGGAATGAGTTTGGAGAGTTTATGACAACGAACAGCAAAAAGAGCCTAAAAACTCTAATGCTCACGAAATACAGTATAAGCCTTGATACTCAATCACAATAGAAATAATAATAATTAAAAAAAATACAGTTCACAGTATTTTTACTAAGCATGTGATTAAAATATTTGTGATGATCGACTGTTGAATCATGTCGTCATCAATTAATGATTCATTGATATTGATTTTTCATCTGTTTCGTATTTGACCAGAAGGAAATGTTCATGTTCTCTCTCTCAACGTGAGATCTGTCATTTGTTTAGGGGTGTGACGCAAAGTATAAGTATTTGTTTTTTTTTAATGTAATCAAAATTTCTGTAGTTATTTATGTGAAAATATATAAATCACAAATCTGACAAAGAGACAAGTGACTACCTTTGTACAGCACTGTCTTATTTGATCAATAAGTGGAGCATTTACTAGACTAAAGATAAACTATATACTAGTGCTCAGCCACTGTTTTTAAATCTCTTCTTGTTTTTTTCAGTTGGCGTTACACCCTAAGAATTTGACATTTCAAAATCTGCTTTTAGTGTAATTTTAACTGTTTTAAATATGTTTTAAATATTTTAAGGTATTTGTATTTTGTAGCACTTTGGTCAACCTGGTTGTTTTAAAGTGAGTTATAAATAAAGTTGCAGTTGCACTCCAGCCACAAGAAAATGTAATAAATTCTATCTGAAAGGGGTGTTGCTCGGCGGACCAGGAGACAAGCAGGGGGCTAAGAGTTGGGCGCAGTCTGGGCTGTGATTGACATTGGCACCGTAATGGCAGCGTGACAGCAGGCTAATAGTAAATATTGAGAGTGACAGTGTCAGTAGCTTCACGATCTAGTGCTCTTTAGAGGTGCGTGGCTTCTCTTCACCTTCATCAACAGAGGTGGAGGTGGAGGAGGTCTGGTTTATTGCTCACGTTTCATCTACAGTTGGCCGTAGCCGATATGTTAGCATTCAGGAGTAGCCTAGCTCGAATCAATCCGTGAGCTTGGTCCAGATTAGTATCACAGCACTAGCTCGCATTGATCCTTTGAAAACAAGTATAATGCATTAATGATGTCAATAAAGCTGGAAACTACACTTAGATGTGTGATCATCTCAAAGGCTGCTTTGTGTAAGATAAGATAAGTATCATCTTATCTTATCTTACACAAAGCAGCCTTTGAGATGATCACACACTGAGCCTGGCTTCACGCATTTGTGGTTCATTGCAGATTTTTCATCATGAGCTGTAGCTGATTGTAACATGCTAACGGGCTAACCTAGACAAGCCATTGTCTCTATTGAAGCGTAGAGACAATAGCTTGTCTCCCACTGGGTTCGCTGGATATAGGCTCAAATACTGGATAGATCCTGGCGTAGACCATGGGGGTATAGCTAAAAATTGATAGAACATGGCAGTAGCAAAGGGCTAAAGTTCTCCCCAAAACAGCAGTTATTTTTCAGTCAAGAGCTCTTTCAAAGTGACGTCACACAACTCAAAGTGACGTAACACAGCTCAAAGTGACGTCACACAGCCGGTTAGGGATTTATCGACACTGCTTATCAATCCGGTACTTTAACGGTACCATTATCGGTACTTTAAAAAGCAAAAAACAGATATATATTTAGATAGAGGCTACTGTATATAGGCAACATAGCCCAGGCCTATACTATTTATGTTTTATTGCTCTACATTTGGACCTTATTTATTTCCCTTTTGGTCAGACATTTATGGGAGGTAAAATAGAAATATAGACCAAAATGTACAATTACTATATTTTTAAAAAAGATCTAGTAAATGAAGGATTAAGTCTCATGAGTGTTCATCTTCATCATGAGTGAGCATCTTGGATAGATGCAGAACTGCGCAGCCATATGAAAGACAGAGATACAGCTAAACAAACAGCAAATAGAACAGGTCTGAAAGAGGACTGGGAAACATACTGTAAACTACGAAATAGAGTGACCAGTATGAACAGGAAAAAGAAAAAGGAACATTTCCAACAGAATACAAGGGAAAATTTAAAGGATGGGAAGAAATTGTGGGCAACTATTAACAATATATTGGGGAAACAGCCCAGTCGAACTCCTGCTTTTGTTGAAACAGAAAATACATTGTTGACTAAACCTAGTGAAATAGCAAATTACTTTAATAATGTATTTATTGATAAGGCGGAAAAACTCCGAATAAATATACCAATGTATAACTCTGTAAGAAAAACTCATGAGATCAGCCAAATTGTTACAGATAAAACCAATATAAATTTTGAATTAAAAAAAACTCTTTTGATACAACCAAGCCGGGAGATATTGATGATTTGGATGGAAAACTCCTTAAAATAGTGGGCAATTACATAGCTGGACCTGCTTGCCATATTTTCAATACAAGTATAAATAAAAGCATTTTCCCGATTTCATGGAAAACTGCTAAAGTCGTCCCAATTCCGGAAAATACCACACAAAGTTTGAGTGGGTCAAACTGCAGACCAATCAGCCTGCTGTCAATATGAAGTAAAATTCTTGAAAAGATTGTCACTGATCAAGTAAAACAATTCTTTACAGATAATAAGTTCTTTACACAGTTTCAACATGAACATCGTGTGGGCCACTCGACACAGATGGTGGACGACTGCTTTCACTCCATTGACAACAACAATTTGGTTGGAGCTGTTTTATTAGATTTTAGTTCAGCTTTTGATTTATTAGATCATGAGTTGCTAATAGAAAAATTAAAGTATTATGGATGGCAAAAGAAGGCGGCACGTCTCGCGCTACGGTGCTCAAAATATACAAATATTCAAAGGTTGCACCAAACTTTAGGCTGGACATTGGTGAAGAATAGACTGCATTTGCTTGTTTTTGGTTCAAAAGTGAGATTTTATCTAATTTGCACAAAAAGGACATGTAGAGAGCACTATAATACACATATTTATGCAGTTTATAAGCTAAAAAGAGTTGATTTGGTGTTTAGTTGTCCTTTAAAGTACTGAGAAAAGCCCTACAGTGCCATGTCACGCTGCACTCTGGTGTGCACGAGCCTTCAATAAATCAATTAAAAAATGCAACTTAAGCACTTACGACCAGGGCTGACCAAAGTATGAAACATATAAAGATCTGTGCCTGTTTATTCACCCTTCCATTATCTGTCAATGTTTACCTTATCTATAAAAGTTGAGCTCAAACAGGTGCTGTACAAAAGGATGTCATAATGAGGGAGTATTTGTGAGGATAGCTTGCGAGTATTATACTGCATTAAGCAACTATAAAGTGTATTAGAGTGCAAAATTAATATGGGAATATATTACTAATGACAGTTTTATTGACGCATGCATACAGATCGACAATAAAGAAGATAATAAATAAGCTTTTAAAGACAAACCTCTTTAGCCCAGGACCGTAGTCTCTGCAGGTCCCTCTGTACTGGTGAAGTCTATGGTCAGGTCTGAGTCTGAGGTCTAACTCTTCATTCAAGGTGTATTCGTCTTTCTGCAAAACATTTATGGCTGCATCCGTTATTTGGTAACAACTTTGCAACTTTTTTTGTCACATGAATTTAGATCATTTTTTTACAATGGAAACGACTTTACAACAACCGGAGGAAACAACAAGTTGTCTTTAGCTAGTTGGCTTTAGGATGGCCAACACTGCCGTAGCTGTAAAATACAATAATATAATTGCATGTAATGTGTATAAATCTACAGCTATGTTTGTTACAATTTCTTCACACAGAAAATGTAAATGCACATTGGTTTTATAATAATCTACACCTTGAGACTCCACTGAGCTGTTTCTATCTTGTATATAAGTAGAAAATTAAGTGTATTTTAAAAAATAAATTCACATTGACCATTAATGAGAGAACAAGAGAAAAATCCACTCACCCACTGTATAAGAGCATTCCATAATGGAGTTGTTTTTTCATCTTGGCATTTACTGTAAACGCTTATCTTCACAAGCCTCGCCCACAAGCCATTCAGGAGAGGTTATAACTGGAATAAACCTGATTCCACCTGAACTTTGTACTATCAAGTTTAGGTGGAAAAATATTAACGCAGTGTTGAAATTGAATTATATTTTTTTATATCAAATATACCTTTTACGTTTTCTCTTTTCTAGAGTTCAAAGGACATTTGCTGTGAGAGAGGTTTCATTGTGTCATAAATAATCAGTCTCTTTGTACAACACTGTCTTTGTTGTCATTGTGGCATTCACAAACAAGGACACCAAACTGTGATATTCCTCTTGCCAATTTTGTATATTCTGTATTTTGAGATTTTGTTGTTTTCACTGAGAGTTTGAGATCAACATCATTTCAGTTCTCTGCATGTTTTCATGTGGATAAATTGACAAGAAAGCTAACTTTACTTTTTAAGATATTCTCTAGATGTTTTTGGGGTCAGCAGGTGTCAGTGGTAATTAAACCCAGTTCTGCAACACCTACCTGTCTCCTGCCCCTAAAATAATACATTTGAAACGTTGGATGGCCCTGGGTATGTGATGGCAATTTTTTGAGGGTGAATTGGCATAGTAAAAAGCCTGGGCAGTAGCTTTAGCCTGACATGTGCGTTGAGTAAAAAATAAATGCAATGTCTAGACTTACAGGATAATGGAGAAGACTGTTTAATGTGGTCCAAGTTCCACAAGATTCAAGTTCCAAAACAGACAGTAAGTTGTGCACCTCTACAGTTTTGCACAGTCACAAAACTGTTGGGCCTAAACCCAGGGCAGCTTCCACACCACTAGTCGAGGGTTCCCCCAACTGTCCATAAATAGAACTACATGGCCCTACCCAAACACACACAAAAAATAATGTAATAATATGGTGCTTACAAACTAAATATTAACTTTTGTAGCTATTCTAAGGAGAACTAAAACAGCCTTTACAATATGAGTATTACGACTCAGAAGTTTGCAGATCCTCCTGAACAAACGTAATCTTTGCTCTACATTTGTTTTGTTCAGTAAGTCTTTCCATTTGAGGAACTGAGCTCATCAGAAAAAGCTCATGGTCAGACTTCATGGGTTTGCAGTGAGATATTCCATAAATACTGAATAATGATCTGCCCATCACTACGCTCTACCATTTAGTACAAACTAAACACACACTTCCTGTTCTTGGATGTGAAGCGTGTTAAGAGTTACTCACCGCCTGGCTAACCCTGTCCAGTCGTTATCACCGCAAGGTTTCCCCAGACAGAGTGAGCCAGTCTGAAGGCCTGGGCTGCAGTCGTTTCTCACATGGCTCTGGGCTCCAGGAGATGCTCCTTCTGTGGGTCTTCAGTCACGGAGTCACTGGAGAAAAAGGACTTTTTATACAACTGGCTTTATTTAGGAAGTCTTTATGGTTTGAACATTATTTTACTAAGTATTATTATGATTAGGTCCAACACAGTCACAGTGTTTGTGTTTTTCAGGCACTGACAGAAGTTGAGATGCACCCGCTGACGAGGATCCTACAAACTCAGAGACGGTTACATTTAACTATGATTTAAAACACCCTACAGTAACAGGTGCTCGTCATGTAACTAGAATATCATGAAAAAGTGCATTCACTTCTGTTGTTCAACTTAAACTGTGAACCTAATATATGACATAGACTCATTACATGCAAAGTGAGATATGTATTGCCTTTATTTGTTTCCACATAAATATGATTTATAAATGCAACCAGTTAAAGACCTGAAGTTACCAATATTCTTTCCTTTAGTCCAGTTTCAGTCTAGTTTAGGTTCAATCTTGTGTAAGTGGCTTTTTCCCATAGTGTGATTCATTTTGATGCACAGATAATGAAAACCTTAGGACCAAACCACGAGAGCCGTTTAAGCACAACTCACTGAAATATTAAAGTGATTTTACTTTATTCCATCTCGGGTCATTTCTAAACCGAGGACTCGTTTTAAAGCCTCACAGTTTGTATTGCAGACGAAACATTTCATTCACTGATGTTGAAGCCACGACTGTTCTTTACTTTTGCACAAAATCTGTTCCGTCTGAGATGTTTATATTTGTAATAAAACCAAATGAAGGTGTTTCGTTCCATCTACAGAAAAGGTTCATACTGTGTCTCAGTAGAAACTAGTAAAGCAGGTAAACTAACCCGTCTGCTTTACAAACATAACAATGGTTTAATAGTTGCACCGAGTGAGAGCGTTTTAAGACTTCATCACATGTGAATAAAGTCAGTCTTTTATTGCGTGATGAGTTTTAAAGTGTAGAGGTTATGCAGATGAAGTCACAGCAGGTGTAACAGTCGAGCTAAACACAGACCAGTCACCGGATTCTTTACAGATTTATGAGACTGTTAAATATGAAGCTTCAGAACCACATTTAAGGAAGGTTTCAGACAATGACATTCTTTTTCAGTTGCTTTCAGATAACAGTGCATTGATGGACCTGGCAGAATGAAATGGATGTACGGAGGAAGTTCACGGTGAATGAAGGAGCTGAAACACAAATGACACGACGCCATCACTGGTTAAGAACAATATATGTATTTTTACTCTATAAATGTTTCCACTGAAGCGAACACAGATGAAACACCATTACTGACGACAGAACAGCAAAGTCTGTCACAGTGAACGACCACTCACATTTTAGACAATTATACCAGATTTAATCACAACAGAACAGTTACTTTACAGCAGCTTCAATGAACAAATAAAGTCAATTGTAAAGTACAAAGTAAAAAAGAAAAATATATGAGGATGGGGTAACGAGACTGAAGTTGTTTATGTACAAGAACGACACGACTTTCACAGACAAAACAAAAAAAGGTAAATATCAATTAATCAGAAAAGGTTTGTCCTCCAGGGGGCGCAGTTAGAACACAGACAGTTTAGATTCAAAACTCAGTCTAAACCCTGGAAACAGCGGCTCAGTGAAGGAGGAGCTGAAGGTGTGGATATGGATCAGATCAGCATAAGTGATTCTGTAAAAGGACAAAACTCCAGCCTCAGAGTCCAGGAACACGCCCACACTGCCTGAGGGCAGAATCATACTACGATTAATAGCCATTCTACGTCCGTTTATACGTGATTGTGAGGGACAAGAATAGGACAGTCGAGTTTCTCTGTTGTTGTGAAGAACTGAGTACTGTCCCTCCTTGATCCTCAGACTCCAGGACTGATCATTGTCTCCAAACCTACTCTCTTCACTGTCTCCCCTGCGTCTGATTCTTCTGTAACTCACTGCTATATCAATGTCCTTCCAGCTCCAGTGGACCTCCCAGTAACAGCGCCCCCTCAGGCCAGTGGAGCTCAGGACCTGATACAGGTCTGTGAATCTGTCCTCATGATCTGGATACTGCTGCTCCTCCCACTCACAGCTCACAGTCTGTCTGTCCTCAGACAGAAGGAGACGTCTGTGAGCTGTGTTTGGATCTAGAGAGACGTCACAGGAATCTGAAACACACAAACATCTAACTATCTGTGACAGAAATATGATATAATATCTCATCTATAAAACAGTACTCACACTTCCTCAGACCTGGGACCATGAACTGTTGTCCAGCAGGATCCAGCCTGAAACACACCAGTCCAGTTTACTGCTTAAAGACCAGACCAGGACCAGAGGGGAAGGTCCTCCTCAGTCAGACTCACCTGAGAGAGTCCAGGGGCCCGTGTGGGGCCTGTAGAGCCTTCAGGAGCTCGGTGGAAGGTCCTGGATGGTTGTAGCTCAGGTCTAAGTCTCTAAGACGGAAGGAGGCGGAGCTTAGTGCTGAGGCCAGAGAAGCCCCGCCCCTCTCTGAGACCAGACATCCAGACAGCCTAAAGACACACAGCATTACTCTCTAATGTGACAGAGACAGAGTGCATGATGGGAGCGTCTCACCTCAGAGTGTCCAGTCTGCAGGGGGCGCTCTTCAGTCCCTCACACAGCAGCTCCACTCCTGAGTCCTGGAGGTCATTGTTACTGAGATCCAGGAGAGTCAGACTGGAGGAGCTGAGCACTGAGGCCAGAGGACCATCAGGACCACAGCATCGAGAGGTCAGACCACAGAGGGACAGACTGAGGAGAGAGGAGACAGTTACTGACCCTATCTGACAATGTTCCTCTGACACAGAAGGACAGTCTGGACTCACTTTGCTTTAGTGGAGGCTTTGATGACCGGCAGCAGACCCAGGAGAGCTTTCTCTGAGTTCTGGCATTTCCTGAGGTCAAAGTGCTCCAGGTCTGAGTCTGACGACAGCAGGAGGAAGGACAGGGTGGACCACTGAGCAGGAGACGTGTATCTGTCAGAGAGACCTCCTCCTCTCATGGCCCACTGTATCTGCTCCACCAGACTGCGGTCGTTCAGCTCGTTCAGACAGTGCAGCAGGTTCAGGCTCCTCTCTGCAGACACGCCCTTTTCATTCAGCCTCTGTTTCATGTACCAGGCTGTCCTCTGATTGGTCCGGTCACTTCCTGTTTCAGTCAGCAGACCCTCCAGCAGCCTCTGATTGGTCGGCAGAGACAGCCCCAGGAGGAAGCGCAGGAACAGGTCCAGGTGTCCGTTTGGAGTCTGTAAGGCCTGGTCCACAGCAGAGCGGTAGAAGATCTCAGAGCTCACAGAGGAGCGTGATGTAGACAGCAGGTCCTCCTCTGGGTCAGGGCTCTCAGAGGAGCGTGGTGTAAACAGCAGGTTCTCTCCAGAGCTGTAGAAGGTCTGATGGACGTGAAGTGCAGCCAGGAACTCCTGCACACTCAGATGGATGAAGCAGTAGACCTTCTTGGGGCCTTGGCCTGGCTGCTCTGTGAACACCTGTGTAAAGACTCCGGACTGAACGATCTCCTCAGCTTTCAGCCCACACTCGCTCAGGTCACTCTGGGAGAAGATCAGCTTTCCGCTCAGCAGCTTCTCAAAGGCCAGTTTTCCCAGAGACTTCACCATCTCCCTGGTCTCTTCAGTCCAGGGATCATCTGACTCTTCTCGACCTTCATATTTCTTATTCTTGACTTTGACTTGGACCACCAGGAAGTGGACGTACATCTCAGTGAGGGTTGTTGGAAGATCTTCAGTGTTTGTGTTTATCAGATGGAGCAGAACATCAGAGATGATCCAGCAGATGACCGGGAGGTGGCACATGATGAAGAGGCTCCGTGACGTCTTGATGTGGGAGATGACTTTGGGGGCCTCGTCTGTGAACCTGTTCCTGAAGTGCTGCTCCTTCTGTTCGTCGGTGAAGCCTCGCACCTCTGTCACCCTGGAGACGCACTCAGCAGGGATCTGATTGGCCGCCGCGGGGCGTGTGGTGATCCAGAGGCGAGCGGAGGGAAGCAGGTTCCCCTTGATGAGGTTCACCAGCAGCTCCTCCACTGAGGCGCTCTCTGTGGGATCCCTCAGGCCCCGGGTCCTTCTGAAGTTCAAAGGAGTCCAGGACTCGTCCAGACCGTCGAAGATGAAGAGCAGCTGGAGACTGTTAAAGCTGAAGAGATCTTTGGTTTCACTGAAGCAGTGGTGCAGCAGCTCCACCAGGCTGAACTTTGAGCCTCTGAGGTCATTGAGCTCTCTGAAGGTGAGGTAGAGCAGAAGCTCCACGTCCTGGTTGGCTCTGCCTTCAGCCCAGTCCAGACTGAACTTCTGAGTCAGCACCGTCTTCCCCGCTCCGGCCACGCCCTTCGTCAGCACCGCTCTGATTGGCTTTCCTCTCTGGTTAGTGCCTTTGAAAATGTCCTGACAGTGGACGGTCTTCTCCTGGCCTGACCTCCTGGAGTCTCTCTCCATCTGTCGGACCTCATGCTCCTCATTGACCCGCCCAGAGTCTCCCTCAGTGATGAAGAGCTCAGTGTAGCCGTCATTAAACTCCATCTGTTTCCTGGAGCTCACTCCCTCAGACAGAAACTTAAACCTCTCTCTCAGCTCTGATCTCAGGTTGTCTTTACTCACTTTAAGGATTTCTGTTGAACAGACACAGTTACACATGAGACGGTTCTTTCTGACACACACGGCAAATCCACAACTCCTGAATTTCAAAGATCGTTTTCTAAACATTGGCCAAACTGATGAATGTTCAGGCTCTTAACACTTCTCCGTTGGGGAGGTTTATGACACTTTTCCATATTTGAGACATTTGATTTTGCATCTGTGTCACTTATCAAAAATATTATTAATATTACTTCCTTCATGAAATCGTTTTCTACGGAACATAAGGGTTAAAGGGTCACGGCCACATTAGATCCAGGAGGCTCCAATCCTGAGCCCAGTGTGTGAGAGTCCGGTCCTGCTACAGTTCAGAGCAGGATCACAGTCAGACACTGAGAGCTGCTCCATGTCACACTGCAAGGCTTTAATCAGGACGTTTGCTCTTTTTAACCCTCGTCTGATCAAAGGGGTCAGACAGAGGTGGAGGAGGAGGTGGAGGAGGAGGTGGAGGAGGAGGTGGAGGAGGAGGTGGAGGAGGAGGTGGAGGAGGAGGTGGAGTCCTCCAGCCTGATGGAGAAACACGTCTCTGACTCAAAGGTAAACTGGGTAAGATATGGATTATTTACTAAAGTTACAGATCTATGTTTTTAATCAAAGTCTCAACAACCTTTTACAAAAGAGGACACAGAGACAGAAGAGGAGGGTCATAGGTCATTCTTACCTTCGGGGTCATAAGGGCATTCACACAGCTCGTCCGCTGTACTGTTTTTGTCCATTGTCCTCAGTATTTTCTTCATGACTTCGATGGCGAAGATGCCGTAAGTGTCTAACATGACCTCCACGATCTCAGCCTGGGATTTTTTCTCTAATTTACTTCTCTTCATGACCTCAAACTTTCTTTCTTTCTCCAACAGAGTCCTGTCTCTCAGGTGCAGTTTAAAGTTTGTAATATCTTTATCGCTGAAGTCATACACAGCATTCTTGAGGGCCGTAACCACAGAAGGAGGGTCTGATGTGGCCATGGCTCCAGCTTCAGTTCACCTACAGAAGAAAAGACCTTTATAAAAAAGGACAAATGTAACAAACTTATTTTTAAAAGGTTAATGTGATCAAAGAGATAAAAATGCATTTATCAATTCACAACCATTTATTCTGTTGACACCGTCTTTATCAAGTCAAGTTTTGTGTCTAACCCGTGTGTCTGCATGTGAGATGTGTGTCTAACTTTTGTGCCATTTGTCAAACCATGTGAATGATCTGAATTTTTGTTTCTCTCATCCCTGATTGTGGAGCGAGGGGCGGGGGAAGAAGGGTGGGACTACAGCTTCAGTGGGTCTCATCAGCAACAAACTTGATGAAGAGGTTTGAGTCGTACTTTGGAGTGCAGTCATGGGTCAGCAGAGTGAACAGGAGGGGGCTCAGCACTCAGCCTTAGGGAGCCCCCGTGTTCAGTGGGATGGTTCTGGAGGTTCTCTCCATCAGAAAGTCTAGCAGCCAGTTGCACAGTGATGTGTTGTCCCCCAGGTGGAGCAGTTTGTGTATCAGCTGCTGTGGGATTGTAGTGTTGAATGCTGAGCTAAAGTCTAAAAACACATTCTAACGTCGGAGTCCTTAGTTTCAAAGTGAGTGAGGGCTGTATGAAGCGCAGTGGAGATGGCATCTTCAGTTGAGCGATTGGACCGATAAGCAAACTGGTCTGGGTCCAGGGTGGGAGGGAGAACAGACTTGAGGTGGTCCATGACAAGCCACTCGAAGCACTTCATTAGAATTGGAGTGAGTGCTACTGGGCGGAGTCGTTAAAGCAGGAGGGTGTGGACTTCTTTCACCAAAATCAAACTTTTCTTTGCATTTCACATAAGTTTAAAACATCCATCCATCCATCTGCTTCCACTTATCCGTTTCGTGGAGGCAGCTTCTCAGGCATAAAAATCGCGCTTAAAGCCGTTAGTTGGACGCTTGTGCTTATTGAACACAGACGCTTGTCACAATGTCATCGAGTGTCAAGACGCTCTGAACGAGCATCAGCTCAGAGTGTGTTCTGGAGCATAGTCACATCTTGGAAGGAGCTCTTGCCTGAAAAATAACTGCTGTTTTGGGGCTAACTAGTCCCTCTTTGCTACTGCCATTTCAAGATTCAAGATTTTTATTTGTCAAACCATGTGAATGATTTGAAATTATGTTTCTCTCATTTTTGTTTTTCTTTTTTCTATTGGGCATGTTTGTAGTGTCCCATAGTCTTGTATTTCTATGTCTCGATGAGCCAAACATGAATTTCTACCTCGGTAGACAATAAAAATCTATTCTATTCTTTTCATCCTTGATTGTGGAGCGGGGAGAGAGGGAAGAGAGGTGGGAGGGAGGGCAGGGAGTTCAGCTTCCCGATGGCCTTGTGTATGAAACTGTTCTTCAGTCGACTAGAACTGGCCTGTAGATTCCGCAGTCTCCTCCCTGAAGGCATTACCTTGAAGAAACTGTGATGGTGTGTAGGTCCCCTTTGCAGGTGAGACGGGTGGAGAACATGTCCTTAATAGAGGGGAGAGGGGCTCCACAGATCTTCTCCACTGCTCTCACGATGTGCTGGAGGCTCCTTCAGCAGGAGGCAGTGCTGGCGCCGTGCCACACGGTGATGTCCAACGGATGTTAAACTATGTCCCATGGTCTCCCCAGTGTTTAAGCCCATATCCAGCCCAGACGCTTCAATAAACGGACATTATTTGTGCCGGTGGCAAGTGGCTATTCTAGGTTGGGTTCACTTGTTACAATTACCTACAGCTCATTGTTGATTAAAAGTCTGCAATAAACCACGTGTGTCCAGCCCAGCTGAGTGTGTGATCATTGTTAAACGAATGCTTTATGTAGCTGGTGACTTAATTGACTTTATTCATGCATATTTCTTGTCTTCACATGATCGATTGGAGCTTTAGCTTGTAGCATTAGCCTTCTCTGGTGGGAATGCTCAGGGCATGATCCAGGCCCAAACACATTCCCTGCACAGATTCAGCCACTGAAATAAGCTTTTAATCCTGAAAATTGATGTGTGTTTTTGCAAAAGTCAGAAAAGAAGCTAATCCTCCATGTTTTACATCGACAGCATAAGATCTACACCGCCGGTGGCTCTGCTCTATTGTCACTGTATCTGATCTTCTGCAAAACGACTTCTGTGTGAACGGCAGGTTGCATTTATCCGACACACTTTACAAATGCCTGCAGTAAAGTAGACCGGGGCTCACCTCCCTCTCCAAGGCTGGACTCCACAGAGACACGTTTCTCATAGAGACCTCGCTGCTTCGGCTCCACAAGAGTCCATAGTCTAAAAAAACTGTCTCTTTTTTTTTGATCATTAAAGTGCCAGGTTTGAATGCTTTTGAAAATGTGACCTTTTTACAAGTTGATCAGTTGCAAGTTGATCATTTGCATTATTACCATTTTTTTCAGGGAAGGAACAAATTTAATGAAGAAATGTTGGAAGAAAAGAAAAGTGTTTTTTTATTTGAATATTTAAGCTGCTTAAAGGAAGTAACATAGGAGAAGGGAACGTTCCATAGCAGTTTGACTGATTTCACATTGACTTAACATGGTTGCACAGTTTCAAATTGTTGTCCTTTATCTATGTCACTTCCTGTCAATGTCCAATTATCTAATGAGAGAAAATTATAAACTATTTGAGACCATAAGAAAAAATAAATGTTCCCTGTGCCACTGGCTGCAATACAAGCCCAAAGGATGATTGATCCACCAACAGTCTTTGTAGAAGGTTCATACTGTCTTCTTAGGTTAAGGCTATTATAGTTTTGTTTCTAATAGTAAGACAGAAGGTTTAGTTTACCTGCTTGACTAGTTTCGATCACTTCCTGTGATCTTCCTCAGAAGCGACACCTGGTGGTGGAGGTGTCGTGTCGTAGGCAGTTTACATGGATTTTCCGGTCAGTAGGGAGAGCTTACGCCCCCTACTGACTGGCGCCTTCTCCAGGACGGCGTCCCAAGTGTGTGATAAGGTGTACGCTCCCTCGTCCCGGTTCATAGATGTTGGTGCACGTTTCCTGATCTCGATGGCTTCTCTGATCCAGCGGTGATACTTGTTACTTTCGGCACGGATGACCCTGGCATATTCCCAGTTCATGATGTGTTTCTCCCTCTTACAATTATCTGATATGGCTGATTTGAGATTTTCTTGCATTGCTTGTTCTTTTATTGCTCTTGTTTGTCTGTTGGATGTCTCCTTTTCACATTCCTTCTGGTGTTCTTTCTTTCGTGTGCTGAATGATCGCCCCGTCTCCCCCACATATGTTTTATTGCATGATAAGCATGGGATTTCGTATATGACGTCACATTTCCGGTCCTGATGGATGGTGTCTTTGGGTCTGACTAGGAGAAAAGTTATAGGACTGCCTAAAACTTAATGTGTTTTGGAGATTATTACACAACAATTTAAATAAAGCCACACACTTTGGGTTGAGCAGCTTTTAATGCTACTGGTTTATGGTTTCATAGTTACTGAGTAACAACACTTACGCTACAAGGAAGAACTTCCTCACAGCCACATTTTAGAAGCAGCTTTGCTTATCTCTGTCAAGCAGTGCTCAAAGTACAAAGTACAAAGTACAAAACAGAGCTGTTTCAAAGCATGGAATCTGGAGGAAAGACCACGAGACATGTTAACATTACTGGAATTAAATGTTCATTTAAATGCAGGTACAGCTACAAAACTGTGGCAGCAGATAAAACGTTACAACATTCAGTAACAGAGTTTGATTTACTGATAGAAAAGGCTGAACTAAGAACATGTTAAAGGAGAAGAGTTGTACTCAGTTACATTTTACTTCGTAGAGTATGTGGTACTTTTGCCAAAAGCAAAGCTGCTCTAAAATAAACAATACAACTAAAACATGTGAATTACATTATTACTACCTACAAGAGTAAATGTTCACCGGCTTCATTCTGACTGAATGTCCTGGTTATTACTGTGAGGAAATGTAATGTTTAGCTCTGACTCTGACCCACATTCCAGGAGCTGTTTGTAAAGTGCACAACAAACTTATGATCTGTGTAATCCAGGAATAAATGAGCTTTTTCTATTAATGAGAGAATAAGAGAAAATCCACTCACCAAACTCAGTCCTGTGTCTCAAAATGGAGTTAGTTTGACTTTAGCCTTTACAGGAAATGTCCAGTTCAGTAAGAAACAAACTCTAACCCTATTTTAAAACTTTGTTGGATTGTATCAAAATGAACCTTGTCCCGTGTTTCTAAACACAGTCCGTCCTCCTCACAGTGTCAGACAGGTAACAGGAAGTGAGGGCGGAGTCACTGAAACCAGGAAGAGATTTCCCACTTTTCATAAATAAAGGGAGTAATGAGTCAATATCTATTTCTTTGTAAAGTGAATTCAACTACAGTGATTACACAGAGTTAAACTACAAGATAAGTCACTACAAAGCTGTAACAGAAATATGCTGAGAGGAAATAAAGCTGTAATGCATTTCTCTGAACACCAGATGTCGCCGTTTGGTAACTGAAACTGCTCCCTAACACCTGGAGCTCGACTGAGGAGAAAACAATAGTGTGAGCGCCACAAAACGGAGTCAGAGTGGGACAAGTTGTGTGATGTTGTGGGACACGGTGAGACGATTTGATAACGACCATTATAGAAGCATTTACTTTTCTGTTTTAGCCCCAAACACACATATTAATACGGATAAAGGAACATCAGAACACACATACTGTAGACATGAGCTGTACATGGATATGATGACATTGTTCATGAACAGAGTCTCACTGTTTTGTAGCTTTGTAAATGAGGGACTTTCTCTACATTGGTGGGACAAAGGCCTAAATGACTGTACAGAACAACCAAAGCCTTACACAGCCCTTAAAGCATCATCTGCCCATCACTACGCTCTACCATTTAGTACAAACTAAACACACACTTCCTGTTCTTGGATGTGAAGCGTGTTAAGAGTTACTCACCGCCTGGCTAACCCTGTCCAGTCGTTATCACCGCAAGGTTTCCCCAGACAGAGTGAGCCAGTCTGAAGGCCTGGGCTGCAGTCGTTTCTCACATGGCTCTGGGCTCCAGGAGATGCTCCTTCTGTGGGTCTTCAGTCACGGAGTCACTGGAGAAAAAGGACTTTTTATACAACTCGCTTTATTTAGGACGTCTTTATGGTTTGAACATTATTTTACTAAGTATTATTATTATTAGGTCCAACACAGTCACAGTGTTTGTGTTTTTCTTTCTTTTTCTCTAGTTCGGCTTTCACCAAATCGAGCAGCTTTTTGACTGGAGTTTACAGCATATAAACAGCATTGCCTCATTTATTACCTGTTTCTTGGTGCTTTTTTGTTGCTTTTTTATGGAATTTTTGTCACAATTTTGCCACTTTTTTGCTCAGTTTTTGTTGCTTTTTTGCTGCACTTTGGTCCCCTTTTTTTGTCAATTGCTCTTAAGTGGCTTTTTGTTACTTCTTTTGTTGTACTTTCATCGCTTTTTGTTGTGTTTTGTTACTTTTCTTTGCTCTTTTGTGGCTTTTTTTAATGCGGTGACTTTTTGACCCCTTTTTGTTGCGTTTTCATCCTCATTTTCGTTTAGTTTTTGTCGCTATTTTGAAGAAGCTTTTAGATTTGGATAAAGCCAAACTGGAGAAAATGTGCTTGGTTCAGGCGGGGGTTAAACTCTTACCACCCGCCTGAACCAAATGCATTCTGTTCTCTTTGGCTGTTATATAGGCCTGTAACGCCTCATTTGAAAGACCCACAAAACTGATCTTTTTCCTTGAGTTGTTGCTGTGTTGGGTCACGTTTTTTTTTTTTTTTTCATTTTTATCACATATTTGTAGAATTTTTGTCATTTTTTTGTTGAATTTTTGTTGAATTTTTTTGGTGAATTTTTATCATTTTTTTGTTTAATTTTTGTCATTTTTTTGTCACATTTTTGTTTAATTTTTGTCACTTTTTTGTTGAATTTTCGTCATTTTTTTGTCACATTTTTGTTGAATTTTTGTCACATTTTTGTTGAATTTTTGTCATTTTTTTGTCACATTTTTGTTGAGTTTTTATCATTTTTTTGTTGAGTTTTTATCATTTTTTTGTTGAATTTTTGTCACATTTTTGTTGAATTTTTGTCACATTTTTGTTGAATTTTTGTCATTTTTTTGGTTGAGTGTTTGTTGAATTTTTGTCACATTTTTGTAATTTTTTTGTTGAGTTTTTGTTGAATTTTTGTCACATTTTTGTTTATTTTTTGTCCCTTTTTGTTGATTTTTTGTAATTTTTTTGTTGAATTTTTGTCACATTTTTGCTGCGTTTCGTTCCTTGTTTTCTTCTCATTTTTTGTGGCTGTTTTGGTGCTTTTTTCCCCAAGAAGCTTTTTGATTCGGGTAAAGCCAAACTGGAGGAAATGGGATCCGTTCAGGTGGGGGTTAAGAGGTTAACATAACGTTACTTCAATACACAGCCCATAGAGGATCAGTAATATAAAGAGACGGAATAAGTTGTACTAACAAAGAACACTATGCATTTTTACTTCTTTAATTCATCATCAACTTATTATAATTTGACCCAATAACTTCAGTTCTCGGGCAGTTTTATCTCCAAAGGTTAAC